>NC_049235.1:46105035-46408065 GCF_011100685.1 Canis lupus familiaris
GTAAAATAGGACATATTAATACTACTTCACAGTGTTGGAAAAGATTGATGTATTCGAAGTGCTTTACAGAGTGCCTATTACGTAGTAACTGGTATAAAAGTGATACCTATTAAGATTGATTTTTATCAATGAAATAAATCCATGCCTATGAGAATTTTACCTAAAGGTAATCTGAAGTGAGTGAGAAATGCTCATGTCCCTAATAACCTATTAGGCCTGAGGATAAAAGCCCCTCAACAGTGGCTTCTGTGACAGCACTGTCAACTCTCCTTTTGTGAGATGGAAAAAGCAGAAATGAGAAAGTTCTAAAAGGGAACATGTACATTTAAGCCTATGAAAACTTTGATTAGAGTAATATTGGTTTTTCTCAATTGTCTGCTATTTCTGACCAGAAAGGGCTTCTGTTGAAGATGAAGTGCTCTAAACCTGTGGTGCTGAACAGGGGGCCATATTTTCTGAGTCTGGAACTCCTAGACCCTCCTCCCAGCAATGGGGCTCCGGCAGAGAGATCTGGGGGGTGTGCACCACCATGGGCCCAGTGCTCCTGGAACATAACACATATTTTTATGGACAGGCACAGTAACATTTTGGGAATAATGGCTTTGGTATTTCATTCAGGTAGGAGATTAGAAAGCTAACCTCCCTACCCTCCCTACCCCGCCCCATGAGAACACTGTAAAGTTTTAAGTCTTTTAAAGAAAACTCAGGACCATAATCTATCCCCTGATCATATTTATTGGACAGATGAAAACTTGTTTTGGGTGGTGTTTATCATTCACCCCACATATTTTTTTATCCTCTCTCCAGGAAAATAATGGGATGTTTGCCAGTTACCTTACTGAAATATAGAGACAGCATGGTTCAAATATTCTTTGATCCCTAGGGACTATATAAAACAGACCTGAGAGTGTTTTCTACTGTGATTGGTTCTTGAATAATTATTACCTGTGCCCATGGTCACTTTACTTTCTTTCTGGAATGTTCAAACCTACCTACCTGGAATGTAATGTAATACCTGAAAAATTTCTAAAATACATTATTATACTGGTCTGAAATTTCTAAAATTCAGCTTTCCCTTCTCTTTCAAAATTAGGGCAGTGCTCGGCCATGGCCAAGCATGGATACCTCTAGGACTTTTTCAGCTCTCCAGGATTCTGAGATTACTGGCTGCATTTTAAGATCATATCTGCAATTTATTTTAGTTTCTGGGGTAGAATTAATCTTGATGTGGACTGACACTTGAATTTATTTAAAATGATTGGGTTGTGTCTTTATTGCCTTGCATATAGTGGATGTTAAATTCTTCAGAACCTGTTGTCCTCTGTGGTTTCCAATTTTCCAATTTTATCTGAGTAACTTCCTGCTCATACAGAACTGCAGTTTATCTTGCGGTCCAAATGCATTCTTCTAGCTCTTAGTAAAAGCATCAGGCAGCGTATCATTTAATATATGTTCATTGCAAACTCAGAAATTTCAGATTTTAAGATGTTAGTGTTAGTCAATATTATCGTTTTATTATAAGCAACAGAAATCAACTTAATTTTATTATTTATTATTATTTTTAAAAGATTTATTTATTCGTGAGAGACACAGATAGAGAAGCAGAGACACAGGCAGAGGGAGAAGCAGGCTTCATGCAGGGAGCCCGATGTGGGACTCGATCCCAGGACCCTGGGATCACACCATGACCTGAAGACAGATGCTTAGCCACTGAGCCACCCAGGCATCCCTCAACTTAATTTTAAATCAGAAATCAACTTGTATTAAACCAGAAGGGATTTGGGAGACTTTATAGAGACTGAGTGAAGCAGGCATTGGAAAATTGTCAGCCTCCAGTGGAGCACCAGGCACTCCCCAGAGGTTTTCTGTTTATTGTGCTGGCTGAATAATGGGAGTTGGTCAGTGGTCCCTGTTGCAGGCTGATCATTTGCGCTTGGGGAAATTCTGGTTCAGTAGGTAGGAAGTAGCACTTGGGATCAGAAAGTTTTGAAAATGGCCTAGGGATGCTAGTGACTGGCCAGATTTGGGAACCACAGAGTGAAGCAAATACATTTGTCAAATTTGAATCCTCTGAAGTGCTTTGTTAAAACTCAAATTGCCTGGCCTCATCCCCAGAGGCAGATTCAGTAGGTCTAGGGCAAGGCCTGAGAATTTGCATTTCAAAGAGCTCCCAGGTGATGCTGAGGCTGCCACTCAGGCTTTGTGAACTACTGAGAAAAAAAAAAAAGGCAGCTGTTGTTGCCATAGGAGGCTACATGCCCAACATTTTTCTTATTATTTCTAAAATTTTAACCTCACTGCCATCTATGTTGCTCTCTCCTGGGAGATCCTTTCTCTTCTGCTGGGTGCCTCCACCAAAGATATTTAAACTTGTCAATGGGAGCTGTTAGTTGTTTCATGACTATGTATTGGGGAAAGGAGCATTGACTTCCCCGGCTTGAAATCCACTGCTTATCTTGTGGGTACTGGGATCCAGAACCACTGGCTGTGGCCCGAGCTGCATTTATCAAATTTGAAGTCACCAGTGATCACACCCAGTTTGCTATTCAACCTTCCTTGGTAGGAGAAAACAGAGACATATTGGATTGAAGGCTCACATTGTGGGCTGCAGAAAAACAGGTTGACTTCAAAGGAGAAATTTGGAAATATAAGAGGACATTTCCTTTCTTAGCAAGCAAATGGAAATCTGCTACTTTCTGCCACTCCCCACCCCTCCTGCCCTAAGATATAAAGGGAAATCTCACCTTTAGCACATACCAAGAAGTTTTAGATGGTTCTAGCCTTTTAAAGTTAGCCTAGCAAGCGGAGATCTAGTATTAAAGGTGGGCCCAGTTTTATAACCTTCAGATCCTCATTTAGAAAGTCTGTATGGATCTTACCATCACCTTGGAAAGGCCCTGGCAAAATTCTGCACACCTCACAAAAGTTTAGAGATGAAACTGGACACCAAGACGGGCTCCATACTTCATTTACAATCCTAAATGTGGCTTGCACTTGTTTAATGCTTTAAGTTTCTGATCCTTTTGATGCAGATCTGCCTTGACTTTATCGCAAATACTTCCTGAGATGTTTCATGCTGCAGAGAAACCATGTTACAGTGGAATTTTTCCTTGGAAGTTGTTTTACTTTCTCCCTGTAAACCTGGAAGATGAAAGACAGATTCCCAGGAGGTAAAAGTCACAAAAATGAAAAAGAAAAAAAAGACAAAAACCATGTGGCTTTATGCCTTGTATTCTTCGTCTCACCTTGGAACTGAAATGTGCTGCTTTGCCTTGATTCAGAAAGAGGTCTGATGGGTCAAAATATGGATTAGCAGCAGGAAAGACCCCAGCATCTCATCTGCTTATAAAATTCTCATCAGTGATCAGAATGGGAAAAGGGAACTATAGGTTTCCAGAAGACTGAGGAGCAATAGCCCCACAGATGGATGATCTGGTTGACATTCAATTTAGTTATTCAATGGAAGAGTCAGTCTTTGGGGACATTGGTGTCCTGCTTTGGAAATGACTTGCCCGCAGGACTGCATCACTGTATTTAGAATATGGCTTTGGAGAAACCGCAAATGAGCATCACTCTTCCCCACCAACTTCCAAACAGATTGTATACAATGGAGACTTGAGTCTTGGTTCTTTCATAAATCATGTGGGATGGATAGCTGGGTTTAGAAGGAATGTTAGCAGACCGGGAGCCTTTCTCTGGTCAGGGAACCAAGATCAAGGGCTCTGCTACTCAAGGTTGACTCTTGTTTCAGCAGCCCCTTCAGATTTTACTTCTAGAAGCCAAGACACATTAAAAACATTTTTCCTCCCTCTGATCAATGTCATTTGTACTTTCAACCTCAATGGAGCCTTGGAGAATGAGCTCATGCAGCCTTCATGGAATGTTGCCTGATGTTGCTGAGTTTAGTCTCTTTCTTCTTTGGAGTGATGTCACAGGTACAAAAGCATCCTTCTCACATTCAGGGGAGTTGAGGCAGCAAGGACCACTTATTTGGTCATTGGCTCATTTCACAAATACACGTGGAGCTCTACTGTGTACTGGACCTTGTACCTCACGTCAAGGTGCTATTGTGGGCTGTGGATGGGACAGATGTAGTTCTGCTTCATGGAGCTATGGTGGAAAATGGAAATCAGTAAACTAGCAGTCACAGAACAGTATAGGAAGGAGCATAAAATGGTATGAAGTACTTGGCAGCTCTGCACATTAGTGATTGATGCTCAGAGACTAGTAGAAGGTGCCAGTGAGTCTACATAGGAGGGGAACTGACCTTAGCTGGCAGGGGAGGGAGGGTGAAAAAAGGAGCTGTTCTTTAAGTTTTTCAGAAGAAGCAATAGCAGGCTGAAATCTGGAAAATGAATGTGAGTGTGCCAGAGGAAAAAAGAATTTGGAAGGAGAAGCAGTAAGAACAGTGTGTGCAAAGGCTCAGGGACCAGAGAAACCATGAAACATCTTAGAAATGGCTTACAATGAGTGTGGTGGGCAGTGGAAGCAAGAGGAAGAGAGAAGTAGTTGGGGATTTCTTTATTGACTTTTATCCTGGGTGCAAGGATCCTGAGGCACTGAAAGTTTTAAGCAGTGAAAACCCGATCAGGCTATCCCCTGGGAATAGACAATGGATTTGAGGGGAGACAATGGCAAGTGTGTTCAGCTTCTCTTGTTTCCTAGACATCCACGTTAGAAGTCAACTGGGGTCTCCAACTTGTCTGGTGATTGAGGCCATGGGAATAGATGACAATGACCATTGGAAGCATATGCAGATAGGCCATGCTCCAATTTTAGTCTGTTTAAGAATCATATGCAGTGCTTGTTACAAGGAAGTTTCCTGAGCCAGACCCCAGGGATTCTGATTCTCAAGATCTGGGCCCTCCATGGGAATCTGTGTTTTACCCAAACTCTCTATGTTATACTGATGCATGTGATCTGTGAGCTGTACTTGGAGAAAATAAACTGTAGAGATAAAATGAGGAGTCCTTGGAGAGAACTTGAGGGGCAGGATGACTGAACTGAATTGCCCAGAATTAATTGCTTAGGGAAATGTCTACTGAATCCCAGCAGGTGAGAGTGCCAGTCAGTAGTGGGCAAAATGAGGATGAAGCAATTGTCAGTGCACTTCGCAGTCAGCATGGATCTTCCAATGGGATTTCATCTTTTATAAATGCGTTTCCTAAACAGGAAAATAAAATTATCCCTTCTCTCTGAAGAGCACATTTCTTTGAAAAAAAGAAAAAATATATATATACACACACATTCATATATTGTGTGTGTGTTGTGTGTGTGTGTGTGTGTGTGTGTGTGTGTGTAAAGAGAGAGATAAACTTAAGACAAATACAGAATTAGTTTAACTGGCCCTTTACCTTCCAGTTTGTTAATTGCTTTATAAATACTCATGTTTGATGTAGCGAGATACATTTCACAAACCTTGATGCAGTAGAATCATAAGCTTGTGGAAGAAATGGCTCTTTATTTGGACAAAGCTAATGGAAATATGGGAAGAGGGTTTTAAACATTTTTTGAGACTGTTGGAAAAGTGTTTTAGCATGACTAGCTTCTTAACATGAATTCCAGCCACTGATGTTTATTATCTCTGAATTCTTTGGCAACACTGAATGATCAATTGTAATGAAGGTTTATTTTATCTAATTAAGTGAGACTAATTGGTTTGTGCAACTTTGTAATAGCATGTTCTTTTTTTTTTTAAATTATAGATGTTCCCTCAGTTAAAAGATTTTAATCTGACTTAATGAATTCAAATCTAATCAAAATGAACAATTTCTATATAGTCATGGCCCTTAGAAGTAGTATTTATAGGGCTTTATATATGTCGGGGGCTTGTGCATGATGTTGAGGTGATATGTTGCTTAGTTTTTATAACAACCATTCCAAGTAAGTATTTCCATTTTCAGTGAAGCTGTTATACCTATAGTCATGTAAGAATTGAGTGACTGAGCTAGAACTAGATAGAACTAGAACCAAAAGTCTGGCTATAAAGTAAATTGTCAAGAATTTGTTGTATTGTGACTCTTGTGTTCATTTTCTCATGCTTTACTAAGGGCTCTAGATTATCATTCTTTTCTCAGTAACTCGTATTGATGCAGTAGAAATGTAAAAGGTATTTGTTGGGTCCCTGTTAATACTTTATTTTTATAGGCATGGTTATTTCAAGAAGGTGCCCATTTGTCTAAGCTATACTCATGCTTTGTGTTTGGGGCATTCATTTATTCATCCATTGAATATTTATTGAGTGACAGATACTGCAGAAGTTTGAAATATAGCAATGAACAAGAGGTAGTCCCCTGCCATCAAGGAAATTACTTTCTTGTGGAATATTGTTGCTCTTTGAGGTGTGATGGCAGTGATGGGTTACTAGTGAGTAACATGTTGGTGGTATAATGAATCTTTAAAAATTTAATGATTATTCTGCTCCATGGTGCTTATCAATCATGGCTTCTAGAGTCATCTTGCATTAATGAAAGCTATCCAACCTATGTAGAAACTCCTAGAGCCCTGTCATCAAATGATGGGCCCTTCAGGGATTCTTTCCAATTACAGACTCAGGGAGTTGCTTTAATTTTGAAAATATTGCAAACTTGAAACTGAGTATGTTCCCATTCAGTAGGAGACACTGTTCCTGTTCCATTTTGCTGGGTGTGTTCTGTGAGGAGCTACTTCAAGGGATCATATCCCATGCTTTGCCTTCCCTTGTCCTATGCCAAGTTTGGGGGAATTCACAATGAAGAGGGCTACTCAGGCAACCTCTTTCTCCATTTTCATTGCCTCTCGGAGAGATAACTCTTAAATTCCTTAAGGCAATGGGGACTTCAAAACATTTGAGGAAGAATCTGAACTCCCTTATGAAAGTTTTCTTAATCAAGAAACTCCAACTCAGTGTTTAACTCAAATCTTCTTTAAAGTTCTACAAGGCATATAATGGAGCCTTGTTATAGCCAGCTTTCTGAGATCTACTGCTTAGCCTGGAAGAAGAAATAGCCTGGAAGGGTAATTTAGATTTGGCTTCACTTAACAAGATTATGATTGGGTGAACCAATCCCTTTAACATTTGCCAAAGAAAAAAAAAAAAAGAAAAAAAAAAAAAGCAAGCCAGGAGAAGAGTCAGAAAAGGATCTATCATGTTGGTAAAATGCTCAAAAATCCCTTGCCTTTTTCCTGTAATAGCCCAGAGTTTATCTCAGATACAGTAGTTGTCTCATGCTGCCTGTGATGATAATGTGACTGATCACCCTTCTGGGCTTCCCCTTGGAAGTCAACAGTGAACAGTAATATATATCTTGTCATGGGGGTTGATGTGTGATCTGAGGGGCTTTGAGCCAACTTGGAACACTCTTTGAATCTAGCAGTAAAATGAATCAAGACTAAGAGGGCCAATATAGAAAGGTATAACCTAAGGAAGCTTGGGCTGACTTTATACAAGAAAGGTCCTCTCAAGTAAGTGGCTTCACTTTGGAAGCATCCAGTTAATCCCCTTCATGTTGTATGGAGGCCTTTACATTTTCCCTAGTGCAACCATTAAAATATTGACTTAGTGATAAACATATCACTTATCCTGTTTATACCAGTGCCCACAGTTGTCACAGTTTGCCACCTGCCTCTAGTCTTCATACACTGCTGGGAACATAGACTTTTCAGTTAGAACATCTCATCGTAAGGCTTGATTGGCACTGATGACATATGGTGGACCTGAGATGAAAAAAATGGAGGTTACTCAGTGTAGGAAACAAATCTGATATCTGTGGGTTATGCAACTTTCTGTGTTCTTTTGCTGGTAGAGGGGCATCACTGTTGGAGTGGTGGGGAGAGATGTTAGTCTTAGAATTTATTCCTTCTCTTAGCTAGCTATCCTTCTCCTGTGTTTCTTCGATTCTCTGTATTTCTGTCTTTGTCCAGAGCACATAGCCCCCCAACTTCCAACATCCCTTATCAGACTTCTAAATAATATCAAATCTTCTGAGACCCAACACGTATGAAATGCAACTCCTGTTATATAAATTTGACATGAAGATTGTATAAAGAAAAATTACAGGAGTTTCTAAAGAATATCAAAGTATCTCAAATGCTGTGACATACTCGTAGGAATTGTGTGGCCATCACACAGAAAATTTGAAGTGCCTCAAGTTATTATGTTTAGAATTCATTTTTGACTACTTGTAGGAATTTAATGGTGTTTTTGCACATTTTATTGCAAGGGAAGTTTCTGTGAAATTTCCTTAATCATTTGAAGAAGTAGGTAGACAGCCAAGCTAACAGTTAAAAAATAATATGTTGGAATATATTTTGTCTTCTATCAAAATAAATCAAAATAGAAAAAACAGCATCTTTGGTTCCTATGATTTTTTTCCCCCAAGAAGTGCCATTTTACTACCACAGATTAATGGAGTAGGATGGAAACATTGATCTGAATAAATTAAAAGTCAGACTAATAGAGTATTTTATTTTCTTTCTTTATCATGTATTTTCATTTTAATTAAGTTAGTATGTGAGTATGGAAGAAAAATCAAATGGTGCTAAAGGTCAATAACAAAATCAAGAGCACCCTGCTCGTACCCCCCATAAGTGAACAATTCCAGTGCTTTCAGCTGTTTCTCCTTATGTCTTTCTTCATATTCCTCAATAACACAGTAATAGATCTCATTTTTGATTCGTCAATTTAAAATATTACTTACAGATTTCCTGTAATGACTAATGAGGATTATTTTGGCTCTTTTACACATTTCTCTCTCTATTCACCTGATATGTAACATACTAATACTGCTAATAATACAAATCCTGAACATGGGGATGTTCATTAAAATCCCCAGCCCTGCACTCAAAATCTGATACAGTAGGTGTAAGGTGGCCTCTTTTTTATGCAATATGCATTATCAGCAAATGATTCCAGTAATTCTGATGAAGGTGTTCAAAGAAGATGTTTAGAAAAACTCTAGCCAAGAGTTTGACTCTTGATTCTTTTCTAGGGTTAGGTAATGCAGGATTTCCAGAACTGTGGAGGATATACATGCACAGTAAGCAATGACTCAAGGGTTCTATTGTACTGAATAGATAAAATGGATCTCTAGACTCCACACAAATTATATTTATGTATTTGCTTTTATAAATAAAATTGAAAATGTTTTACTCACCCTAAACATAAAAACTATGTACCCCCTTAGAATGCTTTACCAATCAAAGCATGAACTTTAACTTGGACATTTAATTAAGTGATTTATAATGTTTGAAATGATATTATGAAATGCTTTCTTTGATTTCTATGCTTGCATTTGTCTAGGAAGTACAGTGGCTCTCAGATGTGATAGCTGTGGCAGAGGAGGCAGATGATTGGCTCAAAAAATTAAGTTACAACAAGGCAGAGGGGCAGGCATAGGGGGCAGGTTAGTAAAACCTTTACAGCTCATCTTCTGACAGATGGTTAGTGCCAGGGGCCTGCGATGAGGTAGAAGGATACCAGGAGGCAAGGGTTGGATCCTCTTTAGGAAGTTCTGTCTAGGAAGGAATTTTAGACCTCTTAGCCTAGGGTTTAGGGGCAGAGAGAAAAATGATTCTAGGTCCCGGATGCTAGGCAGATAAGTGTTCAGTGATTAAAAAGGGACTCATGCAAAAGCTTAGCCATAAAGGATGAGTCACTTTGGGTGAGAGCAGAGGGGAGACTAGTACTAATTTCAGGTGACAGGCATATTTGTCAATGAACCAGATTTAGGAAATAGTAGGGGAGCCTAGAATTTGTTCATGGGTTGCTAGTGCCTAAAAAGAAAATCTCTGGAGACAGAGCTGCCAGGATATTTCTGACTCACCTGTTAGGGTTTTACCTTTGTTTGGAAGCTGAAACAGGGCTTATCAGTTAGCTTGTCTAGCTCCGAGGAATTTAGGAGGACAGGGGATGCTCACGGCCAGGAGGTGTCGGGATAAAGGCTCAAGAAGTCTTGGAGTTTCTGGAGCAATTCCAGATCCTTCACACTGGCTTTAGCATTAGAATATTACTCCTGGCCCAGCCTAGCAAGAAAGATGATGCAGTATCAAGTACCTCTGGGGGAATGGGAAGATAGAGGCTTGAGGCTGGTTGACCCCCTACTTTCTTTTGTCCTGATGGACAGGATCATGGCTCTAGGTAGACAGATTTGGAGCAGTGGTAGGGTACAAAAGACCAGGTGGAGTCAAAGGATGACTTTATTAGGCCATGAGACATTCCAACTGCCATCACTGTTATGAATCACAAGTTCTCCATTGGCTTATTTCTTCTTTAATGCAAGGATTTCTTGGGTTTTGAAATGAGGGAAAATATGGAAACTTCTCACTTCTCTTTTCTTTACATGGGAATTCTAAAGACATAGCTTAAAATGTCGTGTTGTTGGCTGTAGCACATCAGGTCTGATTCTTGTAGGTCCTGGTTCATTCAAGACAATGACCACCTTGTGAGGACACACTGCCTAAAGCATATTGGAGGAAGGTTAACTGGTGTCTCATGGCCATCAGATTGATTACCAAGCATTCAGAATCACTAAAACGAAACTGGGCACTATGTTTATTTATAAAAGTACTTTGTTGGTCTTTTAGGTTGAAGTTGATGACAGATGTGTTTTTAGAGAAAAAGTACAAACTCTAGAGACACAAACATCTGCTCTTTCTCAGCCCTGCCTCCTGGGTTTATACTGCATTTTTTATCCGCACAAAAGGCTTTCTTTTTTTTTTTTTTTCTACTGAATACCTGAAAATATGAGTGTAAATGACTAATATGGATTCTTGACAGTTTTACTGGAACTGGTGTTTTCAGGCTTTGATTGCCCATATATAGCTGGCTCTGTGGGTGGTGTTGATTATCCCTTTTTCGCTCTGTAGTCCATATGGTATTACAGTCCACTAAGTGAACTTGCTGACTTAAGTGATGATGTACAGTGTTTCCCTGGGACCATAGAGTTCATTTCTATGACCCAAGTGCACTGCTATACTTTGGTTTGTTTATCATGGTTATAAGAATTACTTCATGGAGGTAGACCTCAAGAATGTAAAAGTCAAGGCATTTGAGTCAGCGGTTCTCAAAGTGTAATCCATGGACCCCTGGGAGTCCTCAAGACTGTTTCAGAGGGTTCATGAGTTTTAAAACTATTTTTATCATAATACTAAGACATTATTTGTCTTTTTTGCTATATTCACATTTACACTGATAGTGGGTAAAATGCTAGAGCCTTTGTGGATCAAGGTAGTGGCAACAAGCTGGTCATTGTATTGGTCACCATCATGTGCTCTTAGTTAAAAAAAAAATTTAAAGCCCTATTTACCTAAAAATGTCCTTGATTAAATAAAAAATTATGTGTTTTTATTAAATATTACCCTTGAATATACATCATTTTAACATTGGGAGTGTGCAAAAAATACTGCTGAGTATCGAAATACAGTGGATATCCAAAGGAAAAACACTTATGTGTTTATTTGAGTTGTGAATTGGGCCAGCCTTTTTTTTTTTTTTTTTTTTCCCATGGATTCCATTTTTACTTGAAAGAACAACTGACAAGAAAATTATTCAGACTTTGGCATTTTGGCAGACATTTTCTCAAAAGTAAGTTTGTGCTTTCATGTGAAAATTAAAATTTTGGAAAAATTGCATTTCCACTATGCACTTGACATATTTCTTATACTTAAAGACTTTTATGAAGAGATAAAAGATGATATTAATGTAATTTATTTTTTATATTTGATAATGAAATACACCAACATTAGGAAGATCTGCCTAAATCAATAGTTTCCAAATGACCAGTACACAGTGTTACAAAAATCATGCATGGGGAAAATTTCTACTTAGGATATGGTTTTGAATTTTCCATTACAACCAACCTTTAAGATTGTTGAATTTTGGTATAGTATGAAAGAAGTATGTCCACATATATAAAATGGCTCTTAAAATCTGTCTCTATTTTCCAAATACAAATCTGTATAAGGCTGGATTTTCTTTATATACTCTACCCAAAATAGCCTATTGTAATAAATTGAAAGAAATAAGTAGGAAACTTCAATTATTTTTTGTTAAGCCAGACCTTAGACAGATTTGCAAAAAAGATAAAATAGTGTCACCTTACTCACTGATTTTTTTTTGTTTTATGCTATTGTGGATGGAATAGATATTTTTTTCATAAAAATGGATTGTCCATGTTAATGTAATGCATTTTTGTCCTCTTAAAATGAACAAGTTTTTAAAATTTCCGTTTTTTTAAATTTCTGTTTTAATTTCTAATACAGTAACTACTGATAGACATAACTCATGTAAACAAAAACTATTTGATAGGTTCAATAATTTTTAAGACTGTAAAGGAATCCTGAGATCAGAACTTTGAAAACCACTGATTTAAGTGAGGCTTTCCACATACAGCCTGGGTTAGGAACCCATGTCTAGTTTAAATATAAAGAAAATCATGTTTTGCCCTTTTCCCAGTTTTCTTTTTTTTTTCCCCAAAGCATTACTTTGTCCTTTGGTTCCTATGTATCTGTCTAGAAATCCCCTGGCCTCTAATCTAGAGTCTCCCAGGATATGCACGTTGTCCACTTTTGAGGAGGCACCAACCATGGGTTCCACCTATCTGAGAGATAAGAGAAGAGCCCATGTCACTTATAGAAACATTTATATTGTCTTTCACATCTAACTAACTCCTTTGTTTGGAAAGATGGACAGCTAGCTGGGGACAGCTACCCTGAGTGATTCTGTATGAGACCTTTCTAAGCTAAAGAGAATTAGAACTTGGAGAAGTGTTTATGAGTTCATCATAAAGAATATCCTCAACATAATGGAATATTAAATGGGCAACATAATGTTAATTATGGAAAGATCATAAAAGCTGCTAGCTAGAATTTTGAGTGGGGGGAGGTAGATTACCCAATGGTTTTGCAGTCTATCAACAAAAGCTGTAATTATTTATCAGAAAAAGACATTGTGGTAGGCCCTTGACTGTGGATATAAAATTATACGTGCGTGTTGAGACAAAACTGAAGATCATTGATTAAAATGAAAACAATTAATGGAGAAGCTGCTTCAAACCTCTCACATTTAATTAATTAATTTGTTCGTTTATTTGTTTATTTAGAGAGGGAGAGAGAATGTGTGCACATGCATGCACACACACACACACACACACACACACACATGTGTTCCAGCTGGGGGTGGGAGGGGAAAAGAGAGAGGGAGAGAGAGAATCTTAAGCAGGCTCCATGCCTACTCAGGGCTTGGTCTCATGACCCTGAGATCATGACCAGAGCTGAAATTAAGAGTTGAATGCTTAACTGTCTGAGCCACCCAGGTGCCCCCAAACTCACATTAAAAAATAATGTTTTGTTGATATTATTTATTTAATTTCAATATCAGGGAAATAAGGGGCTAGAGATTGAAATTCATGCTGCCTCTCTCTAACACTGGGAAGGGCAAAGACCCTTTTAACTGCTCCCTGCCTGGTGTCCTTGCCAGATCTCCAAAGCTCCTGCCTTGTTTTACTGCCTTTACACAGCTCTTTGACCTCACCTTGCCAGGGTTGTCTAGGCCTCACTTATGGTTCCATGAGGTCTCACCCAAAGGGAGCTACAGGGATAAACAAGCCTTTCCTCTGAATGTTTGTTTCTTCCATTACCACCTACTGAAGAATCTATCAGGTTCTATTTGTTTACAATGTGTCACTTTTTTAAGGGCCACCCAGAGGGAGGTATTGAAGGGCAAATTTGCTAGGCAAAAAAAAAAAAAAAAAAAAAAAAAAAAAAAAAAAAAAAAAGGCCTAAAGAAAGACACGGCTGAAATATTCCTTAGCATATCCTACAAATACCCCTTTTAAAGCCATGGAAACCACATATCCCACATAGTCTGCCTGGGGAATTTGTAGCCGGCTATGTTTTCAGAGGATGTGGGAGGTAGCGTTTTCATACTGTGGTATTTATAAATATTCCAGAAATGCCACATATTGGTAGGGTGACCTGGTTTATGGAATTGGAAAAGGGCCATGTTGAAGTCAAGAATTCTTTTTTTCTATAGTAAAATGTGCAAAGGTTCTGAAAAAAAAATCAAGATAATCCTGAATAAAATGAACAGGAATCCCGAGATAACTTGTATTGACAGTATCCTTCAAACAAACAAACCATTGTTAGAGTGGTTTTAGGAGTCTATAAAAACATAATCTTAAATTGAATTTGAAGAGCATATCATTTAATACAGTACTTATGGGAGGGGAAGACTTTGGGGAATAGAACTACTTGCTCAATGAAGGAATATTGATTGCTCAATAAAAGAACTTGTTTAACCAAAAATTGTTGCCAAGCAATTTGCCCCAAAGAGGAAAGACCCTGTTGTTGTAGATACTTAGGACAGGTGCACAGTAGTAAATTGAAGTTGACTAGCCTTTTCCAGATTGCGTTCCTCATTATATTGTACCAGAATAGGTTCATATGGCGTGGCAAAAGGGTTCTATGGTCAAATAAGTTTGAGAAACACCATATCATATAATCTCCCTGTTGGATATCCACATGCATTAAAGGATAAGAAAAGTCTTGCAATAAAGGAAGCTGCTTAACTTTGTTTTACACAACCTTACTAATTTTTTTTTTTGTAGAAGCCATAATAACTTCTTATGAAACAAGACTCCACAAAGTTCTAGTTTAGGAAATGCTATAGGAGATAATTGAGCGTAAATTACCTTGGTATTTTGAGGGAAGGATTTGGCCAATCCAGACGATTCTTCTGGTGTTCTGAAAGAAGACTGAGGCAAACATTGGCATATGTTAGTAAGGAATTGTCATTGTCTTTCACTTCTGACTAACTGCTTCATATGGAAGGATGCACAGCCAACTGGGGATATGACCGTTTGCCTGAGGGATTCTGGGTGCTAAAAGTCACAACCATCTATTCATTCTTCCTACTAGACCTTAGATGGATTGTGGCTACTGTGCCCATCAGTGCTGTTTTCTACAGAACAAGCATTAAAGAAATGATTATATAGTGACTTACTGTATCTGTGGGGTTGCCTCACTTATTTATAGGGCACACCAGCCTATTTGTGGCAATAGAGCAAGGGAGCGTGCCAACATGTGTTACTTTCTACAGTGAGATGAAATGATTATCCCCAACAACCCCCAAATATCCCCCTCCTTAGGAAAACAAACATTTGCAAGTTTATTTTATAAAATCTGTGTAGAACTTATATAAATATATTGTGACAGCAGCTGTCATACTGCATATATCAAGAAAGTGCTTTGAAACTTTATGCAAATACATGGGCGATGTATATACTACTGTATACCCTAAAGACTATCCATGTGTTCCTAGTGCCAAGGAAAACACAAACGTTCTCCAACTAATTCAGATGAAAAGTCACCACAGCCCTGTTCTCTTGGCCACTGAAATATACTTTGAATGGCTGATCCTAAAGAGAGCAGGGTGGAGGTGAGGGGGCTGAAGGTTCACTCTTATCAGTAATGTTTTTATAGCTCATGTACGGTGCTGGGCACTTGAAACATTCACTCATAAAATTATCACAGCAGCTTTGTGGGGAAAATGGTATTGTTTAGTAATAGCCAAGACTCAGATGAGATAAATTACCCAAAGTCACCCGCTTATTAATTTATGGAGTTGGCTGGGATTCAAAATTAATTTGACTTTAAATATTTGTAAGCGCTAATATTTAGTGAGCACTTACTATGCACCAGGCACTGGTCTAAAAGCTTTTTCTCCATCATCTTATTCTTTACATATCCTCTGTGACACTGTGACACTGTTGTTTTCCTAATTTATAGATGAAGAAATTGAAATTTAGAGAAGTTAAGTAACTTCAGTACAAAGTAATAAAGGATAGAGGGAGCCATTCACGCCAGGGGTTTGTTCCTTTGAATCATGTGGTTTCCCAGTTTTCCTTCTTGATTTAGAGTCTGGAAACTTTCCTGGTTTGTATTGAGCTTAAGGCATAGATCTGCTCGTGTCTTCATGAACAGGGATTTCATAAGCATTAAAAAAAATCATTTTCCCTTGATTCTTGATTCATCACCCAGTATCTAGATCTTCATGGATATGCAGATTCATGGATATTGCTATTTCTACAACTCTAATAACAGGTTATATTTGGAGTTTTGAGCATATTTCAATGCAAATACCTCATGTATCAATATTAGATGAAAGAAATGGCCTCTTTGCAAAGATTTACAGTCTTTCACTCACAAAATTGGTATACATGTATAACTAGAGTCTCTTCCTCCATTCCTATGTACCCTTTGAAATTGGAAGCATTTGAGAATAGAGTCATTTAAATTTTTTGCCGCAAACAATTTTGGTAGCATTTGCTAGCATTGCTCCTTCTATTTCCAAGTTTTGAGAATTCTTCTGTTTTTTTTTTTTTTAAATAAAACCCATCAGAGTCTCTGAGAACTATAGATTTCGACTCCTTATCTTGTAGTTGCCAAGTTTCCCCACCATGGCATGTTTAATTACTGTTGCAATGGCAGCAACCATTTTCCAAGCACAACCTAGGGAAACGTGCCACTTGTGATTGCAAAGTCAGTCTGCCTGGGAGGGTTTGCAAAAGAGGGAACAGGAATCCATCCAGCCTAAAGGTCATTTCAGGCCAGATCAGTTCAAAGGCTCAGTAGATAATATTCTTTGTCCTACAACAAAAACACAAAAAACTCATTGTGCATAAATATCCACACTGCATTTTAATCAAATATATGTAACATACATGTAAGGGTATTTTCCACCTTAGTAATTTCTGGAGGGAGGTGGAGACATCTGGTTTTGGAGTCTCATTCACAGATCTGAACAGACCTTATCAGATCTCTATGTAACACAAATCAAAGTTTTATGTCCTATCTAAAACTAAAGAAAAATACCTCCCTGCAATATCCATAGTCTACACACTTGTGAATATGCCAGACAGTGTTCCAATCACAAATATATTCAACCAATCAGAACCAGCAGTGTTCTGATAATGAGTTGGTCATATACTTTGAGCTACTTGTTTGTATCATTTCTGTGAACTTGGTAAACAAACTGTAGTCCTAGCAGATGAGTTTTTTTTTTTTTTTTAGTAAATAATATGGATCAATTTAAAATATGTTTTTTCTGGATTTCTTGGTCAGAAGAAGGCTAAATAGTCTGCCTTCAGTATGTAGACTTTCACTTAATCCACCTGTTTTCAAGACATTACCATCATCTTCCAGATGGCCTGGTATAATAAAATGTGGATATTTCTGAACTACTACCCCCCCCCCCCCCAAATTTCCCTTTGGCACTGGTCTTTAGTGAGAGCTCCTAGACAGGATCTGATTGGCATGTGTCTGGTCCACTCACGACTAAAGTCCTGACAGCTATTTTAAGTGGACTGGCTTTCCTTTGATTTCCAGTTGAAAGTGGCCTTCCACTCCCCTTCCTTTACCTTCATAGGAACTGTGAAGACTATCCTTAGTTTCCATGAAGCATTTAGGGAAGTTCTGACAAGCGCTTGAACTTCTGTTCTAGCTATGGTCTAAAATACCCAGTCCTGAACCCAGTCCTTTACATATTATTCCCTGAAATAAGCTACTAATTGTGTTGTTCAGGTGGAACTTTTTTCCATTCCTTTTTTTATTTAATATTTTATTTACTTATTCTTGAGAGACACAGAGAGAGGCAGAAACATAGGTAGAGGGAGAAGCAGGCTCCTCGCAGGGAACCTGATGTGGACCTCGATCCCAGGACCCTGGGATCATGACCTAATCTGAAGGTAGATGCTAAATCACAGAGCCACCCAGGTGCCCCTTCCATTCCTTTCAATAAGGTTAAACATTTGACCTGCCCAGTCCTGGTTCTCCATCGTACTTGGGGAAAAAAAAAAAAAAAAAAAAAAGTCTGTGGTTGCTAAGCTTGTTGTCATAGTTACAGAGCTATACAGGACCAGGCAAGCTTTCCACCCAGCTGCTGCCTCACTGAGGTACCTTCCCCTTTCTGGCCTCTTTATTGCATGTTCTGGCCAAGATTACAAGACAGTGCTTCTGAACCTGGCCTGATATTATTCCAGGAGAAGCTTGACTGAATATAATTCACTGTTTCTATAAGAGGCCACACACTTTTTCTTTCTACTTGACCAATATATGAATTCATTTGTCAGACAATGTACCCGTGCCTTGTTATCAGGTGCTATTTTATACTGTCCAGTGATGGACACTGATGACCAATCCTCCTAGCAAGTCAGAGTTCCCAGCAACCAGGAAATAACATTTTTCTGGACTGGGGAAGAGTCCATCTTTTGTCATGTCTGTCTACGATTTTGTTTCCTCTGTTTGACACTGCCACCATTTCACAGATGCTTTGCTTTTCAGCCTAGCCTGGACACTACTTCCACCCTCTTTGATTGCACATCACCTCTAATGTCCTGGAAGCCTCTGATGATAAAGCAGTGTGGAGGGGAAGTGGGAAGGACCTATATCACTTCCTTTTTTTTTGTGGTTTACTCAATTATAGGAATCCCAAGTCAATGGGGACTGTACTTGAGTATGTCATAGACGTTTCAATGATATGGTTCTTTTAGGCTTTACTTTTTGCATCTTTCTCCCCACCAAGATGGGCATCCATGATCCTGGACTTGGGATGACTTGAGCTTAACAGATTCCAAGTTATATTTGCAAGAATGCCTGCCATAATTAGGCCCAGGACCTGGTGGTTGTGTTGTGCTGCATCTCTTCTTCCCTTAGGATGGATTTTTTTTCTCATGAGAAGCTAAGCAGGTGAATCTCTCCCTTTCACAGGACTTGCCCAGGCATGTCAGAATGCTAGCTTTGGCTCAAACTGGGACCCTCCCCCCACGCCTTCCACAGCTGTTTCCAACAGCCTTTACACTTCTTTTCCTTTGATCATCTTTGGCCTAGATTATGATCATCCCAAGGGCTTGCCGAGATTGGGTTGCAGCCCGTTTGTCTCAGAACACAAACTTTGAATTGGTTGACAAGACCAATACCCAGGGGCACCACTAATGTGAATGAATAGTGCCAGCAAACTCTAGTCTCCCTGGACAGTGTCCCTTGATCGAGGTCAGGGTGTTTATAGGACTTCTTCATATTTTACTTACAACATTTTAGATTTTGTTAGAATTTTAGGAAATTGTCACTTGATACAAAATAGAAAACTGTGCAAGAGTAACGTATATTGAATAAAGATTTTGAAATCCAAATTTTTCATTTAAAGACCACTGTGTCTAGCATGTAGAAACTCAAATGTTTGTGGAGTGGGCAAACAGAAGCCAAGATGCTGTGACTAGTCAATTGCTATTCAGAAATTAAAATGAAGTGAAAATGTAATCTTATTTTTCAGTAGTATGTTTAAGCATACTACATTTAAGAGATATTCCAAAGACGTATAAGTATAATTTTGTCAATACATTGTGGGGATCCGGATACACATTACTTAGGACTAACTCATTGAAGACAGCAGATAATTTTTTGCCTCAGGAAACCACACTGGAACACAAACATATTTGACTTACTTTCAGCTCTGGCTGACAACCCAGCAAGTAGGTGTTTATTAGTGAAAACCAAGCACTTCTGGTATGACTTTGGCCTCACTGTGGGCTAGGAGGACTGAAGTCTTTATGGGAGATAAGGGAAATATTCACATTACTTCTGCCCTCAGTGAACTCTTAGCCTAGTTTGGGCCAAGTGATAAATGCAAATGAAACACTGTGAAAACAAAACCAAACAATGCATAAAGCAGGTAGAGTACATAAATTATTTTTGGTAGCCAAACTTAAAAGTCAACTGAAAGGTTTAAGAAAAACAGTTCATTAGTGATGCTTTGGCTTCTGTCTTTGGGGGTCAGTATTTGTAGAGCCTTGCCCCCATCAGAGGCCCTTATGGGGTCTCTTCCTTAGTGCATCTCCAGCTTTGCTGCGGTGGCGACAGTCTGAGCAATATGAAAAATGCCCTTTCTCCTCCATGATGGTGTTATTTCCTTCCTTTCAGGAATGGCTCATAACTCATGGGAGGTGTGAGTTCTGAATGATTGTTCTTTTCATCTCCCTGGAAGTGGGCCAGACTGTAGATAAAGCGTTTGATGTGTCAGCAGTAGGCTTGTAACAGCTTTGACTACTTACATGATGATGAAAGGTTGAACTTTGATTAAAAAAAAAAAAAAAAAGGCAAGAGAAGGAAAAGGGCTCATTTTCTTTCTTTTGCTTTTTTTTTTGGTGGGGGGTGGTGGTGGTGGTGGTGGTGGTGGCAGTTGAGAAGCGTCCTACTGGGGTGGTCTGGGAGGTCTGTGGGAATCTGAGCTATTCAGAGTCTGTTCTCTTGTGGATTTCTTTGCTTATTTATTGATTGTTTGGCAGGGTGGGGATGTGGGGGGACACCCATGTTCAGTGGCATAGCTGGCCCAGATTCTCAAGGCCTTATCAGGAAGCCCCTACCTCTCAGCTTAGTGAGCCCTGGAAAGGCTTATCACATTCCTCGGGGAGATCACTTATGTTTCCAGCCATCCCTCAGCACCTGCTCGCAGACACCAAACAAACCAGGGCTGGCGAATCTATTCTGATTTGCAGGGCTTTCCCCACCCCTTGGTTCCCAGGGCATTTGTCCAGAGATCTCGTCTGAGAGTGGTCCCATAGGGTGGTCTTATCTTCCTGCTTCTAAAATAGACAAAGAATGCAGTGAAATATTTGTGGAAACCCAGAACCACTTGGAATTTGCCTCAGACGGTATTCCAGCCTTATCAGCAATTGGTGTGTTAGCCTGCGTGCCAAGTGGGGTTCGGGGAGGAGAGAGAACTTTGAAATTTTCTTTTCTGAAGCAAAAACATGGAAAAACAAAAACAGAAACAACAAGTTGCCGTTCAGCTGAGTCACAGAGACAGAGCTACAAGCAAGGACTCCAAGAGGAATATAGACAAATTTTGCCTTTAAATATGAGGCGTAGGCAAACTCAATATGGTATTAGTGAAGGAAGAGTAAACGTATTTACATCACCTGTTTATTTAAGAGTCCGATATTTATTTTACCAAATTATTATGACCTCTGGCTCTGACTCATTGCCCTTGAAGCCCAGCACTGTCTTCATGGCCGGGCCGGGACTGCTCACTGGTTGCAGCTTCTGGAACTTGGTCCAATAGGCTGCCAGTGGGCCGAGGCCTCACTGCAGAGCCGTGCAAACCTTGTGAGGATGCCAGGGCAGGCGTTCTTCTGTAAGTGTCTTTGAATATGACGGACTCAGTAAAACCCTTTAGGAGTTGTCTGTCTGGCCATTGGAGGACATGGAAGTCCCTAAAGGGCTCGCCAGCACAGGCCAGAGGGGGACTAGCCAAATCATCCTGCTTGGTGGGAGCTTGAGTTTAGGGGAGTAGTGCTCACCAGCACGGCCAGCATGCTGACCCTGAAGGGGCCTACTGGCCAACCGAACAGCTTTCCTACCTTATGAACACCTCAAACGTGGCTCCTGACAATGTCAGTTAATGCTTATGAATTGCCTATGATAATAAAAGAGAGAGTGCATAAGATGTGAAATTCGGATTATCTGGGTGGTTCAGTTCAGCAACCATAGAATCAGGATTTTTTAAAAAAATTTTTATTTATTTATGATAGTCACACACAGAGAGAGAGAGAGAGAGAGGCAGAGACACAGGCAGAGGGAGAAGCAGGCTCCATGCACCGGGAGCCCGACGTGGGATTCGATCCCGGGTCTCCAGGATCGCGCCCTGGGCCAAAGGCAGGCGCTAAACCACTGCACCACGCAGGGATCCCTAGAATCAGGATTTAAATCAAGATATTTATCGCTCTCTTTCTTTCTGATTAAAAAAATGGGAAAAACTAGCTTTTTTCAATGAGGGCGAGGCTGAGAGAATGGGTTATTTTCATGATTTGTAGTCACCCGAGGCCTGAAATATTACATCTTGGAGTGCACAGTGAAATTCAATGTCATTTCTTTAATAATAATTACGGGTAGGCAGAATAATGGATCCCTGGACCCCCAAGAGATCCATGTTCTAATCCCTCAAACCTGTGGCTGTTGCCTTACATGGCAAAAGGGACTTTGCAGATGTGGTTAAATAAAGGATTTTGATATGAGGTGATCCTGGATTATCTGGATGGGCCCTGTTATGAGACGCCTTATAAACAGGGTGGGAGGCTCAGAGTCAGAGAGAGATTTTGAAGATGCTGTGTTGATACTTTTGACTGTGAAGAAAGGAGGCCTAGAGCCAAGGAAGGCTGGCAGCTTCTGGAAGCTGGAAGAGGCGAGGAAACAGATTCTATCTTAGAGTCTCCAGAGAGAACCCAGCCCTGCTGACACTTTGATTTTAGCCCAGCGAGACTGACTTCAGACTTCGGACTTTCAGAACTGTAAGATAGTAAATGTGTATTGTTTTAAGGCACTGAATCTGTGTGGTAATTTATTATAGCAGCAATAGGGAAACCAAAACAATATGATGGACAACAATACAATCGGGCTTAGAGACATTAATTGATGGGAAACATAAAAGGAATTTGTTTTAGGCTTAATTCTCAGGACAGAGCATTGGGTCTTGGTTCCTTGAATAGGTGTGAAGGACAAAAGAGTTTTGTTCTTGTCAGTCCAGGGAGGCACTTCTGGGATGGGCGGGGTGGGGGTGGTGGCTCAAGGTTTTTATGGGACAGGGTAGGTATTTTGCTCAATCTTTGCTGACTGTTCAGCAAAATGTTCCTGACTCTGTGTGTAAAGAATCAAAGTTGAGTTGCATTTTATTACTTGGAAACATAAGCCCGTGGGTAGCATCATGTTCAGATTCTTGGGGTAGAAAGTTTCCAGAGTCTTCACAGATTGTGATGATAAAGCCTGCCCTGGTCTCAGCACAGACCCCTTGGTGCATCCCGCCCCATCCACGTCCATCACAAACTCCATCTCCGCTCTGCTCCTTCTGCTCTCCTCCTTCACAAGCCTTCACAAGGAAAAAGGGCCTCCAGCCACTGGCAAGGTGAAATAGGGCCTGGCTCGTGTCTCAGGGAGAACTCCCCAATCTGGGCAATGTGCTCCATCATTCAGAATGCATATCTTGAGCACGTGTTATAGGCTGTGACACGTACTAGCTGCTGGAAGAACGAACAAGATAAATAAGCCTCCAAACCTGCTTGCTGGAAGCTCATCTTAGTGAGGCATTTTGCCAAATGTAGTGCCTTTGACTGTAGCATCCAATTCATTTGGGAAAGTTATTGAAAATGCAGGTTCCTGGGCTGTGGCTTGAGAAAACATTGGTTTAGTACAGTGTTTTTTAACTGGTAACAATTTTGTCCTCCAGGGACGTTAGGTAATGTCTGGAGACATTTCTGTTTGTTATAACCAGGGGCCAAAGGGTGATGCTGGCATCTAGTGCATAGAGGCCAAGGATGTTGTTAAACATTTTGTGACGTACAAGATGGCCTCCTAAAACAGAGACTTCTCTGACTCAAAATGTTAATAATGCCAAATTTGAAAAACCCTGGCCTAGTGGGTAACTCTCACAAACACATACATTATATTATTATACCACAGAGGTATATACATGTATGTCAATATTGTGTGTGTACATGTGTACACGTATGAGTCCATATGTGTCCATGCATGTCTATAAATAGCTTTCTCTAAGTGGGCTCATTACCCACTAAATTTGAGGTGTCCTCTCTTCTCTAGTCTACTCCACTGCTCCCACAGTCTGATAGCTCACCTGCTGGCCATCTTTGCTTTGATTTTCTGTTCTGCACTGGCCAAGAACAAGGAAGGCCAGGCACCAAGACTTTACCCCTGGTAGTAATTGTTATGCTCTGAAACTTGACCAAAATAAATTTGCAGGTCAAAGAGAAACCTGGCTAAGGACATCCTTTTCCTCTTGTGAAGTAAATGTTTGGCCCAATTTGCAGTTTAAAGTGGTTACTCTATTCACAAATCAGCTTTGCACCACTGGTTATGATATAAGAATTATAATCGTATTATGTTATAAGAATTATGAGTCACACATAATAAACTCTTTGCATTCAAGATTTATTTCTCCCTTACACTAGCCCTTCTGGGTTTTCTCTCCCCTGTTCTTGCCTTCATCTAGAATCAATGGAGAGCTCCATTGTCTTCAAACAATTGAACATTGGGGAAAGAAATCCTTTTAGAATATGGCTGAGTGTACTGATTGGTTCTAATTGTTTAGAAATGTACTGCTCTGCTTCCAGCCTCCTGTTGGGGAGCCAGCTCAGCATCCTGGTCAAGGGATGAGTGCTATGTCACATGTTATAGTATGGTTTCCAGCCCTCAATTCTCAGTGGTTCTCAGGGGTGGGGGAAGAATCCTGTATGCACATGGCTGTGGTTTTATCATCTTGTACTCATTACTATACTCAAGAAGATAGATTTTTATTATGCAGAAAGACTGCTGCTCTAGGGTAAACTTTGACACAAAGCAATTTCATTTTTGATTGAATCAACTATAACAAAAATAAGGGGGCAGAGAATAGACTTGGGACAAGTTTCATGTCTTTTTAAAAAAGAAGCTACTTTCAGAGAAACACTTGGATATGCAGTCAGAACAAATGACCACCTCTAAAGAACAAACTAAGGAAAAATGGTGGAAATCATAACTCATCAGTACTATGGAAGTTCCTTTCCTTGTTGACCACATGAGACTGTAGTCATTAATCCTTGTGTATTGTAACTATATAGAAATTTTCAAACATTTTACAGAACACATGGGGGTCCTAGGAATCCTGCCAGCTTATAAGGTGAAGTTGAGTGTTACTTTTGATATATCACCACCAAGAAACACCTAGTTAGCACCTAAAATGTACAAAACCCAAGGAGATTCAAGGTAAGCAGATGCAGACAGCCCTGTAACTATACCATCTCATCAGCATCCTGTAGTTCAGTGGTTTGATATTCTAGAGCTCATCATGTGTGGTGGCTCTTCCTTTCATTCAAGAATTTTTTACTGAGATATTTCCTTGAGTGTCACTCTCCTGAAGGATATTAGGCTCAAAGGCTGGTCCCTGCAGTCACCAAAGTCTAGCTTGGAGGCAAAACCAGTATCATCTTACAGGGTTAAACTTCTTTGTGTATGTCAAAAATATAAGACTAAATATGAAAAAAAGAAAAATATATGAAAAGATGGGGGGGGGGTCACTGGGAAATGAAGGGATCTAGAAGGCTTTTTAGGTGAAAAGAGGCTCAAAATAGATCCCAAACAAAGCAGGATTTTTATAGGGGTCAGTGATAGGGGAAGAGAGGGAAAGAGGTATGTATAAAGAAGATGGCAGGCTGCAGATGTGCCTGGAGATAATAAGGAAGATACACTGGACATGCCTCTCCATGTTGATATTGTGAGGGAAGGACATGGGAGTGAAGATTATGGGGGTCTTGCCAAAGTAGACTAACTGTGGTAATAAAGGTCTAATGTGTCTGAGTATTTTAATGCAATGAAATTTATGTCTTGCTCACTTAATAGTTCACTGCAAGTGTTTAGTGGATAGACTTCCACATGGTGACTCAGGGAAGCAGGCTCTTTCCATTTTGTACAAAGTTGTTGATCCTTTCCATTCAGGTGGCTATCCATGTAGTAGAGACAGAAGGTGAGAGTGTGGAGCATTGAGATGAGAGATTTTTATGGGTCAAGCCTAGAAGCGTGTTATTTATTTCCATCTTACCTCCTCTTGATCAGAACCTTAGATGTAAGGCCTAACGGCAAGTGAGTCTGAGAAATATAGTAGTGGTCTATGTCAGGAGAAAAAGAAACACATTTTAGTGGGCACATAATTGCTTCTAGAATTGACATTTAGCCTGAATTTTATCCCAAATGCAGTGGTAAGTCATCCTCCATTTTACCATGGGGACATGCTCAATGGTAATGTAAGCTCCATAAAGGGAGTGATTTCTGTATGTTGTATTCACTGCCGTGTCGTCAGCATATGTAGGCCTTAAACAAATATTTGATCAAATAACGAAATGATGGATGGGTGTTGGAAAGGAGTCCTGGGCATATTGAACTGTCCAGGGTGGGTTAGTGCAAGAGAGCTGAGGCAGGGGAGCCAATTAGAAAGATTGGGATTATCTGATAGAGCCCGAGTTAGTGCAGTTACAGTAGGAATCAGTACATTTTTAGAAACAGAAATGTTCCCTTCTGCTATTGTAACTTTCCTAGTTTACAGCATAGCCACATCTCATAGTTTAACCAGATTCCCTGCTGAGTTGAAATCGTAGAAGCAGGTTGTGAGCCGAAAAGGGCTGGCTCTTTTCTTTGGAGGTATTAATAGGAATGCAGCCTCGGGACTTGGGCTGTGCCACAATCCTGCAACCCAAACAAAATAAAACTTGACTAAACCAGCAAACCCAGATTGGAGTTCAAGTTACTTTACTGGGCTCTTGGGAAAGACAAACTGCAGTTGTATTATGTATGCAAAATCCGCTCTTTGACCTTAGTGTAAGGAAAACTGCTGGAGCCCACATACTCTTTTGCCAGCTTTCTGAAGCATTGGACGAGTTTAACTCCTATGCAATTATGTAATATTTAAAAAAAATTAATTTTAAAATATGTTTGCAAAATAGATGCTGCTCCAACAAGAACAGAGAATATCGATGCAAAGAGTGTGTTCTCTGCACACCTATGGCAGCCAACACGCACACAGCCTCGTGTGGCCTGAAGCTTCAAGATTTTAGGAAGTTGCTTACAGAAGAATTTTGTTACGAAATTAAAAGTTAAGGGAAGCATCATGTCCTCCATGTAGATTTAACTTTTGTGGTTTGTGCATAAGCTGGGGCAGACCTCGGAGTCTGACCTAGACTTGGGTTCTGTGCCTGTGAAGTCTGGGGAAAAGCCGGCCTTCAGGATTACGCAGAGTGGTGTGAGGAACCTCCCAGAAAACAGCCAGGGATTCTTAGGAGATTTTTAGTGGTTCTTGCTGATCTGGAAATAATGTAAAAACAACAGAAGAGCTTTTTGTGGTATTTTTGCATATTCTCTATTGGTTTGGGGATGTATCCAACATTAAAGTGGCTTAAAAATAATAAATATTTAAAAAGACATAACGTGCCCTACCCTTTTCACCCAGTCGTACCAAAAAATAAATTATAATAACAAAACTGGCAGGAACAGGAAGGGAGAGCAGGAACAGTGGGCGGCAGCAGTGCGTAGGGATGGGCACGAATATGACCCAGACGGCTGACGTCTGGTGTTATTGCAGAAAGTGCTGGAGAAGGTGTGAGGAAAGGCCGCGGGGAATCTTTCCCTTCTTTGAGGCGTGAGTTCCTCATTTCCTGAGGCCTCTTGAGATATAAATTACCGGTTTCAGACACCAGGTACCTGAGGGTCTACTAGTGTGCTTTCTAGCTCAAATCCCAGAGAAGCCAACCCACTGAAATTCCGTATGCCTAGTAATCTGTTTACCAAATCTACTGATTTTCTAAAATAATAACAATAATAATAATAATAATAAAATTAATTATTCATAAATTCGATAGCAATTCATTTTGCGCAGGATAGTTTTCACATGAGCCTTCCAAAGGTGTTGAATATAAATTTGACTGGAAAGTACTTTTTTTTTTTTTTTTCTCCTGCCCCAGCTTTCTGAAGATTCAATTATAAGTTGCTGAGGCTGGAAAAAACAGATGCCTCTTGTGAGACGTCGAGGAGGGGTAGTAGGCATGCTGCATCTTTGAGTCGTAGAGAGGGGGGAGATGCTGACGGGCAGAGAAAGGCGGGGAGCATGCTGGGGTAAAGAAGGAAGGAATGGGTGTCAGAAAGGGCGAGGCATGAGGGGCAAGGAAAAATTCATAGGTTCTAGAACTTCTCCCATAGGCTGCTGAGCCTCTGCTATGCCTTCCAATATTAATCATCATTTGCCTTCTTCTTATGATAGAAGCAGCTTTGGTTAGCTGAGTGAATTCGGTGAAATGGTTCCTTTGAATATTGGCTTTCAGCATATCCATTTTCAGCAGACTGGCTGCTTCCTTAAATCCGAACCTCCTTGAGTCATGCTAGCAACACTTTTAAGCAGTGGCAGGAAGGGAAGTATTCTTGGAGGAAGATGTCTGCAGAACCTACAGAAGGATGGGGGTCTGAAAGAGGACTTTACTGAAAAGTCTCAGTAAAACCCGAAGGGCTCCTTTGCTTGCTTAGGGGTTGGAAAGCGATGCCAACTTGTTCTGGTTTGCCCCAGTCTTTCCTGGTTTTAGTACCAAAAGCCTCTAATTTCAGGCAAACTGAGATGGTTGGCTGGTCTTGAGACAGAAGAAGACAAATCAAGGCGGTGTTGAGTGGGGAGGGGTGATACTGTAAGACTCTCTTCAGGGACCGTCTTGTTGAGAGTGTAGTTCATGTGATCTACGGGGAAGAGAAACGGATAGTTGGGAGAAATTACACAGATGTGAGCAGTCACCCCAGGGACCTAATACCAGGGAAGGCCCTTGGTCTGTTCCAGACATCTTGATTATACAATATGTGTGCACTTACTTTTTCTAAACGTGCTTTTTTTCTCTCTCTCTTTTCTTCAGGGAGGCAGGACACAGTGCGTGAGAGAAGTCTGTCCCATTCTCTCCTGTCCTCAGCACCTTAGCCACATTCCCCCAGGACAGTGCTGCCCCAAATGTTTGGGTGAGTGACTGTTTTCAGGTCAAAGAGCAATGTAATTTATTCTTGGGGCTTTCTGCAGAGAGTCTTCATTCATGTTATTGGGGTTCTCAGGTTATCCTAGCTCATGGCTCATTAGAAATAACTGCTTCTTCTAATTATAGGAATTTCTCTCTTTTCTGGTCTCTACAGGGATTTCTTCTCTCTTATCTCCCCTTGTATTCGTAAACCTGGTTCACCAGACAGCCTGGGCTAATAGCTCCTGATGGAGAGAATAGTGCTGAAGAAACTGTCTTTCAGGGGACATATGGGGATTAGTAGAAATGAGAAGTCTTTTAAAGGCATGTGAAGTTAACACACAGAGGATATAGACTAGTGTTACTTTTACAGGCAAAAGCATGCAAGAGGGTGACACCAACAGCGAGAGGTTTGGAAAGAAGCAATGAAAAATAACCAAAAAAAAAACAAAAAACAAAAAACAAAAAACAAAAAACAAAAAACAAAAAACCAACAACAAAAAAAAGAAAACTAACCAACAAAAAAGGAGGATTAACCATTTCTTGTTGAGCATTTACTATATCCTAGGCACCATGCGAAGCACTTTATATGCTTTTTCTCATTACATTTTCTCAAGAAATGGGTCTGTATAGGTGCTAGATATATCATCCTGACATGTAATATAGGTGCTACAATTAGAGTTATTGAGGGAGAGAGGAGTAGATTCTTAGTAGGTGGCAGAGCTAGGGAGTTATAGAGTTGATACCTGAACATGACTACATGTGATTCCTAAGCCCATGACTTAAGCTCTGCTTCTCAGCCTCCCTGGTGATGTGGAGAGAGGCACACACATTGCCAGCAGAAAAGAGACAGCCTGTGATGGAGTCTCTAGGGCGAGAGATCCTTTGGCTCTTGTTCATAATACATATGTCAGCTTCTTACATGTGATCTTCAAGCTCATGAGTTAGTTGATGTTCAGACTCAGACTCAAATAAAAGTAGCTTGACCCAGCATATGAATACAATAGAACATCTTCCACTAGACTCCCCTGGCAACACCACTCAGATCTCCAGGGATCTTTGAGGAGGCTAACACATTTCCTACTCTCCTAGTCACCACTGGCTTTGTGTTTCTGCTTCTGCTGTTTCTTTCCTTATTCCCTTCCTTCTCCTCCTCCATCCCACTCCTGCCTCTCCTTCTCTGCCTCTGTTTCTTTTCCTTCCCCTTCCTCCTCCTCCCTCCCCTCCTCTTTCTTCTCTTTCTCCTCCTCCTTCTCTAGCATATTTTGTACTTCCAGGGACACTGCCTCTTCAATCCTTTCACATTCTGTGGTGCTATTGATTCAAGGCTTGTGTAGTAGATTTTACTGAAGATTTGTAGTCAATGAGGGTGATTACTTTACAGTGAAGGACAGCAAACATCATGAAGTGGAAACTTAAGCTCCCTTTGTTCTTAAAAGGTCTTAACTCTTTTGTTTCTAGTCACTGTTTTTCTCTTTCATTTGGCCTCCAATCTCCTCTCAGTTACTGTCCACACCCTTTTCTGAATCCTCTCTCCTTTTTTTCATAGTTTGCTCTTCTCAATTCCAGAACTTTCTGTTGATGGATGTTTTCATTCCCAGCCCATCACAGCCATAGCCTGAAGTCTGTCTTTCTCCAGGCAAGCTGTCAAATAAAGGTATCTTTTTAAACGAAGGCAGTTTTCTCTTTTTGAGGGATTCTTCTGCTAACTCTTCATCTCATAATGTTTGCCTTCCTTCTGCATGCACACACACATACACATGCACATAATACTTTTTAAGTAACTAGGAAATAATTAAAAGAACAAAGGAGACCTGTTTAGACATGCCTAATTAAAGACATTTCCACTGAGATGTGTGCTTCCTGGGTTGCCAGTGTGTGCTTGTAGCCCTGGCATAGAGTTAGCTGGCTCATTGTGGTTGAAATCATCACGTTTTTGGTCATGGTGCACACAGCATTCCATCTAAACAGGAAAGTCATCACAGAGGAGGTGGCAACTGTGGCCTGACATTGAAGATAAGTAGGCTTGATTAATGCTTTGAAGCCTGTACCGTGGATGTGCTGAGTCAGCTCAGAAGCTTCTCATATGAGCAATGGGTGTTGTATTAAATGCAGATTTTTTTTTTTTTTGTCCATTTGTGGTCATAAGACAGACTATAAAAGGAATAGCAAGTCTTAGGAAACTTGAAAATCATAATTCTCCCAAATGAGACCTTTTTTGATTGACCTACACCCCAGTAAAATAATGTGGAAATGGATTAAATTAGGCTGTATATGGAGTCTCTGCACCACTCTTTTGAAGGTTTTATCTTATTTGGGGACTTTGAGATTAAGGTAAGATTTTGTGTTCCTCTGGGGTAAAAAGAAACATACCCACACAATAAAAGCCAGAAAGGAAAAAAAGGAAACATTAGGATACTTTCTAGATCCTGAAATCTTAGACTAATTAGGCTTTTGGCTGGTTGGACACCCATTTGCTGTTAAATATTCCTTTGACCAGAATTCATTTACATGACATACCTCTGCTTTTTGTACTGTAACATTCTTTTCCTCTCTTTCTCATTTTCAAGGCAGAGACCCATCAGAGGTTTGTTTACACTGAGCACCCAATGCACCTTTCAAAGTGACACAGCCTGAGATCATGTTGGAATTATATTACTGATAATAATGATAATACTCATCATCTACCACTTATTAGGGGTGTTTAATGAATGCCAGGCTCTGTGATAAAAGCTTTACATCAGTACTTTTAGGTAAAAATTATATTTTATTGAGTAATAGTCTAGGTAATTGCATTTGTTCAGGGGGTAAACTTGTTGAAGAGTCTTTTTGTTCAGTGATCTACTGATGCATCAATCAATCCACCAGTGCCTCCATCTATTTGTTCACCTATTCATTCATTCTTTTATTCATCCATGCCACAGTACTGAGTACTATAAATGTAGTAAAAGCTACAAGCTGTGGGAACCCATGAGTGGGCTGCTTATTCTAAGAGGTAAAAGGGCATCTGAGGAGGTAATGTGAAGCTCAGCCATAAAGAAGATGTATTTTGGTTGGCAGAGAAAGAAGCTTGATTTTATTTATATATTTATATCCTGCCTTTTGTCAAAAAGGATTTCAGGCCACTTATAAAATACATGGAGTACATGTAGTTAAAAGAGGAAAAAGGGCAGCCCCGGTGGCACCGCGGTTTGGTGCCGCCTGCAGCCTGGGGTGTGATCTTGGAGGCCCGGGATCGAGTCCCGCGTCAGGCTCCCTGCATGGAGCCTGCTTCTCCCTCTCCCTCTGCCTGTGTCTCTACCTCTCTCTCTCTCTGTGTCTATGAATAAATAATAAAATAAAATCTTAAAAAAAAATAAAAGAGGAAAAAGCCAAGCCAGGTTATCACATTTGTAAAAATTGCTTAATTGAAACAGAGCTATTTTTAATTCTTAAAGGATAGAAATATATCTCTGATACATTAATATAGGGGGCAGTGTTTACAGCAGTGAAAAATGACATGACCATCATTTTTATAGTAAATACAAAAAAAGGAAAAAAAAAGATATGCTTAGGGATATTGCTTATACTAGAATATCCTAAAACCAAGGTATGATGTGACATAAGTGACTCTAATGGGGTGGGTGGCCTGCACACAGCTTTCTGATGCTTCAGAACCTAGGGGAAAATCTAGAGAAGGGTTGAATTTTATATTTTGCAGGTAATCCTCTAATTTAGTTTATAAGTTCTCACAAGTTTCAAGAAACTCGGGACCTGGTGAGCACATAAGAATACCTGTCTTAGCTGGATTATTAATACTCGCTAGGTGCAAAAATACAGTTATTTAGCTAAATTTTGTTCAACCATGGAAGGATTTTCTGTTGTATACTCCAGTATCCATATTGTAGGTAGAGAGGGTCATGTGTTATTGCAAGGAGGCATTCTTGATACCATTTTGCAGGTGAACTAAGTGAGGCCTAGAGAAATACTCAAGGTCATCAGGGGGTCTATATGTGGGACCCAGATTATAGCTCACTGTCATCTTTTGAGGCAAGTTTACTTCTGGCAGTAAGAACCAAACTAATTATTTAATTCTGCATGTATATTTTATCCTAGCCTTGAAGTTGACTCTAGCAGAAAGATGGAATTTTTCTTGACTCCTATGAATGGTAATTCCAACAATTCTGAGAGCAGCATTTAGTATGTTGCCTATAGGTGTTTTCAGCATTTCACTGGGCCTCCTGATAAATAGATAATGCTTTTAATCTTTTTATAAGAAGAAAGTGTGTAGATGTAAATCTAATGAATGACTATGAATCTTTGATTTCTTAACTCAGTCCCTGATTCAAGTAACATGTGAGGGATGTTTTTATGTGTCCAGAGAGTAGAAGTTAACATACTGAAAGAAAGGAGGAAATTGGATTGTACTCTTTATTTGGGATTGCTTTTATGGCTCTTTTGGTCACCAATCAAATCTTCACGTAAGGGAAAACCAAGCTAGTTCTACAGAGGTGCGATGCCTTTGAAAGCTTGGGTACTTGGCATGTGGGTTGGAGTCTGCCTTTACGCACATTTTAGGTTAGTGCCATCCATTATACCAAGGACTTATCCTTATTATTTCTCCAACTGAGATGCATTGGTTCTTCTTTTTCTCATTCTAGTTCTTCTTGGGAACTTCTTGCTTTTGCCTCTTCCCTGCCAATACCTTCTTTCTGGATAATTTTAGTTAGTTAGTTAGTTAGTTAGTTAGTTAGTTAGTTAGTTAGTTAGTTATTTTTGTTCTTTAAAATGCAGCTCAGGCATTACATCCTCCAGGAAGTCTCCCTGTCTCCACAGTACCCATATTGGCTTCTTTCCAGAACTTACCATATTGTTGTGTTGAAATAATTTTTTGTAGGTTTGTCCTGCCAGTAGACTATGAGCTCCATGTGGACAGTCAATATGGACCTGGTCATCTTGGTTCACTATGATGATATTATAGATTTATTGAACTTACCAGATTCAGTGTGGAATCAAATTCTTCCTAACAAAAACTCTCTAAATTAGTGACTCCAGGGGATCCCCTGGGAATATATGGCCCAGGACTATTTTTGTGCACCAGATTTACCTGGTCTTTGTGAGAATGTTCAACATCCCTGTGATATAATTGTTGATGACAAAATGGGAATTCCTGGCTTCTGTCTGGCTTACACCATGCAATTGCTTCCCTCTAGGTCAGAGGAAAGTGTTTGACCTCCCATTTGGAAGCTGCCTCTTCCGCAGTGATGTTTATGACAATGGATCTTCATTTCTCTATGATAACTGCACTGCATGCACCTGCCAGGTAATGTGGTTCTGCGGGCCTGTGGTCCAACAGTGATTGCACTTGGGGTTTTATTGTTAGCATCATAGCCAAACATAATAATGTGTTATTTACCAGAAGGAAGCGTTATCAACACCATTTTACTAGTTGAAATCATACTCAAGGTCGCAAGGAAGTTCGAACAAAGGACCCAAATGACAATTCACTGTTACCTTCCTGGGACCTACAAGTTAGCTCCCAGAGGTGAGAACTAAAGTCTGAGAGGCTAGCTGAGGCACTTTCTAAAATCGGATACATACATGTGGCAGTGTTCTCTGGCTCTAACTATCCGAGGTGAATTCTCTGACACACCTCTCAATAAAAATGACTTTAATCACCTTCCAGAGGAAAGAAAGGCATGGATTTACAGTTCATCACAAGGATAAACCTGATGGTTTGGGAAGAGAGTATTTATATATTGTTCATTGTACCCTTTCTTACTTGAGGTATTGCTTGCTTTTCCCAAAAGGCAAACAGAAGTCTAATGACGGGTAAAGAAAGAGGTCCACGCTCCAGAATCTTAAAGGGCTACACATCACACATTCATTGACTGTGCTTATGCAGTGATTTATTTTTAAAACCAAGAAGAGAATCATCTTAATGGGAGATTTTAGGATCCTTTATTAATGAGAGACCCCAAACATCTGTGTGACATGAATTTAGAATAATACATTTTGGTGGTGATGGTTGTAGTTTTGTTTTTAATAGCTAGAGAGGGAAAGAGAGGAGTTTTGCTCCATGTCAGCGATGAGTCAGTAGCTAGGATTAGGGTTCAGAAGTTCCTGATTACTTGAGGCATGCTTTGTTAAGTAGCATGGACTACTTCAGGGAGGTGGCTGAGTAGGGGCTGAACTGTCTGTTCCCTGGCACTGAACACTGAGTGTTTCCTAAGCCTGAGAATACTTTCCTGAGGCTCCTTCCTCTCCTTTGTGGTTTGTATTATCCTATGCTAAACATATAGCCACTTCTTCTGTTTGCCTTGGCCTCTATCCTCAGGACTTTTCTTCCTCTCCAGGAATTTCACAGGTTATAGCTTCCTCTTGAGGATACTGAACCTTTGATGGAACACATCACATTCCCAATTCTCTGAATTACAGGAAAGCCAGACTGAGAATCCATTATGCTTGCAGTGTTTTGGGTCTCATTGTTTCTTTGAGAGATGATTGGGCAGTACGTCCCAGTGCTCAAAAAAGTGTAATTAATATTGTTCCTTCAAGAGGTTGTCTTTTGTCAGAGTGTGCATTCACAGTCATCTATGGGAAATTGGATGCTTGAAGAATCAGGCCACAGTCATTTTAGAAAATCAGTATTATTTTCTATCTGCTCAGAGCTTCCCTCTTCCCTCTCCAGCATCCATCCCCATCCAGTGGCACAGCAAGTGCAGGAAACAGGACTCTGAGCGCAGTATGGTTTCAGGTCTTTGCACCTTCAGATTTGATGATTCCTCTACCTGGAGATTGTTCTTTCAATTTAATTAGCAAACTCCTCTTCATACAGAACAGCCTATGTCAGATGTTACCTCCTCTAGGGAGGCTCTCCTGACTCACTTAGGCGGGTAATTACCCCTCTTTTCTGTTACCTCTATACTTTAATAACTCTGTTTACCATGTTACATTGCAATTTATTTGTTCACATAGTTCACTCTCTCCTTTTGCTCTGTGAACTCCTTATAGACAGAAGCACATCCACCTACCTCCGTATTCTCATGACTTAAGCTACTGTCAGCTATATGTTCTAATGGGTGCTGTGTGTGTGTGTGTATGTGTGTGTAATAAAAGTCGGGAAATCTACTACCATGAAGTATATATTACTTGAAAGCTAGTGAGCGTCCTGTTTTCAAACTAGAAATCAAGACATGCAGTTTGGCAAAGGATTTTCCCCCCCAATTTATGAATTGACCTATAACAATTTGTATGTGCCAGAAACTGTGCCAAGTGCTTTACATCTTTCATGTAAATTGCAAAGCAGCTACTCACATCTCCATTTTGAAGATGAGGAATTTGGGGCTTAGGGAGATGGATTTGCATAAGATAACAGACCTAATAAATGAACTGGTCTTGTCCGGTGCTAAATCCTATCTGTTATCTGGTGTGGTAAAACCTTAAAAATAAAACACAACTAATGCCATTTTTAAAAGATTATCTCATTGTCATATTAATCTTCGATGGATAAGTCAATTGGAACATAGTAGTAGATGAATACCAGAGGTAGCTCTTGAAGCCATAGGATTAACAGAGAAGCGACAGAAGTTACGTAAGTTGATTTACACAACCTGTTTAAGTGAGTTCTCTCTCATTGCTAACTAAGAGAGGGCCTGGTCTCTCTTCCTTGCACCGTGAGGCGGTCGCCCATCTACGTGGGACACCACCTTCCTCCAACCCTGCCTGCCACCAAGGCTCACCAGTGTTTTGCTCTTACATTCGTTCTGCCTGACAACCTACTCCAGTGAAATTGCCACTTGTTGTCTGGGAACTAAAGAAGCGCACTTTTCTTGAACTGGAGTAGGTTCGAGAAAAGTACACTTCAAGAAAAGCATACTTTTCTTCAGTGTGTTGTTGAATGAATCAGTAGGCACAATTTAGTTGGCTATTGTGTTCAGGTAGTGCCACTTCTTTAGAAAGCAAGTCATACCTCTTAAAGTTACAGGTATAAACTCCTCACTCTCAGGGATTAAGTGGCCTGATTAAGGTGACTTACTTTATAGAGAAGCCCTAGAGCCCAGGTCCAGTTAGTTCTTCCGTGAATATAGAACAAACTGAGCAATTTCATCTTGAGGAAGAACATTAGCTCCTCATTTTTTCTTACTGATTAGATATCATGGCTTTATGCTAAACTCCTTAAAGGTGGCAGAAAGCCCCAGAGGAGACCCAAGAGAGCAATGTTAATGAAGGATATGCAAGAGGAAGGAAGAAGGAAACTGGTTGGCCCACAGTGAGCTGGACTTTCTTGCCACACACTGGCTGGAGTAGAACCATAAGTTTCTTGAATGTTAAATTATAAACACTTGGGAGTTGGCAAGGGTATGTCACACTTTTCAAAGCTTTGTCAACTTCTAGTCCAGACATTTAATCAACAAATGACATTTTGAAGTGAAAGAAGGATTTATTGCAACAAGTTACAATAGGATATCTTCAGAATATATTTTAAAGCAGTTAGCTGTGGGCTGTTAAAAGGAATGCCAGGTAGGATGTTTGGTAAAGATGGAAATCACTTTTAATTTCTGTTTTGTCTCTGGGCCCCCAGGACTCCACTGTAGTATGTAAGAAGAAGTGCTCCCACCCTGGTGGCTGCGTCAGAGGGGAGGAGACCTGTTGTGAGGAGTGCCTCCTGCGAGTGCCTCCAGAAGACATCAAGGTGTGCAAGTTTGGCAACAAGATTTTCCGGGTATGTGACAAACCAAGCTCGTGGGAACTTCTATTCTCTACTGAAATGTAAAGAGCTCCAGACAAAAGACAGACCAGAGTATTCCATATTTTGTAGACACATATGTCGTGTGTGTTATGCAAATGTAATTATTTATATTGCAATATTATATATACATATATTTAAAATCAAGTGCATGTGGGGGAGAGAAGCAACTGTTTGAAAAAATGGTTTTCTTTGGCTTTATTTTGCTTTTCAAAGTATTTTAAGACTGTGAAATATTATTGCCTTTTCTGAATGTGGTGGGCCCATGATTGGGCGTAAGCTGAAGATAGTTGCCTTGGCGGTGCTATTATGGGCGCCCTTCTGACTAGGGGTAACTCATTCAGTCAGAGATCCTCAGAGTCCCTTTCTTAGATCTTGATGCTTCTGTAGCTTAATACTTTTAGAACTTTTTCATGAAGCTAAGTTTTCAAAGAGAGATTGTTCTCACTTGGAAGATGTTCAGGTGAGGATGTTGATGCCAGCACAGCTGTGGAGCGAAGGTGAGAGAGCCTTGCCCCAACTGAGCCAGCAGGACTGTCTAAGGACCATCTGTTCCTCGTCAACTGCTACCCATAGTTTTCTGTTAGCATAGCTGTGCAGTGACCATGTAAACAGGTTGAAGATTGTTGTCTTTGCCCAAAGGGATTTCCATCTGGTCTGTACCTGAAGGTGCCACCTCAGGACATTCTTGAGTCTGAGGTCCTCGGAATCAAGTCAGACATGGGAGCTCCTCATGCTGTACTTAGCCAGATTTCTTTTTATATTGACAAAGTTGGAGGGGGAGTCTTGATTCCTGTGGAATCAGTGTGAAGACATGATGTGTCCTGCCCAGAGGAAGGGGGTCATGTGTGTGTTATAGTTACACAGGCTCTCAGAGCCACTCATGTGTCCTTTTGACATAAAGTCATCCATTTTCCAAGCACCTAGATGCTATAGACTCCCTTTCATGCTGGTGTTGTGTGCAAAGTGTTTTCAAGGCTCCTTTATGTGATGAGGCCTAAAATAATTTACAGAGAGTCATCTTTGCAACACCAAGTCCTAGAAGTGTGCACTCAGATAATTTGGACTATCAGATGCCCTTTATGGTAGATTTGGTTAGGTCTTTCTCTCCTGAGGAATAAAAGGCTCTACTAGTCCTTCATATAGCTTCAAAAATGAGAAGCAAGAGGAGAAGGAGGAGTCATCATCAAAATCTGAGCTAGTTTCTCTGTTTTTAACAAAACCTGCTACTCATATCTACAAACCCAAGAAGGAATTCTTGGTTTGTTTTCGGACCCAGCTCTGGTGTGTGTAATCTACTTTTCCACAAGCTAGGCCACACATCCTTGCATGTTCTCCAGAGGAACAGGGCTTCTGTGGCTGCATATTTGGCATTTGCATACTATAAATTCAATGAGTCAAAAAATATTCCTCAAAAAGCCCTTTCTGAGCTAGAAAATGTGTTCCAAGGTGCTAGCCAGCTTTTTGGGAGGAGAGTATCAGACAGGCAGAGACACGTTATCTGAGTATGAGTTGCCTGGGCTCCACATACTTGGATGGCTTGCTGATCAGGTGCTTGCCTGGCCAATGACTCTGGTCATAGCCTCTGTTCTTTGTACGTTCATGTCCCATGTGGTCCAGAACCATGTCACATCTGGGAGTAAACTACATGTTTTCGTACACCTCAACTGCTGGTGTCTGGGACAGCTTGAACATTTCAGTTCTATCAAACAGGAAAATTAGAACTTTGCTACTGCATCATGTATGAAGCTCATGTTTGTCCTCCAGGGTGAAGCTAAGTAAACAGTACAGGAGGAGCAAGATACAAATGTGATTTGGTTAGATGCACACAAATTCTTTTTATATTCTGGAGAGGGAGCACACAGACACACATACACACACACACACACCCTCCAATCAGATAGGTGGAGAGAGACACCTCAGGGTAATTTAGTCTGATGATGGATCCCTCACTCAGGGCAAGAAATGCTCTTCTTGGCAAAGAAATCCCAGCCTGTGGGACTAGCTCCCGACAGCCTCCAGCTGATAGCGGAATCCTGTGCTCTCTCCTTCAGGATGGAGAGATGTGGTCCTCTGTTAACTGCACCATCTGTGCTTGTGTGAAAGGCAAGACAGAGTGTCGAAAGAAGCAGTGCGTTCCCATCAGCAGCTGCCCGCAGGTATGTCTGGAATGCAGGTTGACTTTTTCTTTACCTGAAGGTCTTGGGAAACATCCTACGTGTGGCATGGTCTCATGCCATCTTCTGAACGCAGAATCCAGATCCCCTGATACTTCCAGGTTCCCCGGTAGCCACATCCTCCCTTTGTAAGGCCCACTCCTTTTCTGTGCGCTTCCCGCCCAGATTCTCATCTCCCATGAAAATAGCTCTTAACCTTGCACTTGTCCCAAATCTCCTATTTCTCACTGACTTTTCCCCACTTCTTTGTTTTGATGTCTCCAACTCCTGTTAGATCTGCTCTCTTACTCCTTTTACTGGGCTTTCCACTGAATGCCATAACCAGCCTTCACACGGTTCTCTTCTCTTTCTCTCTTCTCAAATTAGAGATTTCTTCCCCTGGTCATTCAAAGTAGTATGTAGTTGTTTAGTAATAAACTCCACGAGGGGTTTCTCGGGCCATCAGCACCCCTCCCCGACCCCTTTCCTGACATTTTCATACCCTAACCTGGCCTCCGTTGTAGCCCCAAATGGAAATAGTGCCCCTATGGAAATATCTCTTTTCAGAAACCCACAGTTCCAGCTCTGTGAATAAAGCCACCATTATCTTCTAAAGCATGAGCTTCATTGAATTCACCTCGGCAACTTGAAACCTTTCAAGGTTTTATGCATTTTTGGGAAAGTGTCAAACCTATTCAATACCTTCCAGCGAATGAAAAAAAATATATCTATATATTCAGGACATGTCCTCCTTTCTCTGTTATAGACAGCTTTTAATTTTATTCACATCTGTTATTATTATAAACAAAAAGTTGCTGTTTTTACTTGAGTGCCAAATGAGGCACAAAAAAACAACAGCTGTTGCTATTGCACAACTGAAAGAAGGGGGGAGAAAAAAAGGAAAAAAAAAACCCTAATTAGTCTTGCTTTAAAAAGCCTCAGACATAAAACTGAAAACCTCCTATAAAAGAAAAAAAAAAAAGGAGATACAATAAGTAGACTTGAACATGGTCTGCTTATAAATATTCATTGGGAAAAAGGGGATCACATCATTTATGCCAGTCCTTGGGGAACCCTCACTGCTAATGAAGTCCTGCAGCACATGTTGGTAATAATGGGCTTCCTTATTCTACAAGACAAAAACAGGATGCTGTGCCAACCTGGTGGCTCAACTAACTAGCCTCCACAGGCCGTGGTGGGGTTTTCAGCTTGACTCGAGGCTCGCCACTTGTGGCAGGGTTGATGGGTTTCATTGTCCTCTTGCTGTGGGGAGGTCAGCGTTTTTTATGTCAGCGGCATCTCGTTAGCATCTCCTCTTGGAGGACCTCCTCTGAGCCAGGAGCATCCATCTCTCCAAGTGCAGACCTCTCCCCCGCCTCACCCCCTTCCCGGTCTTGTCAAAGCTTGTCTGGGCCTGGCTCCTGCCCCAGGGGCCACCTTTCTGTTTCTGGGCATCTTTCCAGCTGTTGCTCTGGTTCACACTTTCCTTCCTCAGGGGCCAGCACAAGGACTTTGGAAGATAACTTAGTTCTACCATGGAAATCCTGTTCAATGCTTGTTTCCCCTCCCTTGCATTGCCTTGGGAAATTTAATTTAATTTTTTTTTTTTTTTTTTAAGAAGCAGACTATATTCCCTGCTCTATCCCTCCTGCCTGCTACTCATCTCTCTTTCCAGAAGTATGTGTGCCCTGTTGAAGAAGGGTTTTATGGTTGGATTTCCTGTCTATCCTCCCTGGCAACCCCATCCCCCCTCAGCCCCTTCCCCCACCCTTACCCCAGCCCTGAGGCAAAGGAGAGCCTTTTGTGAGAAGGGCTGTGGCAGGTTCCACTGGGGACAGGGTGTTACAACACTGCCCTCTCATCATCACTGATACGTACTAAGACTTTCCCTACAGTCCCAGGACTTACCCTGTTTAATGTTGGGACTATCCCGAGTTGGGTGCTATTACAAGACCTTCTTCCCAGTGAGGTCACAACATGTCCAGAGTTCCATAGCTTGGGAGCCTAGACTTCATAGCTTGGGCTGGATTTATTCCTCATGTGATTCAGTGAGATTACCAGCTCCACTCAGTTTCAGGAGAAGAGAGATGGCAGTTTCTGCCAAAGAACAGATGTAGGGGCTCATGTTGTCACCCTTTGTTGGGGCCTTTTGGTTCCAGTAGTTTGGCCTCCTTCCGACAGAGCACTTTACTGAACTCCCCTGGGGCCACCACACCATTGGCCTGGGCCCACCTCAGTTGATTTTGTCTTCAACTGTTTTTAGTCACAAGAAACGAAAGGGGGCCTCTGTGCCAAATAGAAATCGATAATCAAGCTCTAGCAATGAAAATATGTCAAAATGCCCCAAACCAGGGGGTGCTGATTGAAGCTGAGTTTTATTTTTTATTTTTCTGAAGCTGAGTTTTAAATCTCATTCAAAGTTGTCATAGCCTTTAATGTGCCATTTAGGCCTGGCTGCTGCAAAAATGAATCAGACGTGATTCTGGTTCTTCAATTATCAACCAATTTTTTAAGTCAGTATGATTTTTTTTTTTTGAGTACCTAAATCTATTCTTTATGCAACTGACCACTAGTGGCCAATGACCACATTTCTTTTTCTCTGTGAGTCTCATTGAGTCAGAGATAAGACAATGCCATTCTCTGATATCGACCCTGAGAATATGTTTCCTCCTTCTAATGCCATGCACTAAAAAAATTAGAAGAAATGGAAAATAGGAGTTATATTGTATTTCCAGAAAGGTAATGGAAAGTTACTCAGCATTTCAAAACCCACAGCTTCATTGGCTTTGACTACATAGCCGTGTCTTAACATGGATAGCATACCACTTTCTGAAAGAAGAAATCTGACTGAATTTGTTCTGAGGCACAGATATCGTCCATGTCCACGGTCCTGCACTCGGGATGTGATTTATTGTTTGGGCCTCTCTGAAAAGCAAAGACAGAATGGAGGCCTTACGTGGATCAAGAGGTTGATAGACAATTCCCATTTTTATGCGCTGTACGCTTGGTCTCCTGAGGGCTAGTTTGGATATCACTGAAAAAGTTGAATCCAGACTGTCTCCATCTTCCTCCCATGTGAGAAAAATCACACCAATGAGCCCTTTGGATATTATATTTCTCAGAGGGTAAGGACAGGAAAGTTTTCTGAATGACTTTGTCCAGCATTAGAACCTGATACTTCAAAGTTCATTTTTGCCATCATCATCACTGTCTGGGTATGGTATCAAGTTCAAATACAGCTTGGACAGCTTTCATTGGTTTAACTGGTATTAGGTTTAAAAAAGAGTTTTTTCTCCAGCAGACCCTGTTGCTTAACATTAAATTTGTTTTTTTCCCCTCTTGATTAGGGTAAAATTCTCAACAGAAAAGGATGCTGCCCTATTTGCACTGAAAGTAAGTTTATTCCTTTGGAATTTGCTATTAAGATTTGTTTCACACTTTGTAATTCCACAGGAAAAATGGTGGTATAAGTTTTTGCACATTTTATGTCTCTTGATGTGGGCTGGGATCACCCCACTTTCCTACAGACATTGTAAATCAATTTACGATCCTCTTATAAAAGCACAGTTGAGATATTTCCATTACAGTTTGTTGCTGATAGAAATTTAGAAGTTCAGTGGTCTGATCAGGTTTTCAGAAGGACCAGATAACTTAATATACATTTTAACTAATAGCATCTGCAGTCATAGCAGTTAGGGTGATATCCAGTAAAACAAACAATATACATAATCGGGGAGGGATTTCCCTTCTATTGTCAAAAAGCCAAACAGCTACACTTCCTCTTCCCCACCCCCATCCCCACCCTCTTTACCTTTTCACCTGCACGCATCCAGTCTTACTGTTAGTGAAATGAAATGAGGTCTTTAGACTGGCAATGGTTTGGCCATCCTGTTATTTTCAAATTGAGTTTTTGAAGGTTCTCTCTAACATGGCTTAATTCTGAAAGCTGGCTGAGGCTGTACTGCTAATCACTCAGATTAGAGCATAGCAACAAGTTCAGTGTTATCCCCACGTATTGGCATATGACTAACAAATTGCCATTTTCGTGCTTTTCAAATTCATAAGGTTTTGAGACAGCTGATATTTTATTATTTATTTAATAAGCTTCGGGTATACAGCTTTATAATTAGACATCTGTATACACTACAAAGTAATCACCACAGGTCCAGTTACCGTCCATCATCATAGAGTTGACCTCCTTCATCTGTTTCACACACACAGCCTCCCCCATCCCCTTCTCTTCTGGCAACCATTAGTCTGTTCTCTGTATCTTTAAGTTTGTTTTTATTTTATTTTTTTTGTTCGTTTTAGATGACCCATAGGAGTGAAATTATGTGGCATTTATCTTACTTCATCTTACTGATTTCCCTTAGCATAGTACCCCCAAGGTCCATCCATGTTGTCACATGCAAGATTTCACTCTTTTGTGTGGCTGAGTAATATTCCATTATAGAAATATACCACATCTTTATCCATTCACGTATCAATAGACACTTGGTTGTTTTCATATCTTGGCTATTTTAAATAATACTGCAATGAATATAGCAGTGCATGTATCTTTTCAAATTAGTATTTTTGGGGATCCCTGGGTGGCTCAGCAGTTTAGTGCCCGCCTTTGGCCCAGGGCATGATCCTGGAGACCCAGGATCAAGTCCCATGTCAGGCTCCCTGCGTGGAGCCTGCTTCTCCCCCTGCCTATGTCTCTGCCTCTTTCTCTGCCTCTCTCTCTCTCGCTCTCTCTCTGTCTCTCTGTCTCTCTCTCTCTCTGTCTCTCATGAATAAATAAAATCTTTAAAAAAACCAAATTAGTATTTTTGTATTTTTCAGATAGATACCCAGAAGTAGAATGGCTGAATCATAAGGTATAATTTTTTGAGGAATCTCTATACTATTTTCCACACTGATTGCACCAATTTACACTCCTGCCAATGGGGATGAGGATTCCCTTCTTTCCATACCCTTTTAAACACTTATTATTTCTTATCTTTTTAATAATAGCCATTCTAACAGGTGTTAGGTGATATCTTATTGTGGTTTTGATTTTCATTTCCATAATAATTACTGATGTTGATCATCTTTTTATGTGCCTGTTGGCCATCTGGATGTCTTCTTTAGAGAAATGTCTATTTGGAGCGACCCTTTGCCCATTTTTTAAAAATTGGGTTGTTTGTTTTTTTGTTGTTGAGTTGTACAAGTTCCTTATATATTTTGGATATTAACCCTTTATGAGATGTATAATATATAAATATCTACTCTCATTCACTAGGTTGTCTTTTCATTTTTAAGATGGTTTTCTTTGTTGTACAGAAGATTTTTAGCTTGATGTAGTCTGCACTTGTTTATTTTTGCTTATGTTTTCCTTGCCTTTGGAGTCAGAATCACAAAGATGTCACTAAGACCAATGGCAATGGGCTCCTTGCCTATGTTTTCTTGTAGGAATTTTGTGGTTTTACATCTTCTATTTAAATCCATTTGAGTTAATTTTTGTGTATAGTGAAAGATAGTGGCCTAGTTTCATTCTTTTGCATGTGGTTGTTCAGTTTTCCTACAATCATTTATTGAAGAGACTGTCTTTTCTCCATTGTGTGTTCTTGGCTCCTTTGTCATACATTAATTGTCCATAAATGTGTGGCTTTATTTCTGGGCTTTCTGTTCTGTTCCATTGATCTGTATTCTGTTTTTGTACCAAAAAATGTGATTGTGACAGCTTTGTAGGGTTTGAAATCAGGGAGTGTGATATCTACAGTTTTGTTTTTCTTTCTCAATATTGATTTGGCTATTTGGGGTCTTTTGTGGTTCCATGTAAATTTTAGTATCATTTGTTCTAGTTCTATGAAAAATGTTATTGGTATTTTGATAGGGATTGTTTTGAATCTACTGACTGCTTTGGGTAGTATGGACATTTTAACACCATTAGTTCTTCCAAGGCATGAGCATGAAATATCTTTCTGTTTATTTATGTCTTCTTCAGTTTCTTTCATCAGTGTCTTTTGGTTCAGTGTACAGGTCTTTTACTTTCTTGGTTACATTTATTTCTGGATATTTTATTCTTTTTGATATAATTATAAGTGAAAATTTAAAAAATTCTAATATTCTGTTACTAGTATAGAAATGCTACAGATTTCTATATATTGATTTTGTACTCTGCAACTTTACTACATTCATTTATTAGTTCTAATTGTTTTTCATTGGATTCTTTAGGGTTTTTTATATATATTATTTCATCTGCAAATAATGACAGTTTTTTTCTTCCTTTCTGAGTTAGATGACTTTTATTTCTTTTTCTGGCCTAATTTCTTTTTTTCCAACACTATGCGGTGAAAGGGGACATTTGTATCTGGTTCCTGATCATAGAAGAAAAACTTTCAGATTTTCATGGTTGAGTATGATGTTAGCTATAGGATTATCATATATATCTTAATGCTAAGGTATATTCTCTCTATATACACTTTGTTGAAAGTTTTTATTATAAACGGATGTTAAATTTTGTCAAATGTTTTTTATGCATCTATTGAGATTATATTATTTTTATCTTTAATATTGTTAATATGATGTATCCCAATGATTGATTTGTGATTATTGAACCATCCTTGAATCCCTAGGATAAATCCTATTTGATTGGATTTGATTTGCTGGTATTTTTTTGAGGATTTTTGCATCTATGTTTAGTAAGGATATTGGCCTGTAATTTTCTTTTTGTGGTGTCCTTAACTGTTTTTGGTATTAGGGTAATGCTAGTCTCATAACATGTATTTGAAAGCTTTTCCTCCCCTCAATTTTTTTGGAAGAATTTGAGGCTAGGTATTAATTTTTTGAATGTTTGGTAGAATTCACCATTGAAGCTATTTGGTCCTGAATTTTTGTTTCTTGGGAGGTTTTCAATTATTGTTTCCATTTCCTTATTAGTAATTCATCTACTCAGATTTTCTATTTCTTCCTGATTCAGTGTTAGAAGACTATATGTTCCTAAGAACTTATCTATTTCTTCTAGGATGTCTAAAATCTTGTTGGCATATAATTGATCATCATATTGCCTTATTCTCTGCGATCAATTGTTACTTCTCCACTTTCATTTATAGTTTTATTTCTTTGAGTCTCCTTTCTTTCTTTTTTTTTTTTTCTTGACTAGTTTAGCTAGGGGTTTGTCAATTTTTTCAAAGAACCAGTTCTTAATTTCATTGATTGTTCTTATTGCCTTTTTAATCTTGATTTCATTTATTTCCACTGTGATCTTTATTATTTCCTTCCTCCTACCAATTTGTTAACTCCATTAGGTGTAAAGTTAGATTGATTATTTGAGATTTTTCATGTTTCTTGTGGTAGGTCTGTATTGCTGTGAACTTCCCTCTTAGAACCACTTTGGCTGCATTCCATAGATTTTGGTATGCTGCATTTCTTGTTTTCATTGTCTCTGGGTTTTTTTTTTTTCTTTTTAATTTTTAATTTTTAATTTTTCTTTGATTTCTTTGATGACCATTTGGCTGTTTAGTAGCATGTTGTTTAGTCTTCACGTTTTTGTATTTCCCTTTTTTTTCTCATTTTTTCTTATAATTAATTTCACACCATTGTGGTTTGAAAAGATGCTTGATATGATTTCAATTTTCTTGAGTTTATTGAGACTTTTGTGGCCCAACATGGATCTAACCTGGAGAATGTTCCATGTGCACTTGAGAAGAATGTGTATTTTGCTAGTTTTGGATGGTATGTTCTGCATACATCTATTAGGTTCATCAGGCCTAATGTGTTGTTTAAGGCTACTGTTTCCTTATGGATTTTTTTTGTCAGAATGATCTGTCCATTCCTGAGAAGAGGATATTAAAGTCTTCTGCTGTTATTATATTAATTTCAATTTCTCCCTTTAGATTTGTTAATATTTGCTTTATGTACTTTGGTGCTCTTATGTTGGGTGCATGTATATTAAATTAATAAATCATTTAATATAAATAAACCTTATATTAACATAAAAATGTTATGTCTTCTCTATAGATTGACACTTTTATTGTTATGTAATGCCTTTCTTTGCATTTTATCATAGTCTTTGTTATAAAGCCTATTTTGTGGGCACCTTGGGGGCTTGGTCAGTTAGGCTTCTGATTCTTGATTTTGGCTCAGGTCATGATCTCAGGGTTGTGAGCCAAGCTCCATGTGGGGCTCTGCACTCAGCACAGAGTCTACTTGTCCTTCCCCCCTTGCTCCTCCCTCTGCTCACATGCTCTCTTTCTCTCTCTCAAATAAATATAAATAAAATCTTTAAAAAAATAAAGTCTGTTTTGTCTGATATGAGTATAGCTAGTCCAGCTTTTTTTTTTTTTTTCATTTCTGTTTGCATGGGTTATCTTTTTCTATTCCTGCTTTTTCAGTTTGTGTGTGTCCTTAATTCTGAAGTGAGTTTCTTGTAATCTCTTTTAGGCAGATAGCTTTCTGAAGTGTTTCATCAAAAGAGGAATATTAGTAATGTCATTGTCAAATTAGTTCCATTGTATAAGCAGGATTAACAAAGCCAAGAAATCTATTAGAAACTATTTTATGGACTAGTTAGCCTTCAAGAAGTGGGCTCTGATGATGGTTGAAAGCAGCCTTCATAAAGGAACAAGTTTTTTCATTCCACATATTTAAAATCAGATAGATAAAAGTTATCTTGGTTTTATTTTTTGGATAATAGATAAATGTGAGAAATAATAAATATATTTATTATATATTAATTAACATAATATATTAATATATTTAATAAATATATTATATCTCACTATTTTTTGAGACAGAACTATTAAATAATTGTACATTATAGACTGGATAAAAATGTTGATTGAATTAATGAAAATTAAATCGCAGATTTAATAAAATAATTTTTCTTTAAAGAGAATGCTATATATAAAATAACTCAAAGGAAGCGAACCAAGTATGACTTAATAGAGCCCAGCAGTTAGTGCAGAAAGAAGAATTAACTATGATTAACATAGCAGTTTATTTCAAATGGTATACAAATTATTACCTTTAATCATCCTTCCAGAGACTCTCTGAGGAAACTTTGTTCATGGATAGTTCAGAGGCTACCTCCAGCTTCATTCCTTTCTGGCTGAGCAGAGTAGAGTTTAAATTGATGAGATTTTCCTTTCTATCCATGTCAGTGAAGATGTTTGCGTTTCTCTAGAAAGTATTTCCTGATTGAAGCAGACACAGAGTTCAAAGGAACTCCCAGGATTTTCTAGCTAACTTTTTCAATTTGCACGAACACAGATAGGTTATATCTGCTAATCACAGTGCTGTTAGGCAGGATCACTGCTTATTAATTTAATAAAAATGTATGACCAGTCTTGTGCAGAAACAGCCCAAATCTTGAATTATCTGACTTTATGTCAAAAGAATGAAGGAGATGATTATTGAGATAGTGGAGAGAAAAGTTACATTTCATTATTAGTTTAACCACTATGAGCTTTTCCATATCTAGAATAATGGTGGCTTATCAGAAAAAAGAGAGAAAGAAAAGAAATAGAAGGATGGGCATGACAAAATCAAAGCAAGTTTTTAACCAGTCGTATTAAATATTGTATCTGTAAAACATGGGAATGAGCCTGACTTCTGTCACTAAGAGAAGCAGTTGGCAAGGGAGAAAATCATCCAGCTGTTAGGGTACCAGGGAGACCATTGACTCTGTGCACCTGCATCCAGCAGGTCAGTGCGGGAAGAGCCCAGGCATGTGGTTCTTTGTCCAAATCTACATGATATCATCAGATGGCTATTTCTCAATTTCCTTTGGTGTTCTTTCCATCTGTTTACTCTCTCTTGCTCTCCAGCAGTTCGTCCATCAATGCTGTAAAACACATTCTATTGGCAAGGTTTATTTATTCAGACTGAGTTAAGAGATGGGATGACTTTCAATTTTTTTAAGCAATGCCCAGATTTTCCTAACACATCAGGTAGACTTATTCTGATGTCCTTTAGCTATGGCCTAAAGATCTCCTATTTTGAAATTCCTTTGGTATTATTTTTAGGATCCAGAGTGAACTCTTGGGTTCATTTTTTTCTACTCTATCAATTACAAAAGCTCTTTTGACACACAGGTTTCTAGAATATGAAGGCTGAAGTACAAACTAAGGCTAGTGTTTTCTAAACTAGAAAAGTTTTTTTTAACTTATTCAAACAAAATCACACATACCCATACACACTCATTAGTTGCTGCTGAGTTTTCAACCTCAGCATTCTATAATTTGATTAGTTCTTTGTCATGGGCTATGTCCTGCACATTGTGTGATGTTTGGCAGCATCTCTGATCTCTGCCAACTAGAGGCCAGTATCACTTCTCTCCAGGAGATTATGGCAATCAACAGTGTCTCCAGACACTGTTTGCCATATTGCCAAATGTCTCTTGGCACCCTTCCCCAGGGCAAATGGTTGAGAACCATTCGTACTCTTCTAACAGGAGTAACAGCATGGCTGAATGCAGAAATAAACACCTGTTGTACTAGGCAGTAACTTAGCCTCAAAACACAGTGAGTAGAAGAAGTAGGAGACCAAAGCTGGTGTAAAAAATGGCAGATCAGAAGCTTTTAGATTTAATTGAGTGTGTTTCTATTTTCATTGCTTAGCCCTGCAAAAAATGATAAAGGCATAATTAATCTTGACTGATTAAAAGTCAACATCTTTGCTTTAGTTGCTAGGAAGCTCGAAATAAATTCGTAGCTCACCTCTAATGGCAAGCAGTTTTTGAGTAATAAGCTTATTCCCGACTTCATCATATATGTCTACCTTTATGTGCTTTGAATTATTTAGTATGTGTGCCTGTAAGCTTATGCCCAATCCTTTTTGGAAGGAGGCAAGAATAAATATTTAAATAATGCATATAGTTTTATACACAAATGAAAAGGATTGGTTATACAGCTTCAAATACTGTAAAACTTACTTCGATTATCTGTTGTTGTTAAATGAGCATCATGTTATTCCAGCAGAGGTGACATTGAATTGTCTGTTTCTAAAATCCTATAGAATTACTGCCTTGTTGACTGGGCTAGTCTGTCTTGGTAGTATTTGGAGAGCTTGCAGACCTCTGTAAAGAACAGCAAAGAGGAAACTTGAAGTAAATGGGTAGCACATTTCTACAGGCCTTTCTTTGCAATAGTCCATGATAGTGGTAGTTTACAATTCAGTAGGTAAAAAGCAACAATTGAGGCTCAAACTTGTACTTCTCATAGTAGGGCCATCTTCGTGGGGTTGATCTGCATGGGTAATTATGATTCTATCAAAAGCGACACCAAAAAAGTCATCTTAAAATCAGACCTGAAGGAAGAATGAAAAGCATTGTTGTCTTTTAATAACATGGACATTCTCTCTTTCTCTTTGTCCAAATGAAAAGACTTAAATTTGGTTTGGGTGATTTATTTAAAATAAAATATTTGAAGTAAGCTAAACAAACTTTATAAAGCTTTCATGCAAATGCTGTTTCTTGCCAAAGTAAGAGCTATAGCCTAGAGCAGATCCCACTCTGCCTGGGCTGGGCGTCACAAGGCTGCGAGTTGGGTGCCAAGAAGGCCACTGTCTGTTGTGCATGTAGCACTTGGTTTAAGTAAAATGTTATCTTATTGTGAGTTGGCAAGCGGTCGGTGAAATCTCAACCTAACCACCCGGCAGAGAGACCTGAATCAGATAAATTCTTTGCTGGCTGAATGTCTATTTTCAGACATGGAAATAATACTTAGTGGCAAAGTTTTCACTGATAAGAGCGGTGTGTGTGTGTGTCTGTGTAGAGAGAGAGGGAGGGAGGGACAGAGACATGTTGACCAGGAGAGAAAATTCGATCTCTTCACCATGTCCAAGACCAGAGGCAATGAAAGGCAGCGCAGATGTGGATGCCCAAACCCAGACACTATAGACTCATTAAGCTGCGCCTGTAGCTACATCAGCCCTAACCATCAGAGTCCCAACTCAAAACGAAAGTTCACGATTACATAACAAAGAGGCGGGTAGGGTATATGAGCACAGATGTGCATTTAATTGAAATAGCCTCGGCTACACGTCCCACAAGTAACAGGAAATATCAGATTTCAGCAACTCAGGGTGCAAGGAGGCTCACAGTTGCCAGGTGACTTTTTAAACCCCCCCAGGGTTAGTTTCCAGCTGTGCACAGTGTTGGTGTGCCTGCTTCCCAAGAGGACCCTTGCCTGCTGTGTGCACCCATCACGGGTGCTGTAGAATTGCCCTGGCTGGTTTGGGCACATCTCACTTAACTCCCTGGGCCTGCCTACAGGTATCTCTAATTAAAGAGTGGCTGTAGGAGGGGGAATACAACAACAGTTTAACAAAACTGTGACCTTGGGGCCCATTTTATGAGCAATCTCCACTGACAGAGGTTCTGCAAATTAGTAATTCTGTGTTTGAGCAAGGTTTCTGGCCCCCGGGACTGTAAGCAACTCCAGGTCCCTTAACACCAAGGGTCTGTCCTTAACTCAGGAAAGCAAGGAAATTTGAAACCAGAGCTCAAGATGCTTATAAGAATAAGAATTTGTGGTGTTGACTTTAGCCCTGCCAAGGAGGTGTTAAGCTAAGTGGCCACTGAAGTTTCTGCTTGAGCATCTGGAGGTTGGTTTGTCACTGCTCCCGAGGCCCAACAAGCAGACAGAGGGGGCAAATAAAACCCAACTGTGTTGCACGAGTGGCTAGGAAATCCCACCCCAGCAGCACTGGAAGGGGCGTGAGGATACGAGTTTGTTTGCTGTTTGATATGCTGTTCTGTTCCAAGGGGTATTGTTGCTTCAAATTTTCTGGCTGTGGGTTGGTGCAAAGCTGAAAGAGGAGCTTGAGGGTATTAGGGGTCATCTTTTATCCAACACCTATTGTGGTTCCTACAGGGCATTAGTACTGCTCAAGTTCTGACAGTTTTATTTTATTTTATTTTATTTTATTTTATTTTATTTTATTTTATTTTATTTATTTTATTTTATTTTATTTTATTTTATTTTTTATTTTTTTTAAGTTCTGACAGTTTAGTTAACAGTCATCATCTTCACCGTCATCATCATCATCAAATAACAATAATGGCAAGAAATGCAACAGGAGCAGCAGCTAATATTTTTTTTTTTTTAGCATCTGCTGTGTCTAAGCACTGTTGTGGACTATCTCATTTGATCTTATTTGTTTGATCCTCATGGCCATCTTAGAGTCAAATAATGTTGTGAGCTCCTCAGCTGACGAACTGAGGCTTAGTGGTTAAGAGACATGCCCAACGTAAGTGTGGAGCTTGAATTTGTACAAGGAAATCTGGCCCCAGGACTGGCCGGAAGGTCTACCATTGGCTTCCTCATCATCTGGTTCAGGTGAATGACCAGCTGTGGTCAGGAAGGGAAGAAAAGGTCCTAGAGGGCTTTCTAAAGGTAGGGATTAGAGATTGGAGAAGGATGTTAGTAGGAGTTTCCAATTTGAGAACATTTCCCTCCACCCACCCTGGAGGAAATGCCCTCTCAAGTGCCCAGGCTTTTGTCTACCTGGTGCTACCTCCACCTCTCCTCAGGTGCAGAGCAGTGCTGGGTGGTATGGTCTATGCTCGCTGACAAATGAAACTGGCTTGGTTTTCCATGTCCACTCTTTTTTTTTTTTCCAGATGTTTTTTCCCTTTCTGGCAACTTAGAGGTGAGGTATTTTCAGTGCCAAGGTGAAGATGTCTCCAGATTTTCTTATGTACAGTTTTAAGATACATACAGTTTTAAACTTGATATAACTGTGTAGAATTTCTACCAGGAGTGAAAAAGAAGAGCAGAGTTGCTCTGTCACTCAAACTCACCACTATTTCAGCATTATGGGATTGTATAAATGAATGAACCTTAATTTTGAGGTCAACCCTTTCACTTCTCAGGTGAACAAACTGAGGCTCTTCATAGTATTAACTGGAAGAGCTGGATGAGGACCTGTTCTTTTTTTTTTTTTTTTTTAAACCTTCTAGTCCAGTATTTGGTCTAACACATCATATGACCTCCCTGGATCTTTGTTTGGGAAAGCATTCTTAATATAAATGCACCACTGTTAAATCATTCAATTAAAAGTTACTTTCTCTCATTCAAGTACTGACCAGGCTCAATCCTGCTTAACTTCTGAGATTAGATGAAATTAGATTAGATTGAGGGTGGAATGGCCAAGTTGTCTAATTTTGAAAGAATATGTTTGGAACAAAAAGAGATATATAAATTCATTACTAGACATCTGATACATTTAGTCAAGGCTGCCATCTTGAATTTTAAGAAAGATGCACATACCCAGTTTTGACTGAAAAAAACTGGTGACCTAAACCCCTTAGCAGTGGTAAACCTAAAATACAGTAAAGTGACCAAACAGACAATACAGACCCCAGACTCTCAAACCAATACTACATTTTATAGAAAATACTGTATAATAAATTGCACGTTACTGAATGGAAAGCTGAGGCAGATTTATTCCTCTATGGAGGTCACCTCTACTATTAGCAAGATAAGAACAACAGAAGTTGTTACTTCTGTTGCCACTAAAATTGCTCCTATTGGGCAGCTCCAGTGGCTCAGCGGTTTAGCATCGCCTTCAACCCAGGGCATGATCCTGGAGTCCCAGGATCGAGTCCCGTGTCAGGCTGCCTGCATGGAGCCTGCTTCTTCCTCTGCCTGTGTCTTTGCCTATCCCCCTATGTATCTCTCATTAATAAAAAAAAATAATAGAATCTTTAAAATAAATAAAAAATAAAAAAATAAAATTGCTCCTATTGCCAGCAAATATTTATTGAATGAAAATCCATGTCAGTCTGTGCTGTGTTAAACATTCTCCAGGTATCCTGACATCTAATCGTTGCAACGATCCATGAAATAGAAGCTCCATTTTACAAATGAGAGATCTGAGTGAGCAATTGAATAGGGTGAGGGCAGCTGATTCCCTGCTCCATGAGACTCCAAAGCCAACATTTTTAAGAACTGTTGTTCTCCATGGACTACATTTTTATTCATTTCAGAAGTTTGCCTCCAAACATATATGAAGCTTGCCAATTTCTCTTTCTTCTGCATGACTAGAGAGCCCTTGTATGTGCTCACCTTTTAAAAACTTAACTACAAAAAATAAAAAAAATAAAAAAAAATAAAAACTTAACTACATGTGTGAGGTCACTTCACCCCCTGTCTCTTGGGTTACAATACTTGAGTTCTAGCCTTCCTGGGAGTTTGGAGAAATGACTCATTAGCTTCACGATGCAGTTCCCTTTGATGTGAAGTTTTAATTTATGAACATTCTTCTTATCACAGTCCCTCCTTGGTTAGTACTCCACCCCCAGCCACTGTTCCACTCCTCTGCTCTGCCCTTCCACATTTGTCCTGAGAACACGTATCTCTTCTTTTGTTTTTGACCTTTTCATCCTGCGTGCTCATAGCTCTGACTCCCACAGTACCCTGTCTGTGTAGTTCTCTCTCATACTGCTTTCTGAGGACCTTAATATGACTTCTTGACAAGATGCTAATACGGTGGATCTCAGCTTTTTAAGATTTTTTGGAGGCCATGTCCTTCTTTCAAAGTACTGCTTTTGAATTTTATTAACAGTTGCTACCTTTGATTCTCCTAATTGTCAGGGTTGGGAGTTGGATGGAGGAATGAGTGGTTGTTTCCAGCCCCTATCTGTTGACTGAGTTCTGGCATCCCTGTTACCCCAGCTGCACAGGTTTGGGGCCTTAATGTTATTTCTCATGCTCTTGGCATTTCTCTCCCATGTTGCGAATCAGTCATCAAGTCAGCTTGATTGTCTCTTTGTATTGTTTTTCTAATAAATAATTTCCTTCCCATTTCCATGGCAGCCAGAGCTTCATCCTATTGCCTGCAACTGACCTCAGTCTTTTCTCCTTCATCCCTTCCTGCGTGCCACTGCCCTTTGCAAGAGCATACGCCAGCTGCCTTCACTGTCTCTTGCAGTTTCTCAAAGTTTGTTTTATAAAATGCTAGTGCTGAGGAAGAGTAATGAATAATATTTTCAAAACATGGCTCTATGATTAAATACCTGAGGGAAATGCCAGGTCAAATATATTTCTTTGCTGCAGAATTTGCAGAGCCCTTTATATGCCAATGCACAGGGTAAACTTTCAGGAGGGTGATGGAGTATGGAGTGCCTCCTGAACTAATTTGAGCCACAGAGATTTTTTTTTTTTTAATTTCTACTTATTTTGGCAGAGCAACAGGCAGGATTGATGTTTCATAGGAAACACATTAAGGAATGTTGGTTCTTTGGTATATATTTAACCTTCTCAGGCTGGCAATACATCCCAGGCCAATTTATTTAGACAGTTTGGGTATCTCCCATATTCCGAAGTAACTCCCCACTCTGGTCAGATAGGTCTCTTGCTCTTCTTGTGCAAGCTGCCACATGACTTGATTAGCATTCTTCTTTTCCCCCAAAAGTATTATTCCATGCTAGCCCCAAATCTACATTTTATGTTATCTTTTATAGATGGACTCAACTCATGTTGTCTTTTCAACAAATCTATGTTTTATATGTACGTTACAGTCTTAGCGCTATTTTAGCCAACAGGGGATGTCTATTTGCTGGATTTGTGTAACATAATTATAAAACTAATGATAACTATTCTCTGAGCATCTCTTATATTCTCAGACTTTTGCAATGCGATCTTTATTTTTATAACCAACCTGCAAGGTAGTTGTTCTTAGACTCATGTTACAGGTGAGTAGACTGATATTGGTAGTCTGTGCATGATTTTGTAGTCATTAAGTGGCAAGACTAAGATTCAAATCCAGGACTGTCTTCAAAGCAACATACTTGAAGTTTGCAAAGCTCTAACGTGGCTCTAAAGTTGGAAGCCGAGTTAACTTAGAGATGTGAAGCCCGCCTCTTCAGCTCAGCATAGCTCTCTTAAGTGATAAATAAGAATTTCTGGTTTATAGACAGCAGATATATTAAGATCAGAGCTTGGACAGCAGGAGTGGCAAAAATGCATCTTCTATAACAAGTTCGGTTGAGTGTCTGGTATTCTGGAAGGTGCCCTAGAGGAAATGGATTAAAAACTGGTACAGTCTCTGAGTTTAGAAACTTGCAATGTAGTTGGGGATATGAAATATAAACATACCAAATAAGAGAGCCATATGATATAGCTTATAATTAGCTTCTAGGTAGTGTTTTTAAATGGAAGGTGATGGATTCCTTGGTCAGTCTTGGGACAGATGGCCATGATCCTATACATTTGATTGGATAGATTCACTTGTGTATATTTGGGAGGAATAGTGCCTACATATTTTTTTTCAGGTTCCCAAAGAGCTCTGTGATTCTAGCTAGTTAACAACAGCTGTGTGTTGGGATGCTGTGGTCCAGGGTTATCAGTGGAAGCATCCAGTGATAATGAGGAAGGCACTGGCCTCAGAGCCATAGAGACTAGGTTGGACTTTGTCTTTACTGCTATGGGCTATGTGACCATGGTCAACATGGCCACCTCCCTGAACTCACTGGTCAGGAATTAGGGTAATGATATACAGTGTGCAGAGAAGTAGTGAGGATTAAGGGAGATAGGGAAAATGTGGAAAGAATCTGGCATGGTGCCTGGCATAAAGTAGTCCCTTTAGATGAGGCTCCTTGGCTATTTATTGCTAAATTTATTAATTTCCTATTGCTGCTGTAGCAAATTACCATAAGCTTCATGACTTGAAACAACACACCTTGTTCTGAAGGTCAAAAGTCTGAAATGATTCTGAATGGGCCAAAATGAAGGTATCAGCGAGGCTGTGGTTCTTCTGGAGCCTCTGGGGGGAGAATCTGTATTCTATTTTTTTGTTTGTTTTGTTTTCCACCTTTTTCAGCACCTAGAGGCCACCCACATTTTTTGGCTTGAGGCCTCTTTCTATTTTCAAAGCCAGCAATGGCAAGTTGAGTCCACCTGTTGCTGTGTCCCTGTGAGACTCATTTTTCCTGCCTTTCTCTTTCACTTTTGAGGACCCTTGAGATAACATTTGTCCTGCCTGGATTATCCAGGAAAATCTCCTCGTCTTCAGGTCAGCTGCTTAGCAACCCTGATTTCATCTGTAGCTTTAATTTCTTTTTCTGAGAACATTCATTACTGTCTAATTAGTTAACTGATTAAGTAAAATCCTGTTGATAACCTGCTGTATGCTAGTCACTACCCATCTATTTTAGTGAGTTCAGTGTGGGCAGTTTATTTTTTCTACTAAAAGGTATCCTTTAATTAACCGATTCGTTCAACAAATATTTATAGATACTTAATATGTATGATGGCAGGCATCGCTGTGAGTAATGTGGAGATGAATCCATGTAATATATATGTATATACCTCCAATTTACAAGGCAGTGTGCCAGGCACTGAGAACAAAGTTTACATATAAGGATTTTAAAACCTGGTTTAGGAGTTAAGGACACATTCTAACTATATGCTAGGGAAAAAAACTGAATTATCATAAGCCTGTGATGGGTTTTGCGAAGATATTTTTAACCCTTAAACTGAAAAAAACATCACGTGTCGATAGGGTAGAGCATTTGAAATAAAGACTGGCCCAGATCATCTGAGCTATGTAGTCAGTTTTGCCTTTGGGGTTTTGAGGAAAGAGAAATTACTTTGGCTAAGGCATCGGGAAAGGTGCTATGGGGAGTCGGCATTTGCCCCAGGAAGTGAAGGATCCATGTACTGGGAACCATAAGTGTGAGATAGGTGCATGCTCCTGTAGGAGCACAGGTGAGAGGTAGGGTAGCCCTGGGCTCAGGTGGGAGGCCCTAGGAAGTCTGCTATGATTTTGAGGTTGGATTTATTTTAGATTAGATCTTGAAGGTAGGGACTTCTTTCTTTGCTCCTCCGTTTGAAGTTGGTGAGTATATGGAAAGTATGTGAAAAGACATTTACTCCTTAATGGTAACCCTACTCAGCTTTTACGAAAGATGTGTGTTAGTTTCAGATCCCCACTCAACTTTTTCAAAATCTGTTTTCATGTGTAGATTTGTAAGTCTATCTGGCGAATTATAGATTGGTGGAAAGAGAACCACTACCCCCTTCCTGCCCCCCTCCCTCCACCCTACCTGTTCACACAATAAAGTTAGATTAAGGTTTTACCTAAGAAGGCAAGGAGGCAAAATCTTCTAGGTATCCAGGTGCCACTTAGTGGAGCATCTGTTGGCCCTCAGGTCCTGTGGGTGAGGAACACCTCTGTGTCAGGAATACCTCTGGGTGAGGCCAGAACCTCTGGCATGGAGACGTTCAGTCCTTGCTGGGCCACTCACAGCCTTTTTAGGTCAGACGCTTACATCATGTTCAGGAGGAGCCTAGACCAACAGCATAAGGGCCTGTGTTAAGGACAAAGTTTTGAATCCCAGCTTTTCCTTGTTCTTTACTCAAACTTGGCACATCATTGCGAATTTTACCCACTTGGGTTTCCCTGCATGACACAGCGATCCAGAGTCCCACAGGGCCTGTTTCCCTGCAATTTGTATTGAGAGGAGTTTAAAGCCATTTTTTTTTTTATTTGATAGATTTTTTTTTTTTTTTTTGTGATTAGGGTATTTCTGGAAATGTGCTGATCTGCGTGGTGTTGTGGTAGCATAAGTAGGAGAGACTGTCCTCTTTGCAGAAGTAAAAGACGGAGGATGACAGTCATTGTGTATGTTTTCAAAGTGATTTTAATGATGGGGGAAATCTTGTGACATGTCAAGTGAAGAGGAAATAAAATTTCATGTACAGGATAATCTTGACCACAGTCAAGATTAAAATACACATACACACACACATAAGCACACAAATTCAGCCCAAAATTGTAAACAGTGGTTATTTCTTGGTCAGTGAACCATGAACAATACTTTTTTTCTTCTGTTTTTGTTTGGCTGTGTTTGGGGGGTGGGGGTTTGGAGGCCTTTCGATTTCTTTTATTTTCTTTATAACATGGAGTTGTATAATTTCCCCTTAATTTTCTTTGACGGATGTTTTGGGAATAATCACTGCTCTCAGAAGGAAGGCATTTCATTAGAATAAATATACTCATGGCAGAAATACATATACCTGATGAGGTTAAGAGAAAAATATTGGAATTAGGTTTTTAGAAGCAGCCTGACTCTTTTAATTCTCATAGTGATCTTATTAAAGTATGTAACATCAAAGCACTGGTTTAATCCAGTATTTTTCATTTTTTAAGACAAATATTCATATTACAAAAGTATACCTAATCACTGTAAATAGTGAAACGTAATGTAAATAATAAGGTAAATACACATAAACAAGAAAGAGGAAAATACATGTCACACGTAATTCCATTACTTAAGAGAAAAAATACTACTCTTAATATTTGGGTTTATATACTTATAATGTTTTTTTATGCTAAGACATTGTGTACACATAAGTAAAACAAACCAAACCAAAAATGGCATTTGATGATTTGATTTAAAGGACCAGGAAAAAACGTACTACTATGTGTAAATTGGAATTTTCCCTCTATCCTTTGACTTACACATATTCAAAGTTAGTTATGGAATGGTCCATTGGTCTAGCTCCGACTATCATTCCAAACTTTCCAGGAGAGTGTAACCTGACATCTGGACATTTTGGACTGCAGCTTATTTCACTGGGTCTGCTGGGGACAAAAAATACACACACACACACACACGAGCTTGCAATGTTCATTTGTGTCCCTTAAGGGTTACTCTAGCTTTTGTCCTTCCCAGCTGGGCAGGTCTATGTAACCCCGAGATTCTCACTTCAAGTCATTCTCCTGTGCATGTGTTCACGACTCCTCCAGGCTGTGGCATAGGGACCTTGAGATGCCAGGAAAAAAGGCCAAGGTTTCAAAAGTACTTTAGCTCATGATACAAATGGCCCCACATGTAACACATAATTCTCAAGCATCTTCCTAGTCATGAAATTTTGTTGGCCTCTTCTATCTTGCTGTTACAGAAAAAAAAACCATTCTGATCTCCAAATCCCTCTCTTCTACAAGTTAGGGCCTCTTGAAAAATATCTTCCCTGACAGCCCAGTTCACACGTGACTTCCCTTGCCTGGTCTCCCTGGATGTCCCTCATTGCTTTCTGCCCAGCTATGAGTAAGCTCAAGCTTCCCCAGGGCCACTGGAGGCAGTACATTTTCTCTTGCTTCTTTGAGGATTTGCTGGGTCAGATAACTGTCCTTTTACTACAAGTGCCCACATTTGACTCTTAAAACTGTAACAACAACAAAAACAAAAACAGGAAAGCAAAAGGAAGAAAGGAAGAAAAAGTATTACTCATGGTTCTGCCCCTGAGAAATAACCACAGCTGACAATTTTCGCGTGTGTGTATTTGTCTATTTATTTTAACACAGTTAAGATTACCCTGTAGACAGGGGTGCCTGGGTGGCTCGGTCAGTTGAATGTCCCACTCTTGGTTTTGACTCAGGCCATGATCTCAGGGTCGTGAGATCGAGTCCTGTGTTGGGCTGTGTGCTCAGTTGGGAGTCTGCTCAAGATGCTCTCTCTCTTCCTCTGCCCCTCCCCCCATTCTCTTGCTTTCTCTCTCTAAAATAAATAAATAAATCTTTTTAAAAAAAAAAAGATGATCCCGTAGACAGAATTTTGTTTCCCATTTCCACTGAACATACCATAAACATTTCTTCCATCACAAACATTACCATACACTTTTTCAATGACTAGATAATAGTTCACTTTATGGATCTACTACCAAGTGCTTAGCTACTTATAAGAGACAATCTTAAATATCCATTTTTTTATGATGTATCCAGGATCACTAGGCATGTAAAACAATGCTAGGGGAAGTAGTTAATTCTCAGTAAGTGCTAACTAGTACTGGTTTTGTTAATGATAATTTTTAAAAGATTTTATTTATTTATTCATGAGAGACACAGAGAAAGAGGCAGAGACATAGGCAAAGGCAGAAGCAGGCTCCCTGTGGGGGAGCAGACGGTCAGCCACTGAGCCAGCCAGGTTGCTAATGATAATTTTGATGCAGCTGTTGTCAGAAAACCAGGAGAAGCCATGGGTTGTCTCTGGTGCAAGGAGAAGATTGCCACTGCAGAAGGTGTAGGCATCCCCTATTCCTGCATCCAGCTGAGAAGGGATTTCCTCAGAAGTATTTCAGCTCTCATTAGTATCTTGGCCTTTCCAGGCTGAGCTCCATCTGTTTCAAGCTCAAAAGCTCAAAACCCTTGATTGGTTCTGAGTCTTTGAAAACTCTGAAAAAGCCCTTCTCTTGAATTTGGTGCATCTGGTGGTCATGTTAACGGTCTTTTTGTAGCACATGATAGTATTAACTCAGACCTAGATTTTCCTGATGCCACTCAGGGTGTCCCAAAGAACTGCCTTGCCCCTTGTTGACCAAAAAACACCATTTCCTTGCCAAGGAGAGATTCCTTGTGTTAGACTGTGAGGGAAATGTGTGATAGGACAATTTTGAAAGCACTCACATGGAGAAAGGACTGGAACATGCATTCTGGGGTGGTTAGGTGGTGTGGATATCAGATTAGGAAGGTGGAGGTGGGGTCCAATGTGAAGCAACAAACTGAGTAGAGTTGGAGTCACTTGGGATAAAAAAAAAACAATCAAGAAAGGGACAAGAAGGGAACAGAAATGGAGGGCACATTAAAATTTCGTTGCTAAGCTCTCCAAGCTTCTCCCCCCCCACCCACTTCTTCCACCCTCTTACCCCAAGTAATACCTTTTAAATCTTAAAGTATCTGCTCATTGAAACTCTCCTACACACCAAACACTGTATCTTTTTGAGTCTATCAGATACTGACAAGGAAAGCTTAGGGCAACTAATTAATTCACCAGATTCCAAATACATGTGATTTATGTGGCGTCAAATGTAATTGACATATGAAATGACATAATGTATCATAAAACAACATTACTCTCCAAACACTTTAGAAATTAAAAGCACATGTTTGCCTTGGATCCCACTGGTTTTGTCCAATCAGTTGGCACATCCTCCCTCTGTATTGACTTTTAATTCTTCTCTTACATATTCAGAGCAATTGCTGATAGGATAGTTTCGTATTCTGAACCCATGCTGGTGTTGACTGGAAATTGATCTTTTTATTTAGTTCTTTTATCATGTGGGTTCCTTTATCTAAATGAATTCCTCATTTCCTGGTTGTTCATGCCTCTCTGCAAACAGATAAAACATCTTTACATGGAGAACAAATCAATGTCATACATTGTTTTTTAAAAAAAGAAGCAGTATTTAATTTTCTATAAAAATCTTTGAGAGGCCACCTGGGTGGCTCAGGGGTTGAGTGTCTGCTTCAGACTCAGGGTGTGATCCTGGAGACCCGGGATCGAGTCCTGCATCAGGCTCCCTGCGGGGAGCCTGCTTCTCCCTCTGCTGTATCTCTGCCTTTCTCTCTTTCTCTCTCTCTCTCTCTCTCTCTGTCTCATGAACACATAAATAAAATCTTAAAAAAAAAAAAAAGTCTTTGAGGTGCCCCTAGTATAAAACTTTACCTGGGTTTCACAAAAAAATTGAATGAAAGGTATTTTGAAATGATGAATGCTTTGGGATTTCTTAAATTTATTAAATGATGGCTTTTACAATTTATTTTTATCCAATTTTAGGTTTTGAGACACTGATCAAAATATAGGAGCCTTGTATTTGTAAAAAGAAGGAAAACATAGATACTATCAATTTCATCAGTACTTTGTTTCCTAATGGTATTAAACATGTATCTGCTCGGCAATTCTATTATTGGTCCTTAGTGAATTAATACACCATGAATGAATATAATACCTTAAAAAATGAGTAACGTCTAGAATACCATATTCCACATTTTTCAAATCAATTCAATGAAAATAATACTATTGCTTTGCTGTATTGTCATTTGCGTTGCTACCTTTTATTTATTTTTTTGTTTCTGTTCATGTGGCCTATGAGGGAAGGCCAGTTCTGTGTACTGAATTTCCTTACCTTCATTTCTCCATCCCTTACACTAACACCATAGAAACATCATATCAAGTCTCCAAAGTAGACATGGCTTTAGAATTTGGAAGTGTCACGAATAACCTTTGAGTATGCAATACCTGAGGTATTGCATGTCCTGGGAGGTGGGGTACAGACGTTTAAAACAAGCAAACTTTTTTTTTTTTTTTAAGCTGCTTTCCACTAGTGTGAATCTGCTAAGGCCCTCCCTTCCCTGACAGGTGCCCCCTCTGGGGTTAGGGCAGGGCCCCCTGATTGCTCTTTCGAGTCCTGTGCTCCGCTCACGACCTGCTTTTGTCTCTCACTCATCCGCAGAGCCCGGCGTGTGCACGGTGTTCGGAGATCCCCACTACAACACTTTTGACGGCCGGACATTTAACTTTCAGGGGACGTGTCAGTACGTTTTGACGAAAGACTGCTCCTCCCCTGCCTCGCCCTTCCAGGTGCTGGTGAAGAACGACGCCCGCCGCACCCGCTCGTTCTCCTGGACCAAGTCGGTGGAGCTGGTGCTGGGCGCCAGTACCGTCAGCCTGCAGCAGCACCTGACCGTGCGCTGGAACGGCTCGCGCATCGCGCTGCCCTGCCAGGCGCCGCACTTCCACATCGACCTGGACGGCTACCTGCTCAAAGTGACCACCCAGGCAGGTGGGCTCCGCGGCCCCCCCTGCCTCCTGCCCTCACCGGGGCCTGGGCAGGGGCCGCGAGGTCGCTGGAGCCCCCGGTAGGCCGTGGGGCCCCGCGCCAGCCGCACCAGGCTTGCAGCCCGCTGACACCCCTGTCCCCCAACAGCAGCCGTGCTCTGCAGCTTACCTCCTTCTTGGGTTTGTCACGATGCTAGGCCGTGGGTGTCCAGCTCAGAGTTGACAGTGTTTCTCCCAGCTCGGCCAGTAATGTGCACTTTCACGTCTGTGAAACGTGAGACGTGGCGTGTTTTCTGGTTAGCATCTGTCCAAGGGGGGGGGGCATCCTCAACAGGAAAGTGCAGATATGCGGGTGTGCAGGTGGGAGTGTGCGTGGCTGTGTGACCAGCGGTCCTGGCCATTCTGGACCCTGGGGAAGGTGCCCGCTGAGTCGATGGCTAGAACCACTCTGGAGGTTCTGCTGGAGGATGCTTAGGGGGCTCTGAGAGCCCTTTCCCCCAGCCTTGGGTACATGGAGCTGCTTGCTGCTACCTTTTCTCAGCATCTCATGTGGCCTGGGGCCTCCTGGACTCTGTATTTCCACCCCATGGGCAGACCCCCCGCCAGGCCAAACTGTGAATAGTTGCTAGTGGGTTACTCCTAGGGGCTCAGGGAAAACCCTCGTTCTTGCCTGTGGGGTGCCACCAAAAGGGGCTTCTTAGAAGCAGAAGTTCATCCTTCAATATCGGCCCCAAAGAATGAATTCAGCATATTTACACATTCAGTTACATCATGTGTGGGTCCTTCCGCGCTACCCTCGGTTAATCCATGTTGTTCGTCGATTTGATACTGAACTGCGTGTTCTTCTGGTGTATGCTATTTCTGTCAGCGTGATACTTGAGGAATCAACATATTTCTTGCTTTTTATATTGATGAAAATGTAACCGTGTAAAAAAGCATCAATTGCATTCCAGTTCCTTTGGATAGTGAGGATCCAAAAGGGAAACACTTGATAGAACAGGCACTTTTGGGGGAACTATAGAGACTTCTCTGCCGCCTATTCAGAACGCTGTTAATTGTTTCAGTTCAAGCCAAAATACATTTGACAAATTGATCTGAGTTTATGGAATGCCAGCTTAGCTAAACAAAGGCAGGAAGCCAAGGCGAAACCCAGGGAGCTTTTATTTAGAGAGCACAACATGGTTTCAGTGAGAAAAAGTTAAATATTAATGTATTGGAGCATTCTATAAAGGGAGAAGGATGTCCAACTTCACTTTGAAAGTGGCAGGTGTGAAGAGCTCTATTTATTCAATTTTAGAGGGATTAGTCCTCTTCAGAAAAATTCAGACACCTGTTGTTTTATTCAAATGATATGTCCCTCTGTAGATGTAGGCCCTGGTCATTTCTTTGAAGAAGGCAACACTTTGTGGCTCCCCGTAAATTGTGTACAAGATGACTTATTATTACAGAGTACTAATTAGAAGCACCTTGCTTATCAGTTTGCATGCCAGCTGAACACAGTGGATTCTGCTGATATGGAAATTGTTGGTCCACCACAGTCCAACGCTCACAGGGATCCTGGATACTGGAAAATTGCTAACAGTCTAGGAGGTTCGATACTGTTTGGCCCCTAGCTGGCAATACCTTATGGAATAACTGTCCTCTTGTCAGGATTCCACATTGTGAAAATGAGTGAAGGTTTGAGGCTGCTAAGAAAATAATACTAGATCATAAACACCATAATTAGATTAGTGAATTTAACTCTTCTCGGCCTTGAATTCAGTTTTACAATTTCCTTTATTTTTTCCATCTCTTACCATGTTGCAAGTAAGTTACGTGATGCCCGTAATACCCAGCTGAACAATTTCCCGTAGCATAAACTTTCGGCTTCCTAGGGAAAACCGTATTCCTCTGGGCTCTAAACTTGCTTCGAGATTATACCTGGAACGGAAGGATTCCATTTCCAGACCCTAGTCTTCCCCCGAAACCAATCTCCGTTTGTACTGCCCCTGAGGGATATTTTCTTTCTATCACCTATTGATTGTCCATTTAAAATATCATGGTCTATCCTTGGAGTGTTCTTATCCCATAGATTATTATTTTTTTAATTTTATAAACTCATATGATCAAAGGGCCTTTTCTTCAAAATAGCAGCTTAAATCAAGCCTACAGCTGGAGGATGGGAAATGGGGAGGAATGACTCCTTGCCCCTATGGTTTATGAACTCGGCACTTCATGACGGAATCATTTGGCAGAGGAGCACAGGTGGCTGTGCAGCTTGGTGGGATTATGCAGGAGTTGCTTACCTAATAACGACCGGGGTGGTACAGAGGGCACAGAGCAGGCTTAGTAGCTTGAGAAAGCACTGCTCACCCCCATCACACTCCTACCCCAACTCTTGGCACTTAGTGAATAATTTAAAAATATTTCCTTTCTGCCATCTGTTCACTTCATCAACTCTACCTGAGAGAGTTACGTCAGATCCACCCGAAGGCATTAACACGTGGGAGTGTGGTTTTTTTTTTTTTTTTTTGGAGTGTGGTTTTTTATTTTACTTTTGGTAGAGTTCTATACTTTATGAACCCAGAGACTACATGTATTTTTCTTTTTCTTTTTTTCCTTTGGTGTAAAACCTGAACAGAAAAACCATCCATTTTTAAGCAACATGATGGTATGTATGTCTGTAGATTTTGTACCTCCTCTGTCTTCTAAGTAAACAACAGGCAGAAGCAACAATGACAACCGAAAAACAAAAAGCAAAACAAAAACAACACAAGAACAACAACTCCCCTTCCCTCCCCTATCCTCCCCACCCCTCTGCTCTTGCCAAACTAGTGGTCTGGAGCCTGGTCACACATTTGAAGGGTAAAAAACAAGTTGGTAAAACATTCACTGGTGAGAAGGGATAATTGGAAGGTGCCTCGTGCAGTGGAAGGAATGTGGTTGCTGCTTACACCCCCAGATGGGACATATGCTGCGGCTTTGGCCTTCTGACTCTGCCAGTTATTTCTACCTAATTTCCCAGGCAGAGGAATTGGGAAACTCATCCCAGCTGCAGAAAGGGACTAACCCCGGCCCCTTCCACAATGTTTTCATCTCATCAGATGCCTATTTATTTATTTTTAAAGATTATATTTATTTTTATATTTATTTAAGAGAGAGAGGGAACGAGAGAGGGAATGAGAGAGGGAGAGAGAGCACAAGCAGGGGGAGTGGCGGACAGAGGGAGAGGGAGAAGCAGGCTCCCCGCAGAGCAGGGAACCCAATGTGGGGCTCCTTCCCAGGACCCCGGGATCACGACTTGAGTCAAAAGCAGACATTTAACAGACTGAGCCACCCAGGTGTCCTAAGATGCCTCTTTAAAATACCTTTTGGAAGAGCAATTTCTTCAATTACAGCGTCTGTATTATTTTGCTGGCCACTATTGTAATTTACTTTACATGGATTTTACTCATGTAGAGGGTGATGACAATCATGCAAACATGTATGTACACGATACAGCAATAGACAAAGGCATCTGTAGTTGGGTAAGTCATCCCTATACAATAGGAAACTTAGCATTGGTCCATGAAAATCCACTGTATATAATAATACAAAAAAAAAAAGAGGAGGAAAAGAGAGTGAATTACAGATTATTCCCTTACTATGGGGACCATGTTTTATGACTGAGAGACCAAGAGTTTTGTGAAGAGTTTACTAGAAACAGTGGGTCTGCATCTTCCCAAGCATGCATGGCCACCAGTCCAGTTCATGAAAAGAACGTAATGATTCACTTGTTCACTGTGGGTTGATTTCTGATGGACTTAGTTGCCCAAAGTCTCATATTTGTTATGTCATTGTCAGTAATGATGTTGGAACTCCTTTAGATATAAATTCTCGACCATTGTGGCATTTGGAAGAATAGTATTTGCCTACTGTCTAGGAAAGAGATTTGCAGTTTGGAAAATTTTGCAACATGGAAAGTCTTTGGAAGTATGCTCTAAAAGTTAGAATGTTATATGGAATTGATTTTCTTCCCTCATTTTTCTTGCTGGGCAGCTGCCTGCTACAGGCTTCTGAGGTCATGCTTCTTCTATACCTTAGAGAGCATATTACAAATCATATTATAGGTTGCTTGTCCTTTTTCAAAATTGTTATTTCAGTGTCTTAACTAGCATGAAATTCATAATTTCTTTGGCTTTGCAGATTCGGTGTATCAATTTGCAGGGTAATTCATCCATTTAGTGAGTATATACTATGTGCCAGATAATGTGTTAGATGATGGGGTATGAAGAAACAGAAATCACTTTGTAGGAGAGTTGTGGGCTGACACCATTGTCTCACAGAGATCCATCGAGGAGGTCAGTTCAGTGGTGGATATTCTCACAATGTGTCTTCCTCTGATCACCTTGTCCCATTGCTCTACTGTCTTCATCAAATTACTCCTGAGAGAGACTTTCTTTTCTTTCCAAGTTTTTGTTTAAATTCTAGTTAGTCAACATACAGGGTAATGTTAGTTTCAGTTGTAGTATTTAGTGATTTATCACTTACATACAACACTCAGTGCTCATCACAGCAAATGCCCTATTTAATTCCTATCACCCATTTAACACCCCCCTCTGCGCCCTCCCCTCTGGTAACCATCCATTTGTTCTCTATAGCTAAGAGTCTGTTTCTTGGTTTGCCTCTGTCTAAGAGAGACTTTCTTATGACCTTTTTTTTTTTTTTTTTCCCAACTCTATTTAATTGCTTTTCTGAATCTAGCTCCTCTTCCAAACCAAGAAACCTTCTCTACCATTAGCCTTGGACTAAGAATGCTTCCATTCCTTTCATTTACCACACAGTGATTTCCATTATGGGCCTCTCTGTTTATTTCTCGAGGAACCGGATTTTAGACCACTGGTTTATTCTATCAATAACTCCCTAAAGTGGATTTGTAACTCTTTCTTGTGGCAGTTGTGTGGCCTACTCACCGGAATGCTATTTGGCCAGCCTTCTCTTCTCTTGGATCATGTTCATACTTAAGGAATATTGGCTTTAGAATCCTACTTCTGGGCATTTCTTACTAATCTTACATCACTCTGATTTTGTCTTATGCCAATTTTCTATCCAGACAAGATCTATTCTCTCCTCCTCTGCCCCTTTCTTCTTTCCCATCACTGCCTCATCAGCCAACTTCTGGACATCTTCTGGACATTTGCTCACCAGCCTAATCTTGCAAGATCTTCTAGGGGGAAAGTCATGTTGCTTTTTCCAGAGGCCCAGAACAGGCTAAAATGAAAGACTAGATTTTGTTAGAATCCCAAGAGGGCAAGATTTAAAAACACACACATGGGAAAACTTTCTCTTTTTCTGTTAAAAAACGGACTTTTGCCTTGCGTTGTCATTCTTAGGAGACAGTGACAGTGATTAAGTAGAAGTCCCAGTCCCAGAAGTCCCAGAAATGCACTTCAACTTGTAGATGTTCTCCTGGTGCTCGTGTCACAGAACTGGCACCTACTTCATCCATTCTCTGGGAAACTCAGGCACTGCTAGGGCATTATCAGGAAAACAGGAAGAAAAGCTTCCAATACACACCTGAGAAATAAAGAAAAACTCTGACCAGAAGAGTGTAATATTTGCTCTGGATCAAACCTGAATAGGCTGTTCATAAAGTCCTCACCTTTATCTAATGGGCAGTGTCTTCACACACAGTATCAGGATGTGTATGAGAACATTTCTTCTTGACATTCTAGTCAGACTGATCTTTGTTGTGTGACAGCATAACTTGGCTGTTCTTGGGCAGCCCGGGTGGCTCAGTGGTTTAGCACCACCTTCGGCCCAGGGTGTAATCCTGGAGACCCGGGGTCCCTGAAGGAAGCCTGCTTCTCCCTCTGCCTGTGTCTCTACCTCTCTCTCTCTCTCTGTGTCTCTTATGAATAAATAAAATCTTTAAAAAAATAATAACTTGGCTGTTCTCTATGTGATATAGAAATTCCAGTACTCAATGGGATCATAGGCTGATGGATCTTAAGATCTTGGGCCACGTATCTGAAAAACGCATGAAAGCTTATAGACAAAGCCTTTAGTATTCTAGATTGTCAGTTCAGCAAACCAAGAGGAGCCTAGGTTCTCTACCTTCCAGAGCAAAAATTATTTCTTTGGTGAAGAGGGTCGTTCTGTCCTGCTGATACTATCTAGCACAAGAGGACCTTTCCCACAGGGCCTGACAGCCTCCAATGCCTTCTCAAATGTTGAAGTTTATGATCAGCTCAGGGCTGTGAAGGTTGGAAGTGTTCCACCACAACTCTACCCTGGGAAACAACTGTCCTCATCTCAGGGATGTCTTTTAAAAATGAGGAGCCAAACATTTCATTTCAGATATTTCCATATGAGTGTTTTCCTTTGAGAAGGATCTATTCAGAAGCCATATATTTACTACTTTCATAATTTCACTATAATAAATAATTTAGATATTTTCATTTGACATTTGGTATAATTACATGGGGGATTTTTGGATAAAGAAAAAAATTACATTAAGAACTATCATCCTTGTCATCTTTCCATTTCCACATTTCATTCATCATTGGATAGGTTTAAGTACAAGTTGTACCAACGCAATTACTATAGAAAAGGGCAAAACTATAAGCCTAAGAGGAACATTGTTGATGAGTGGTCCTCTACAGATCAAATCAGGGTCCGTAAGGTATTGTATAAAGGCAAGTTCTATACGGTTTAAAAATTTTGAGCTCCAAAAACTAAGCGTTTTTTTTTTTAAGATCTTATTTATTTATTCATGAGAAACAGAGAGAGGGAGGGGGAGAGAGAGAAAGACAGAAAGACAGAGAGAGAGAGAGAGGTAGAGACACAGGCAGAGGGAGAAGCAGGCTCCATGCAGGGAGCCTGATGTGAGACTCGATTCCGGGTCTCCAGGATCACACCCTGGGCTGAAGGCAGCACTAAAACCCTGAGCTACCCAGGCTGCCCAAAACTAAGTGTTTTAATGTAATATCATACAACATTTAGTGTGGTGAGATTAAACAGTAACCAAGAGTTTGGATAGACCCTTAGTGTTCCTTGTTAGAGGTTAGTCATGTGTGCTATGTAAGGATATATGCACTCGGGAATTATTGGTGAATTTAAGAGTGGTTGATCCTCTCTTCTTCTCCTTTTCCTCTAGGTTTGGAAATATCCTGGGATGGAGACAGTTTTGTCGAAGTCATGGCTGCCCCCCATCTCAAGGGCAAGCTCTGTGGTCTTTGTGGCAACTACAATGGACATAAGCGTGATGACTTAATTGGTGGAGATGGAAATTTCAAGTTCGATGTGGATGACTTCGCTGAGTCCTGGAGGGTAGAGTCCAATGAGTTCTGCAACAGACCTCAGAGGAAACCAGTGCCTGAACTGTGTCAAGGGACAGTGAAGGTAAAGCTCCGAGCTCATCGAGAATGCCAGAAACTCAAGTCCTGGGAGTTTCAGACCTGCCACTCAACCGTGGACTATGCTACTTTCTACCGGTAGGTACAGTGTTTGGGGGATGGGTTTGGGTTAGAGACCAAGGATTGACTAACCGTGAAACACTGTTTCAAATTTCTTGGCCTACAAAACAAGGGCCCCCAGTGCACACGGTAAACATTTTTTCTTTCTTGTGTTGAGACTGATCTTATCCTGACTCAGTCCCACGTTATACCTCAAATTAAGAGATTTCAGGGAATATTTTGGAACTATCTCCTACAGGTCATTCTTTTTTGTGTGTATGCAGGCTCACTGGGAAGCTGGGATTTTTCTAGGTGTTAGGCTTGACTCTGAGATTGAGGAGTTATCTCCAAATTCTGCCTACACGGCAGCAGTATAGGACAGAGGTGGGAATCTCAAATGACTCTGGCTGCCTTTGGGCGTTTGAGTGAGCTTGGTTATTTGAGGCCTGAGGAAGAGTTCAGGTCTGCCTCATTGTCTAGCCCCCAAAAATCTGCAGGTGGAAAACAAGGCAGTGAAATGAGAATTCCTTGGGTGTTGGCCAAGTCTCAGACTTTGCATCCAAAGTCAGGGGAGAGTAGAAAGAAGGCTCAAAGATGGAAAAAAGGAAAATCTCTTATTGAGAATATGGATTCCGTAATCCTTTCTTCCATGCTGCAAGGTTGCATTTGAGAGTTGATGAGTCTGGCCTGGTTGTACTTCCATTTATTACACAATTCCATGGGTTCAAGATCTATGACTGTCTATAACTTTAACCACCATGGGTGTGGGAGGAAACATGAGACGACACAGCCCAAAAGGCCTTGTTGAAGTGATTTGCCTGTGCCTCTTAAAATGAGAAAGCTCCTGTGGTCTGAAGCCACAGAGAAGTTATTTTTACTCTTTAATTGCCACCAGTTTATTTCCCCTAGTTCTCGTTAAATGTGATCTTTTTTTATTTGATCTTTGGACATAAAAGATAAAGTTCTATAAAGACAGCTCAAAGTGGAGTGGAAAAAGGACTGTCCCTGTCATCACGCACCCCTGTACATGGCTGCGTCTGCCAAACCATTTGGCTCCGACTCCTACGTTTAGCTCTTTCAAGCCATTTTCCTCTTATAATTTGAATTCACTGGGTTCTCTTCTTCCTCCTTCCTGTACCACCTCCTAAATTGACCCCACCCTTGTCTATTGAAATTGAAAGATCTTAATGTAAGACTTTGGAGCGAGTTAAGCAGCTGGACAAACAAATGAAGCTTCGTTTGGAATCTAAACACCCATCCCTTGAAGGTCTTGAGGGGAAGCAGTAGAGCATAGCAATTATGAATTTTGTGGTCTTCCGGGGCTAAAAATCAGGATGTTTTATAACATTGAACAATTATTTAAGCTCTCTAAACCTTAGTTTGCTTATCTGTGAAGTGGGGATAATAAAAGAACGTACCTTAGAGAGTTGTAATTCAGATTTAGTGAGATTATGAACGTAAATGTATATGCTCAGCCCAGTGCCCACACATGGCAAGTGCTCTGTAATTAACCTATGGCTGCTGCAATTTCTTCTATTAATTAAATTAAATGATGAACCAGTATAAAGACTCTTGTGGAAGCTCCTCTGCTGTATTTACAGATTTGGATTAGCCTCTTCTCTGTCTAACATAGAAAAGAAAGGCTGTATACTTCTCTCAGGGCCCCGACAGTCTACACCTTTGATTTTTATCCCATTTCAAAGGAGTGTGTTGAAAACAGACATTGGAGAGCAGTCCCTTTGTGCAAATTTCTGTTTCTTTTCCCTTTGGCGATTTATTTCATGTGATGATCTCTGGACTGCAAACAGGAATATGATGAGCACCTTGGCAGAAGTCGTGAGAAATGACATAGACACGAACAGAGAGAACCGGAATTGTTAGGTGGCCAGGCAGATGCTCGCCTTCTGCCCTTAGATGTTGCTGCAGCTGCCACAGCAGCACGGTGGGGGTCGCTTGTTTGTGTAAGGGGCTTGATGTGCAGAGGCTGAGGTGCTCATGAGAACGCACCCGGGATCTTTGTGCATGAGGACTGGAGCCCAGGACGTGAGGGGAGGTGAGCTCCTGTTCTGCTGTGCGTGGGGTAGCAGCAGAGCACCCTCCCGTGGCCAGCCACATCTTCCTGGGAGAAGCAGGGGAGCTCCAGAGAGTGGAGCTGGACAATCCTGCCTGTCACAAGTCCTGCTGATGATCTCATGCCCCAGCCAAGAGGGTTTCGTCGTGCATTTTCAAAGGAAGGTGGCCGACGTTGGGTAGATCCTGTGTTTCTTTCCAGTATACGTGTGGCAGGAAAAAGAAAATAAAGTCACCATGGAAAGGTCATTTTGTTCCCAGGGGATCTGCAGTGAGGATCAAATCTTAGAGAGGGTTTAGGAAGCAATGGATGGAGAATGTGTTGGGTGATATCCAGTTGGATCTAATCTTGGCTCTGTTGCTTTCTAGCTGTGTGGCCCCTGTAGCTAGCTGAGTTTTAGATTCTTTAGCCATAGAATGGGTATGACAGTGACTGCCTGGTGGGCTGGCTCCTCCAAGGACTGAGGACAGTGGGCAGTGCCATGTTGTATGTGGTGGACGGCCAGTGCTGGCACAGTGTGCTGTCGTCCTCTGTCCCTCTCTTTCCCTGGGGAATCTTGCCCCCAGCTCAGCCACCTGTCTTTCTGATTGTTGATATCTTCTCCTGCTCATATCATGGAGAACTGGTTAGATAGATTCTCACTGATAAATCCACGGGACAATTTAAAAATGAACTGTTTCTCATTCGTAACACTGAGTGAGATAGGCTAGGGCTCCATTGTAATCCTTTTTAAAAATGTATTTTATAAGAGTAATATATGTTCATCGTATGACATTTAAATATTAAAATAAATGAAGAAAATGGCAATCATATGATATTTCACACATGTAAATTTTTGCCCACATATTCTATGTCACTGGTGGAATTTCTAAAATGAATCCAAAAACATAGTCATGATCATAGCTGTGACCTTATTTATGAATCATTACAGGACCGGGATTTGCTTTGATGGCGTGAAAAGTCATGTACATCAATTGTGTATGAATTTGATTCCTTGCATTTTCCCCTCACCCTCTTAAAGAAATATGAGTAATTCCTTTATTTTTAAAATTTTTTAAAGATTTATTTATTCATTCATTCAGAGAGAGGCAGAGACACAGGCGGAGGGAGAAGCAGGCAGGGAGCCCGATGTGGGACTCGATCCTGGGTCTCCAGGATCACACCCCAGGCTGCAGGCGGTGCTAAACCACTGTGCCACCGGGGCTGCCTGAGTAATTCCTTTAAGGAAATACAAATGCAGTCTTCTAGATACTACTGTGTGACATGGAGAAGAGAGAGAACAAAGAAGATATTTCCCTGAGGAAATGTTAGCTTTTTTTGGATTTTCTTAATCATATGATAAGTTCCATAGAGCACATTGTTATAAACATGAGATAACCATCTTCTAAAGTGAAAGTAGTAAGTCTAGTTTTTTTGAATTAGTGTTTACTTTTGAGATGTCTAGGATGTAAATCTTTCATCTTATTTGACCTTTTATCCAGTTCAACATTTTATTTTATTTTTTAAAAGATTTTATTTATTTATTTGAGAGAGAGCAATCAAGCACGAGTAGGGTGAGGGGGAGAGGGAGAAGCAGGATCCCCACTGAGCAAGGAGCCCTATGCGGTGCTTGATCCTGGGACTCTGGGATCATGACCTGAGCAGAAGGTAGATGCTTAACTGACTGAGCCACCCAGGTGCCCCTAGTTCAACATTTTAAATAGTAAACAATCTATTGTCTAAAAACTTGAAAAACTTTGTAAATGAATAAGAAATCAGCCAAGATTTTTTTTTTTTCTCTTCTGGGAAACTTTTCAGGTTTTGCTAATTTTCAGCACAAATCACTTCTACCTATCCTGGCCTCATTTGGCATAAAAATGTAATATTTAGTTGGATATTAATTTAATCTTTGTGATCAGCATAATTTTGTTTAATTTACCAATTGAATATGTTTAGGTGCAAGGTAGTTTAATTGTGAATCACATAAAAATTTTAGCTGGCTGCATTGATAAGGAGTCGTAAGTCCTCGAGTTGCTAATTGACTAGTCCTTCAATTAGATCATTCCCTTTAAGTGAAGTAAGTCAGTCGGAGAAGGACAAACATTATATGTTCTCATTCATTTGGGGAATATAAATAATAGTGAAAGGGAATATAAGGGAAGGGAGAAGAAATGTGTGGGAAATATCAGAAAGGGAGACAGAACGTAAAGACTGCTAACTCTGGGAAACGAACTAGGGGTGGTAGAAGGGGAGGAGGGCGGGGGGTGGGAGTGATTGGGTGACGGGCACTGGGGGTTATTCTGTATGTTGGTAAATTGAACACCAATAAAAAAAAAAAATAATAATTTTTTGCATCCTCCTTCACTGGTATGTTACGGAGACATCCTAGTAGCTGGGGAGGTAGTGGACTGTGGAAAAATTGATGTGAGGTCATTTGAATTCTATTTGGATTCATGCACAGGCATCCCCGTGGGGGATGTGTCGAGTATGTTCATGCCTCTCTTCTTATTTCTCATGCTTACCTGACTTTCCCAGCCTCACGTTGCCTTCTCTGTGTCCGGATGCCAGCTGGGATATCTAGGAGGAATAAGCAGACGCCCCCCACCCTCAGCCCTGAAGGCTCCCTCCAGATTCTCTGCAACCAGCCTCAAAGCTGCTCCCCACTGCTGCCTTGGGCCACACTGACCAGGAGCTTTGGGCAGCCCTGGGCAGGGAGAAGCCAGGACGTGGGGCTGGGCTGTGCAGGTCCAACTGCAGAAGGAGAAGACCTCATTGCTGTGTGAGACATCAGCAATGGGGGTCTTTCCCTATGCAGACCCCAAGTCCTGGATAACATAGTTACAAGAAAGTCTAACCTGCCGGGAAAGCAGGGCTCTAAAGTCGGGTCAGGCCCACGTTTCAGAGAAGTCAGGAAAATGGATGTGGACTGCAGCGAAGCCCAGCCACTTACAGACCACAATCATCTCAGGACTGTTTTCCTCTCTGTGCCCTCCTTACTGGGGTCTAATTCACCAGAGCAGAAAACTCTGTTCACTTGTCCGCTTTGAGAAAGTGTCTGGGGATTCCCAGTCTAGGAAATGTTCTTTTCTTTCCATGCAGTGGTTTTTACAGCTGTAAGGAATTGAAGTAATGCCAGAGGATTCACAGATGTGTCCTGCCCTCGGAGGTACCGGGAGGTAGGAGGTGGGAGTAGCGCAGGAGAACACTGGAACTTCTCTAGCACAATGGTGGTGGATATACTGGTGTCCAGGGACTGACGAGGCTTCCTTCCAGGAGAAGATCACAGACTTTGTGAATGACCCACTTTGTGTTTTCCTACAAAGGAAACTAATAATTTATTATAAAACAAGAGAAGAGCTCGGGCGAAGAGCACAGACTTTGTGTGTATGTGTTTGTGCATGAGAAAGTCATATAAAACTAACTGCTGTTCTATAATTAAAATCAACTCGATCTTGCCTCACTTCAAAGAAGAACATGCTGAGAACATTTCTGTCGACAGCTTTTAATAACCTGTCTCAAATTGCCGTTAGAACTAGGGTCCTGGGGCCCCGGGGTGGCTCAGTGGGTTAAGTGTCTGCCTTTGACTCAGGTCATGATCCCAGGGTCCTCCGCTTGAGCCCTGCAGCTACTCCTGCTCCGCGAGGAGCCTGCTTCTCTCTCTCTCCCTCTGCGGCTCCCCAGCTCGTGCTCTCTCTCTGTGTCAAACAGATAAAAGCTTTTTTCTTTTCTTTCTTTCTTTCTTTCTTTCTTTCTTTCTTTCTTTCTTTCTTTCTTTCTTTCTTTCTTTCTTTCTTTCTTTCTTTTTTTTTTTTTTTAAAGAACTAGAGTCCTAAACCAAATGAGATGTTCATTTTAAAGTGTGACATTATAGGCCTTTCTTTTTATTTTCCATTTGGCATACTAAGCTTTTAGGATGAGTCAGTCACTCTGAGTCTGTCAAGAAGGTACGCTGACACCGGGTGGCAGTAAGACACCTCAGTTGTATCACCTATCAGACTTGAGTCCTTATAAATCCACCCATAAAGTTCAGGTGTTTTCTCTACTCATTAGTGTGTTCTCTCTCCCTCTCCCTCCCTCTCTCTCTCTCTCCCTCCCCTCCCCTCCCCTCCCCTCCTCTCTCTCTCTCTCTCTCTCTCTCTCTTCCTCTTAACTTCTGCCCTAAGCTACTCCTTTCACTGTGTCTAAATATACAACACACATTCCCGCCTCTGGGTTCATGTCATTCCCTTGCCCGGGATGCCCTCATTTTATACATTGATTTAAGCTGAAGGTATAGCTCAAGCCTCATCCCAGGCCACTGGAGATATTCTTTCTGTAGTTTCTTAGATATGCTGATTGTATTTATCATGATTTAACACATGCTATGTTGCACTGCCATCGTCCCTCCAGCACTGAATTTTAGGTTCGCTGGGAAATGAGGAATGTGTTTTCTACCCTTTTGTATTTCATCCAGCATCGCCCCTGGAATGAAAGGTTTCTCAGCTCCTTTGCTAGCCTCTCTCCCATGTCTATCCTCTCTGAACTGTGACTTCTGCTATGCTTAATTCCAAGTCCATCTTAGGTCTTTATCACCACACTCAGTTATGCACTTACAGGGTATGCATGCATCTCTGTCCTAACGGGGAATGGACTGGTCATGGCAGGCAGAGCCTCTGGTCCACCTTCGATGCACCTGCCAGCCCTTCTTGTTGCATGAGCCTACGGCTGTGACTACCTCTGGATCTCAGCACTACCTCCGCCTACTCACAATTCACTTGAAAGCCACTCAGACCACCCAGCTCCTCTTCTATCTCTCAGCTAGGATTTGGCCTTGCCACCTTCGTACGCAGTGTTTTGGTTCATAGTCAGTTCTGTGTTGGTCTCTCCCAGTTGGTCTTCAGACTTCAGATTAGCCTCCTCTTATGGAGGCACAACAACTGACCTCCCATGGGGCGATCTTGCCATGGGACCAACTGACCCTGTGTCCTGACACCTGAGGAGTCACACCCCTTCACTGATCTTGAGCCTTCTAGCAGGTTGGAACCAAAGCCTCATGTAGTCTTTCCCTCGACTTTATATCTGGTCTTTTCCATATCAGTCACACGTAGCTTCTTTCCTATTTGCTCCACCAAATAACCCAAAATAAAAGTGTTAAACTCCCTTCTAAGTGCCTAGATTTCAGTTCAGAAGGGCCCTTCCTGGTGAGTCCAATTTTCTTGGGGCCAAAGCAGAAAAAATATACATGAGTATACTTAGAAAGGTCCAGGGTTGCTTGGGACATCATTGTATCCAAGTCTAAAGTCATCTCATGTTTATATTTTCATATCAAAAATAAATGATTATCCTTTAAAGAAGAAACAAAAGAGAAACAGTACCTATCTTAGCAGGTAGGTTACCCTTTGAGGAGAGTTTAGGCCAACTGTATGGCTAACCAACTACAGAGGTGGAGGGAGCGCAGGCCATGCAAGACAACCCTTACTTCTGATACTGCCAGTTCGGAGGATTTCTCAAAATCACTTCGGTGTCAATAATTTTCTAGAAGAACTAACAGAACTCACCAAATGCTGTTATACACATGATTATAGTCTATTATAGGGAAAGGATACAGATTAAGGTCAGAGGAGACACAGGGCAGAGTCCAGGAGAGGTCCAAGCATGAGCCTCTGCTGTCACTTCTTAGGGAGTCATGGATTGACATTAAGTTCTCTTGGCCACCATGCTGGCAATATTCACCATTCTCAGGGTATTTCCAATCAGGGAAGTTTCACCTGAGCCTTTGGTGTCCAAAGATTTTACTGGGACTACCACCTGCTACCTCTATGGCTGACTTCTGGTCTCCAGCTTCTCTCAGAGGTCATACTGTTGCCCTTACTATCCGGTTCCTCTGGAAATTCAGGGCCCATGTTGACATGAGGCCCAAAGCCCCAATCAGAAGTCACATTGTTAAGTGTCTGGTGTCCAAAGCCACCAGGTAAAAAAAACAATACTCCTGAAAGGCAGGACGTTCCAGGGGCCTAGACACCACCCCCCTGGGAGGCAAAGTCCAAACCAGACTTTTGGGCAAGGGGTTAGTTCTTTACCACACAACCTATCTGGCTCAAGGTTAAATCTAATTTCAATTTGGTTTTAATTTTAGCTTTGAGTTTATTTTCAGCATAAACTTCCTAGAATCCTGCAGTGTTTCTCCTCAGAAAATTACATTCTGGGATGCAATTATATTCTGGGAGGCTTTTGAACACATTTGAATGAGTGTCATTGTCAGAGGTAAAACACTAATTATTTTGTAGCATCTCTCTTGGCTGCTTAGGGGACGTCTTGATTACTTCTAAGTAAACAAGAGGCAGTCTGGTGCAGCTTCCTTATATTTTCATTATTTATGAATGTAAGGCCTTTTCCATCCGTGAGAGCAAGGCTGACATGGGTAGTGTTTTCTTCATTTCCCTGTTGAGCTATCTGGGACACTGAGAGGTGAGGGGACTCATTGGGGGCCACCTGTTGAGCCCGGGCAGCCAACCTAACAGGGCACCTAGTCCAGGATATCTGGCAAGAACCTCCATGGCTGCTGTCAGAGCCTCTCACTATACATTCAGACTTTAAATATCCTGCTCTGCCATGAGTTTTTGGAAGAAGATTTCATTAATTATTTAATTTGCTTCTTTTACAACTTTCAACTGAGCACCTGCTGTGTGCCAGAGTCTGTTGTAGGTTGGCAATTCAGGACTGAACAAGAGAGACAAAAGCTTTTCCTTCAGAGGATCCAGAGTCTAGTGTGAGCAGGCAACACTAAATAGGAAACAAGGTCACCACCAACTGTGAGAAGAGTAATGGAGGAGACAAGGCAGGCTGGAGGAGGCCAACTTTGAATTAGGTGGATGGGGAAAGGCTGCATGAGGAGCTTTCCTTTGAGGAGAGTCCATGGCAGATGGGAAGGACTGGTGAGGGGAGGCCCAGCCAGGGTAGGGGAAAGGGCACAGGCCCTGATGCTGGGCAGGATGTTGTGGCCTGTTTGCAGACCAGAAAGGAGGCTGTCATGATTGACACTTATAGAAGCCATGAGAGTTTGTGGCTCTTTGTCCCCTTCTCCTATTCCACCTTTCTCCCAAGCCCCTCCCCTTGGGCAACCACGAGGTTTTTCTCTGTACCTATAAATCTGTTTACGTTTCATTTTGTTGGTTGGTTCATTTTTATTTTTAGATTCTACATGTAAGTGAAATCATACAGTATTTGTCTTTCTCTGTCTGACTTACTTGGCTTTGCATAATGCCTTCTAGGTCCATCCATGTTGTCATAAATGGAAAGATCTCATTCTTTTTTTTTTTTTATGGCTGAGTGATATCCCATTGTATGTATATACATCTTCCTTATCCATTGATGGACACTTAGGTAGCTTCCATATCTTGGCTATTGTAAATAATGCTTCATGTATCTTTTTGGATTAGTGTTTTTGTTTTCTTCAAGTAAATATCCAGGAGTGGAATAAATAAGTCATGGGGATGAATAGGACAGCATAAGTAATATAATCCATAATATTGTAATAGATTTGTATGGTGACAGATGGTAGCTAGACCTACCATGGTGAGCATTTTGTAATGTCTGTAAATGTTGAATCACTACACTGTAACCTGAAACTAATATTGTATGTCAACTATACCCCAATTAAAAATAAATTAAGTAATTAAAAAAATACACACTTGTTGGGAAGAAAAAAGTGATGGGTATGCTGCCAACAACCATTTGAGCTTGGAAGTATATCCTTGCCCATTTGAGGCCCAGATGAGGCAACAGCCCCAGCCAACACTTGGAGTCTCTCCTTTTGAGACTCCAAGCAGAATCCTTGCCTGGACTGTTGATCTAGAGAACCTGGGATAGTAAATATGTGTTGTTTTAAGCCACTTAATTTGTTGTTTAAGCCACTAAACTTGTTGCATGGCACTGGACAACTACTATACGGAGAAATCAATTTTGACTTATCTTTGGATTTACAGTTTCTTAAATACTGACAGAAAGTACAATACAAGTACTCTTTTTTAACCATTTCAAACTTTACCATTTTATATAGTTTGATGTGACTCCATCAATTCTGGGCTCCCTGTCCCTATTCTATGGTTCTATAGCACTCTGTACTTCTCTTATCATAGTAGATTTGAAAAATGTATTATAGTATCTTTTAAAAAAAAGATTTTACTTATTTATTTGACAGAGAGATAGAGTCAGAGAACGTAAGTGGGGAATGGCAGAGGGAGAGGGAAAAGCAGACTCCCGCTAATGAGCCCGAAGCAGGGCTTGACCCTAGGACCCCAGGATCATGACCTGAGCCAAAGGCAGACATCTGCTTAACTGATTGAGCCACCCACGCATCCTAAAGTGTCTTTTTAAAAACCTTATCACGTCTAAATTGTAGGCTCTTTGAAGCTCATATGTTTTGCTCATGGTCGTGTACCCAGTGCCTAAGAAAGTATATGGAATATAAATGTTTTCTGGTACTCAAAAATATATATTGGATGACTAAATGGGGAAAAATGAATAAGCAAAGAAAGATTTTTAAATAAGTGATGGATAGAGTGGTACAAAATGAATGTGGCATAGCTGTCAAGTAGGCTCTGTAGCCAGCATCAATTTCTGCGCTCCTCTACTGGCAAGTTGTGTGCTGTTGAGCAGATAGGTTCCCATGAAGCCCTGGGTACCTCTTGTGTAGAAAGCGATGGTGAGAGGACCTGTCAGATTGCTGTGGGGGTTTGTTATGAGGCTTGAACTCTACATGGAAATTTACTTCAGGCCTGGCATAGGGCAAATTATGCTCAGTCAATAGCAGTTTTATTATTAATATTATTTCATTGCTCTGACATAGAAACCTGCTTTATGTGGAGTTTGCCTTCAGTGTAATCTATTCAACCTGGTTCCAGAACCTGAAAAAAGTGTTTCAGTTTTCTTTTCTGTGGTCATTTCTAGACCCATCTGGAAGAACTGTTTCATATCTGGCATGGAAATGAATGCTTTTTCTTAAAACAAAGCAAAGCAAACAAAACCAAGAGCTGATTAGAAATTCATTAAAGTTTTCACAGTGTGCTCTTCACAAATTATTTCAGCTGACAGTACTGACCCAGAAGGGGCGGTGAAGAAGGGACAATTCATTCTGTTAGATGAGTACTTAGATGTGAACCTTAAAAAAAATTGGATTCATCTCCAGTGAGGGTAGAGATTGAACATAGAAGGGGTTCATATGTCTTGTTTTGTTTTTCTTACAAGAATACAAAGTGTTGGAGAAGAAATGTGTGCCAAGTTCTGACTTTCTTCATGCCAAGATTCTTTGTCTTCTTTAGTAGTATTTGAGCATAATGTAACCTTCAGGTGGTGATTGAAGGTTATTACTAGGGTATAACTGGCACTTAGGAGCATCGTTCCTAGGAGATCTGGGGTGGTGGTCAGGGCTCCTGAGCTCTATTTGAAATTTAGATCTTAATAGCTCTGGTCTTATTATAGCTTCCGTTGACCTATTTCCTCCTCCTCATTTCTTTTTTGTTTTGATGTAGAAAATAATATTGGTTAATACTGTTTGTGAACTAAGTATTTAAAGATTCTGAAAAAAGACCCAAGGCTTCTTCCTATGAGAAAAGTACTTTGGGACACGGACTGTATTTTTCCCCCTTTTGCCAGTGGTTACCAGAGAGATCAAAGCAAGTTTGTGATCCATTTCAATCAAGTGTATAGAACGTCAGGGCCAGGATTTTATTTTCTAAACTAATCACAGTGCTGGTTTCATTTTTATCTTTCTGGCAGTTTTCATTTTATTTCATTCTGCGTATAGTTTTGTAAGCTGATTTAAATCCTTTCTGGAACAAGTTGGGAAATGAATGACAGTGGCCATGGGCAAGGGATTTAGCACCTCTGAACTTGCAATGTTTTTCATTATAAAATAGAGCAACAGGTTGCTCATGAGACTAGATGAGGTTTCCTTTGTAATGATATAATGACTAAGCAATGGCCAAGAGACTAGATGAGGTTTCCTTTGTAATGATATAATGACTAAGCAATGACCAAGGGGCTGGCAACCTCACCAGCAAGATACAGTGGCCTTCATGAGGGCAGGCCTGAGCTGAGCCCTGTTGTTTCAAGTCATCCTTTAGAAAATCAGGATATGCAGTTGGGTGCCAGAACTCAGAATCAAGAGCACCTGGAGACTGGTGTCCTCAGGCTTCCATCAGGGCACATACAGAGTGGTTAGAACCTTGATGTATTGTAAGCACAGCATCGTGCCTCAGTGAAACCACAGGGACAGATGCAGAATCTGTCCTGGCAGCATCATGGGCTTTTCAAGGCGTCATGGTGGCCGTCGTTCTCGGAGCAGCAACAGGACTTCTGTCCAGAGCATAGGGCTGTACTGGGTTGATGGCCCTCCAGGACTCTTTGACCATTTCCTAATCAAACTGACAAGAACTGAAATCAATGAAGAGTGTGTACATACAAAATAAGAGGTAACCTTTTGCATTCGTGGATCCTCCTACATACTGTTCTCTATTTACATGAAAACCTAATATTTGACCTCATTTTTTCTCCTGACCTGGCAAGTAAAAGGTGTAGTAGGCTTTTACACACAGGCTTTTTTTTGGGGGGGGAAGGGGGGCAGTGGTTCAACCAGGGAACAAATATTGAAAAGTGTGTATATGGAAAAACAAACAAACAAAAAAACCAAAAAAACCCCAAAACCAAAAAACAGAATGGGCAATCTGGTTAAGGAAAAAAATGATGAATTATTATTTTTTCATATACCCACAGTCCTCTTTTATAGGCTTCTGGTCAATTATTCATGTCTGGGAGTCAATGAAATCAACAAATAATAAATTAAAATATATATTATCTATTGTAAAAAAAAAGCATAGATTATTTTGTAGTCACTGTTGTGATTAAGTAATTCACTGGGCGCTGTTCAAGGTGCTGGAGCTATAGCAGGGAATAAGATAAATGAGTCCTCTGGCTCACAGAGCTTGCAGAACAGGCTAGGGAGTGAGCGAGACAAGTAAACATGGCTGTAGATAGGGAGGGATGCATTTTTGAAAGATGTACAGGATGCTGTGGGAATCTGCCAGGGGGTGGCTTCCTGGAGGAAGTGACTTCCTAAGCTGAAACCAAAAACATATGGAGTTTAGGTGCACAGAAAAAGTAGTAGGGACTTAGGGAGAAGAACAGAGGGAAAGATCCCAGCCATTAGAGACTGCATGTTTAGAGCTGTGGAGCACAGCAGGAGGCTGGCACAGGCAGCTAGACAGATATTCTGGGGTGCAGCATCACAAACAATGAGGGGTGAGGACCATGAGTCAGGAGGCAAAGGCCTCACCCAGATCACTACAGGTCATGCCCCGGCATCCATGAGACAACGGAAGGGGCTCACTGAGTTTCTTTCAGCCATTAACTGAGCAGTGGTTCAGTGAAGTGGTTCACTTACTCATCATTCATTTATTTATTAGTTTTTATACACCAATTATACATTCTATGCATTACTTCATAGCTCTCACACCTTAGCAGGTGTCAGGGTCATTTAGTGGGTCTGGGGTGGGGCTTCAGAATGTGCATTTCTAAGAAGTTCATAGAACTGGGGGTCGGGGAACCACGCCAAAGGAGCCTCTGCACCATGTGAAGGAATTACAAGAACTGCTTCCAGGTGTTTATGAGTTCTTCAAGGGACTTAATTCTCTGAGATTTTTCTCTACTCAACAACTTTTTTTTTCTATTGGGTGTGCGTGCGTGCGTGTGTGTGTGTGTGTGTGTGTGTTTATCCTTTACTGTTTACCTTCAAACGTTAGGGATGAGAACACAGAGTGGGTCCATGGCTTAGGGGTTTAGGAGCTGAGATTATGCTCACTTAGACCAAAGGGGTAATGGGAGCTCAGTGGCACTTCTTAATGTGTAGTTCAAAGTACAAGCACCAAAGTAAATCTTTTTACCTTTTTTTTTGGTGAGTGAAAGGGTGCTGGTCCTACTGCCTCCTTGTCCATAGGGCCAGGCCAAACAGAAGTGCTGGATTTGCTCTGCTGGGTTATTTGTCAGTCAGAATTAGAATCCAGAGTCAGAGTTCTCCTGGTACTGAGATGCTTTTCACTGAACCCAGTGCAAGGAACCACCGGGGCACTTTTAGAGGACCCGGGGTCCAGCCAGTGAGGGGGAACGGAGGACCGAATACAGCACAGCTTTGATGCTGATCAGGATCAGAGCCCAGGGTTCCTGTGCAGAGGCAGGGCTGCCCAAATCCTCTCTTCCCCCAGGTCCTCAGACAGAGTCAGGGGCCAGGACTGTGCGCCCAGAACGGCCGACAGGATGTATCTGTAAACATCTGTTTCCTTTCTACTGGTGTTAGGCTTTTAAAGAGCCCAGTCAATGGGCACACAGAGTAGAGAAATAAATGCTTTGCAAGGAAATGGGGAAATCTGGTGGCGATACTGGAATTAATAATTCTTTTAACATGAAAGAGCTGTTCCCTATGATCTTTACTGTCTTACCTAGTGTTTGGAGTTTTAAAAGAGAGAAGACAAGCTGGTTTGTTCATCGCATCACAAGCAAATGGCCCATGTGTGAGCTTGAAGGTAGGATGCATTTGAGCTGCTCAAAGAATATGGGGCCAGAAGACCTTTCAGAGCCCCTGAAAGCTTTTCCATATGAAAAGGAAGCCAGGAAATTGGCGTCTTCATTTTGTCTTTGTGATCAAAGCTGGGAAGGAAAGATATTAAACAGATACTGACCCATAGTTTTGTGGACACCGTTAGGATTTATTGGCCTGAATAGCAAATAGGGACTGCAGAAAAGCTGAGGTTGGTGTTTACTTGAGGGGATAAAGAGATTCAGATCCAGAAGCCTACTGAAAACAGAGGGCTGTATTTCTACAGACCGTGAGTCCATGGGCTTTGGTGATAGGAGATACCAGCAACCAAGTGAGCGAGCATTGATTGACATGCATTAGGTGCCGGAAGCTCTGATAATACAGTACAACGTTAATAATAACGGGTAATGCTATGCTAAGTGGAGGAATAAGAGCTTACGTATTTGAGTGCTCCCCATGTGCCAGTGGCCTCTGAGGGCTCTGCCTGCCTGCAGTGTTCCACTTGTGTGGGTGAGGAATCAGAGCTCACGCTCTGACAGGAGTCGGACCTGTCAGCCAAGGTCACCAGGCCAAAAAAAGGCAGTCAGGATTTGAAACCAAATCTATTTGACTCAGAGCATATGCTTGTGACCATGACCATCATAATCTGATAATAACAGTCAGTCATCACCTATCCTTGACCTTAAATTATCTTCGTTTTCTAAACTGAGCTAAAAACCCTGGGATTTTTGCAAATGTTTCCTATACCACAATTTATTTTCATTTCAAAGGCTGTCTTTTCTTTTAAAATATTTTTTTATCAGACTATACTTTTAATGTTTTAAAAATATACATTTTTGTTATAACAAATTAATTTCAAAGTGTTTGCAAAGAAGCATTTTGCAAGTAAAAAATGTATGCCTAAAGAATATATAAAATATTTTCTTTTAAGCAAAATTATCTATCCAGGTTTTGGAAGCATTGTGCTGTCGTCTTATGTTGGCTGAATTTTGAATAAAGCAATTTCATCCTATTGGTCTTTTAAATAGAAATATATGAATTTCCAAACGGTGGCCATTTTTCTACTCAAATTTTTCTTTCCAGTTCACAGTGTTAATCCTAGCACTGAGACATGCTAATGTCTGATCCCAAAGGTTGAGTTCATCACAGAATGGTAATCCTTGATTCCAGTGCTCTGCACCTATAAAGTATTTGTAGCTTTTTCATCTTTTTTCTTCTTTTTGCTTTTAAAGACTGTGTAGAAACAATGTCTTAAAGAAAGAAGCTGATTTCTATTTCACATCTTGCTTAAGATGTTCCGATTGATATGATCCTGGTGACTCAGTGATTCTAACTTCTGGGAGGCCACAAGCCTTGTTGAGAACCTGACAAAAGCTAAGGTCCTTTTTCTAGAAAATGCACGCACGCCTGTGCATATGACAGGGAATTATCTCTGTAGGGATCTGGGGACCCTGGGTTAAGAAAGCCTGACTCTTTCCTCCCTCCTTCTCTCCCTCTTCAACTCTTTAATCAATGCTTTTTGAGCCATATTAAATGTTAGGTGCTGTGCTGTGTGTTGGGATTACAGTGGTGAGTGAAACAGACGTGGCTTCTGTCTTCATGGGGCTTATAGTCTCATGATGAGAAAGACAGTAATCCAATATCCTCAAAAATAAATATGTCATGATATGTATGGGCTACCAAGGGATACTTTGGTGCATAAGCAGATCATTTCACAGGAGGGCCAGACCCAGTAGGTGTGTGCATAGGGGAAGAGGGAGGCATGTGCATCAGACAATGACCCCTTCTCCCTAGCAAATGATACTTGAGCTGAGAGCAAAAGGATGGGTAGCAGTGAATCAGGCTAAGAGACAGGAAGAGAGGGCCCTAACCAGGAAGTATCGTGGCACACTCAGGTGCCTCTAAAGTATTTATGTAGCCCACCCCCTGAACTACCCTCGTGCCTGTCCTAGGGAGCTTGGTGTACTTCCTGTGTTATACTCTCCATGTAATAAAATCCACTACTCAGAATCTTACCTGTCAGCGACTCATTCATGTTATGAGTCAAATCATATTTCCCCTGAAGGTAAATCCCTCTTATGGGACTTTAAAGTAGGTTTTCTCTTCATCCTCAAGGGAGCCCATATTACCGAATCTGTTGTATCCAGGGCAGGGGTTTATATGACCTGCTACATTGTGCTTGGAGTCAGGGCCATGTTCCTTTGCAAAAGCACATCTGGAGTGATGAAGGCACACTTGCTGCACAGGTTGTACGCACACACACACACACACACACACACACACACACACACACGTGTGCCAAGCCATGTCCGTGCCACCAGCACACATTCAGTAATACAGGTGTGCCACCACCCTGGCACGAGGTTCAGACCTTTGTTATTCTTTGTCAGTCCTTGGACTGGCACTGCTGGGAACTTGTTAGAAATACAGAATCAGGGATCCCTGGGTGGCGCAGCGGTTTGGCGCCTGCCTTTGGCCCAGGGCGCGATCCTGGAGACCTGGGATCGAATCCCACATCCCACATCGGGCTCCCGGTGCATGGAGACTGCTTCTCCCTCTGCCTGTGTCTCTGCCTCTCTCTCTCCTCTCTCTCTCTGTGACTATCATAAATAAATAAAAAAATAAAAATTAAAAAAAAAAATTAAAAAAAAAAAAAAAAAGAAATACAGAATCAGTCCCTACACTCACCCTCCTAAAACACGATGTGCAATTTTGGTAAGATTCCCACATGATTTGTGTACACATTAAAGTTTGATCAGCGCTGATTTGGTTTTCTCCACTTCTGCTCTGACCTAAGCTGTACTGTGTTGTTGAATAGCTTTGTCTCAATGCTTCCATTAGAGGCTTGATAGCACATTGAAGCTTTTGATTATCTATATTTTAATAGAATAATATCTTTTCCTATGTGAAGAAAGGGAGGAGTCCAGGTAACTCATGGGACAGTTGGGATTTGACTCTCGTGTGTAACAGATGTCCATATTCACAGGGGCCGACGGCACACTGTCACACTCTGCAAAGGCATGTCACCTGTTCACGGGTTGGTCACCTGTTAGTTACAAGCCTTGTTCTTTATGATTTTATAGCAGATGGAAAGTCTCTCTCTTTTTTTTTTAAAGATTTTTATTAATTTATTCATGAGAGAAACAGAGAGAGAGAGAGAGACAGAGGGAGAAGCAGGCTCCTGTGGGGAGCCTGATGTGGGACTTGTTCCCAGAACCTTGGGATCATGACCTGAGCCAAAGGCAGACCCTCAACTGAGCCATGCTGGTGCTCCTGGATGGAAAGTCTCTTAATAGAAAATTTTAAAGCAGCTGGTGATAATGAACTAGGGCAAAGCAATTGTATACTAATCAGTGAAAAAGCTTATATTTAGAAGTGGTAAGGTCATTTGTGTTTGCTTCATTCTTGGTCCTTAAAAGGATCTTCCCAGACATTGAGCTACAAGCTGACAGTGAAATGCAGCCCAGCACCAGCCTGGCTCATGCATCTGGCTTTCCGGCCACGTCTCACTCCCCACTGGGCCCGTTTCCCTCTGTTCTTGATTCCCAGGCTCTGTCCTTCAGTTTTTCATATAGTAACTCATTCCCTGCCTCACTGGGCCGGCTAACCACCCATTTTGTTCCATTTTCTTTCCTTTCCCTTGACTTTAGCATTGCTCACAGCATTGGGTAGGAGACTCTTCCCATACGGGTCTGGGCACCCCTCAGCGGGTGGAGGATCACAACTTGGGGGGACTACAACAGCCCGTGTATTAAAGTGGCAGGATAACTTTTCTTTGCACTTGGATGGTATCCTCTATTTCCTTTTTCTTTTTCTTTTCTTTTTTTTTTTTTTTTTTTGTATCCTCTATTTTCTAAGTTTTAGCTGTATTTGATTAAGTTTAGCTGTAGCATGTACTTTTTACTCACCTTATATGAATTAGGTCTTTTTTTTTCTTCAGTTGCATATAAAGAAAACCCAAATTAAACTAGTTTCGATAGTAGTGTGTTTAACCCGTAGAAATGAGGATTAGTTGACTCATGTAACTGAAAAGTTAGGGCATTTTTCACTTTCACTCATGGCTTGATCCAAGGTTTAAATGAGGTTACCAGGGTTTGTGCTTCCTCCAGTTCCTGCCCTCTGTGGTGAAATCCAGTCCCCCAGACCCAAATTATTCTTGGTTAGAACTTCAGACAAATTATGCTGACAGGAGTGAGTCTCTTCTCTCCCAGGCCCCAGCAAGTCTCATGCACCATCTTGGCTCTTTTTTTTTTTTTTTAATTATATATTCAGTCTCTCTCTCTCTCTTTTAAAATATTTAATTTATTTATTCATGTGAGACACACACATACACACAGAGGCAGAGACACGGGCAGAGGGAGAAGCAGGCTCCATGCAGGTAGCCTGACGTGGGACTCGATCCTGGGTCTCCAGGATCATGCCGTGGGCTAAAGGCAGTGCTAAACTGCTGAGCCACCTGGGCTGCCCACACTTCCTTGGTTCTGACTGAGTCTTGTGCCCATCTCTAAACCAGTCACCATAGCTGGGAAAATCAAATGAGTTGATTCATTTAGACAGGTGGTTCTCAAAACTTCAGCAGACATCACACTCATCTGGAGGACCCACCCAAACACAGATTGTCGACCCCACACTCAGAGTTTCTGATTCAGCAGAACTGAGGTGGGATCTTAGAGTTTCTAACAAGGTCCTAGATGGTGCTGATGCTGCTGGTCAGCGGACCAGGCTTTGAGAACCGCTGGTTTAAACCAATCAGGGGCTCATCACATAGTGAGAGAGAGAGGGGCCAACGTAATTCAAGGTGCTCTTTTACCTGAGGAGTGGGGGAGATGGATATTTCTATTTCTCCCTCTCTAGCATACTTGTGCTCTGATTTAACCACAATTCCTGCCAGTGTATAATGATAAACACCTCTTCGGGGGACTTAGGTTTGGGGATCATGACTGTGACCCAGAGTTTTCATTCTCATAACCCGGAAGGGTGGTGATGATGGCAACAATAAGCAAGTACATATATAATATATGTGGTGATTTCCTGTGCTACAAAGAAACAGAGAGCAGGGAGGGAGATGGAGAGTGATGCCAGGGTCTAGAGGGTGTTTCATGTAACTCGGTGATGGAAAGCCTCTTGGATAAGGTACCACTTGAGCTGAGATCTGAAGGGAGAGAGGGAGTGAGCTCTGCCCCAATTTAGGAAAAAATGCCATCGAGGTAGAGTGCAAGGGGCTTGGAGAGTTTGAGGAGGTCATTGTATCCATGGCAAAAGGAGCGAGGGGGAGAGGAAGAGGTGCAGAAACATAGGACTTTATAGACTATGGAAAGGGCCTTGGGTTTTTAATGTGAGGAAGAAGAGAAACTTCCTGAGATATGAGTGGCACCTCTGGGAGTGGGGATTTGAAATATGATAGAATAAACATGGATGTAGAGAGAATGAACTGTGCCCTTCTATTCAGTTAGTGTCTAACTACTGAAAATCCAGCCTTGGGCTTTAAGTGGACCTGGCTTTTTTTTGCTTCCTACCATAACCATTTCTCTTTACCATATGTTTTGAAGCTCAGTGTTCTACAGAGGAAAGGACACATTACTCATCTGTCTTCTGGTCAGTGCCTCTCGATCCCCTGCCTGAGTTCCTTTCTAGTTAAGTCGAATATAAGATTGTTTTCTACTGAAAATAAGCTCTGAGCCATAACCCACCATCACATAAACTTGAAACTCCACCATTTCTCCCATTCCTCCTCCAGGCACTGGGGAGAAGGATTGCTGTTGAATTGTGCTTGGAAAAAAATTTTTGGGATCACATTGATTTTTTTTTTAAATGACTCCCTTTCAAAGGAAAGGAAGAAATGGAAAAGTAGATCTGATTAGAATGCAGGTGTCACAGAAGGGTAACATGTTTACAGGTCTGCAGGGCTACTGGAATGGAAGGCCTCTTGGAACCTTCTAGAGAATGAATCACGAAGGCTGATTTTTTTTTATTATTTATTCATGAGAGACACACAGAGAGAAGCAGAGACACAGGCAGAGAGAAGCAGGCTCCTCAGAGGAGCCTGATGTGGGATTTGATCCCCAGATCGGGATCACACCCTGAGCCAAAGGCAGATTTTCAACCACTGAGCCACCCAGGAATCCCCGATTTTTTTTAAAAAAAGATTTCACTTATTTATTCATGAGAGACAGAGAGAAAGAGGCAGAGGCACAGGCAGAGGGAGAAGCAGGCTTCCTGCAGGAAGCCCAATGCGGGACTCGATCCCCAGACCTGGGATCATGCCCTGAGCCCAAGGCAGATGCTCAACTGCTAAGCCATCCCGGTGTCCCACGAGGGGTGATTTTAACAATAAAGCTGCACCCGACTCCCAGGGGACAGGCTCATCCAGGGAGCTCTAAACTCATCCAGAAGCTGTGGTGCCGGGGCCAGTGGTGAGACCTAGTATATCCCATCTTTGGTGCTCAGAAGAACTGAGTGACTCTATCAATTTACTTCATCCAGTTCACATTCCTGAGTGTGGTTGTCAAGGCTCCATGCCATCTGGCAACACCTGATGTTTTGAGATTTGCTCATTTTTACCTGCATTCCAGCCAATCTGGCAACCAGTGAGTGCACTTGGTATTTACCCATGAACGTGCCTTTGTTGTTGTTTGCTGTCATTTGCTGGGACTATCCTTCCTTGCTTCTCCCTGTTCCAGCTCAGTTTAAGGACCTTTCCTTTCTAAAAGCATTTTCTTGAGCTAAAATTGATTCCCCCTCCCCTATACCTCTCATGATTTGGTTGTTCCATTTTATGCACTAATTGCATTTGGTCTTGGATATATTAACATCATTCCTCTATAGAACAGTTTTCCTTAAGAGATATGAGCTATTAAAAAAAAAGAGAGAGAGAGAGATGAGCTCTTGAGGGAAGAGGTCATTTGTCATTCAGGTTCATGTCCCTCTCATACACCCACTACACCCCAGCGTATACCAGAGGCACTCAGAATTCTCTGGAAAGGCACAGTGAGTTGCACTAAACTGAATTCAGGCTCTAGGTGAGTGATGGTGATTGTGGGCCATTTTAATCCTGGGGCTTGTAAGCAAATTTTTTCGGGTTTGGTGTGTTCTGTTGGGGATCCGAAGGATTCTTGCACAATTGAAAGAATACTAGAGGGAGGGCGGGAGGAGGGGGGGGAGGGAGTTAGGGAGGGCGGGGGATGCGGGGGATGGGAGGGGAGGGAGAGGTTGAGGAGCGGGTAGGAGGGGCGAGAGTGGGATTAGTTTGATGTATGGGTGGAGGGATGCGGGATGGAGGGAGGGAGTAGGTATTGAGGATGGGATTTTTTTAGTTTGCGTTTTCTTTATTTCTTTCTTCTTTCTTTCTTTCTTCTTGTCTTTATTTTTCTTTCTTTTCTTTTCTTTCTCTTCTTTCTTGCTTTCTTTTTCTTCTTTCTTTTTCTTCTTTTGTTCTTATACAACCTCTCCTTTTCTTTTCTCTTTTGGGACATGTGGATTACATTTTCCTGAGTGCTCAGGAGTACTTTCTCTTTTTCTCCAGAAATTTCTAGAACCACCTCTAGAAATAGAAGTATGAATCAACCCCCCAAAATGATCTGCCTCTAGGATTGAAGTGTAAGTGTACAGTGGTGGTTGGAGAGGCCCAACAGTGAGCCCAGATACACTCTGCTCCAGGATATGCTTAGTTCCCAGACTTTCCATGGCAAACTTATCTTCTCTGAGTTGGCCCATTGCCTGGATGGGAAAAAGGACATGAGACATTACCATCATGGATCTCCCAACATGAAAAATTGGAGTAGGGCATGTTCAGAACCACATTTTAGACTGGAAAGGGGAATGGGGAGAGCTGATTTGTGGAGTCTCAGGGCTATGGGATTCTCAGAGATGTCCCTTACTTCATACATGATGCTTGGTTTACTTTCTTTTGTTCATTGATCTGTCTTCTGGATTTCTCTTCATTACAAATCACCTCCAATGTAGAAATGATTGGCTAGGAATGTGTACTTTGTGTGAAGGAAAGGGGTATGTGTCTTCTATGCGGAAGAGGGAGGTGAATAATGCAGTATGCCTTTATTGTCTATGTGTTCTTAGCTCTTTATGAGTGTGTTAGTTAGAGTCTTTTGTGCTTCTAACTGCCTAACTGCCTGTCTTTTGTGAATCTCATCTCATAGATGAATTACAAGTTGAGGCATGTTGTAGATAATTGGGCTGTCAGGGCCATCATGTTGTGTGAATTCTGAACACATTCCCGTACGTCTGCAGAGGCTGGCAACAGATTGTGAGCGTGCCACTGGAATAATACACGCTTTCTTGTCCTGATTTGGACTTTCTTAAGAGAGGCCTAAGAAGACAGGTTCAATTTGGGTTTTGTTCTTCTTCCCTCAAGATGACACTGGAAGAAAACTAAAAGCACCTGAGGACCTGTCAAACCCAATCATATTTATGCTTAGAAACCAAGTTCACTACAGAGGGCTAATCAGCAATGTCTGGACTCACAGTGATGAGAACAGTTTGATCTTTGACTCATGAGTCAGGTTATTTTTCCAGTAGAAGATGAAATAATTTGTGATACGTGGATTCTTTGGTGAGGATGAAGTTAGTCCCTTTTTGACTTTACAGAGTATGAGACAATTTAAGGTACAAAGTGCACGTTTACTTCACAGTTCTATTTAGGAAAAAGGTAGCTGTGTCCTTTCTAAAGTGTCCATCTGCCTTGAAGTGAGGAGATTAGCTATCTTCCATGTGAATCAGAGACACTATCTCATTCAAGCTAACATTGCCCCTGAGCCAAAGGAGCACTGAGACAATTCTCATTGCTGCCCTTTAACGGATAAGGAGAGGGGAGTGATTGGATTGCAGACCTATTTTCCAAAAGTGGCCCAGTCTGTGAGAGGCATATAAGCATTGGATTGATATTCAGACCTTTAATGTCACAGCTCCCAAGTATCTTCCAGAAGGTATTGTTGATTCATACCCATATAATACAGATGTAGACCTGACCGTAGGTGCCATAGAACTGTATACCCAAAGCTTATGCCTACTAGTCTTAGGGGGCTTATTTCAAGCCTAGGTGGGAACAAACAGAATGCAGTGCTCTGTTAGGGGCACACACCATACACTTATAGGGAAAACAACTACTCTAGAAAGGGGAACTTATCTTTCTTATATGCTCCTGTTCACATTTTTATTAGGAAAGGTATTTTCTGCTTGAAACTTTGTAGGCCTCATTAGTATAATTGACTCTATCCTGCTTTCACACCATCTTCAATCAGTTACCACCTCTACTGATTTATCCTAAGAAATTATGCACATATCACTTTGATTTACTGGCTCTGTGACTGGATAACTTTCCTTGTCTGTGAAATGGGATGAAAAAGAGCTATGCTTTGGGTGGTTATTAGGACCCAATTGAACATGAACCAAAGCATCTAGGCACAGACAGTGTGTGTAGATAGGGCTTAACCAGCTTCACTGCTCTCTTCTCCCCACCTTTCTCACTCAAGGCTCAGTGAGTCCCTCACCCTATGAGCCTGCGTTACTGCCCCAGACTCCTGAGCCTGTGCCCTCTGCTAGACTCTGTTTTCTCCCCTAAAGCTCTCTGCCTGCTGAATTCCACATTCAGGTGCTGCTTTGACATCTTTGGTATTCTCATCAAAACTCTTAAGTGGCTCCCTTACTTAGTGGACGAAGTCCAAACTCAATAGCTTGGCGTTTATGAATTGCTCCAGTCTGTACCCCACAAACTTATAAAATAAGTTTTACTTTATAAAGTAAAAGCTTTGATACGTTGAATATAAGTGGCAAGAGTGGACCTTGTTGTTGTTGTTGTTGTTGTTGTTGTTTCCTGATCTCAGAGGAAAAGCTCTCAGTGTTTTATTTTGTTTTGTTTTACCATTAAATATGATGTTAACTGTGGGTTTCTCATATGTGGCCTTTATGTTGGAATATGTCCATTCTTCACCACTTTGTTGAAGTTTTTATCATGAATGGATGTTGAATTTTGTCAAGTGCTTTTTCCTTCTTATATTGAGATGATCATATGATTTTTATCCTTCATTTTATTGATGTGATGTATCACATTGATGGATTTGCAAATATTGAAGCATCTTTGCATCCTCAGAATAAGTTCCACTTGATTGTGGTGAATGACCCTTTTAATGTATTGTTGAATATGGTTTGCTAGTGTTTCATTGAGGATTTATGTGTCTATGTTCATCAGGGATCTTGGCCTGTAAGTTCTCTTTCTTTGTGGTGTCTTTGTCTGGTCTTGGTATGAGAGTAATCCTGGCCTTCTAGAATATATTTGGAAGTTTTCCTTCCTCTTCTAATTTTTGGGATAGTTTGAAGACAATAAGCATTAACCCTTCTTTTAAGTGTTTCATAGAATTCACCTGTGAATCTATGTGGTCCTGGACTTTTAGTTATTAGCTGGTTTTTGATTACTGATTCAATTTCATAACTTGTAATCAGTCTATTCAGATTTTCTATTTATTCTTGGGGCACCTGTGTGACTCAGTGGTTGAGGGTCTGTCTTCGGCTCAGGTCATGATCTCAGGGTCCTGAGATGGAGTCCCACATCAGGCTTTCCACAGGAAGCCTGCTTCTCCCTCTGCCTATGTGTCTACTCTCTCTCTGTGTCTCTTATGAATAATAAATAAAATCTTAAAAAACACAAAGAAGATTTTCTATTTATTCCTGATTTGAGTTTTGGAAAATTGTATGCTTCTAGGAATTTATCCATTTCTTCTAGGTTGTCCAATTTGTTGGCATGTAATTTTTCACTGTATTCTCTTATGGTCTTTTGTATTTCTGTGATGTCAGCTTTTACTTTCCAATCCCTCTGATCCAGCTGACTGACAAGCTCTCAGTGTGCCCTGCTCTGTTGTATCTCTGGCCTTTTGCTTATGCCTTTTGCCTGGAATCTACCTTCTCATCTCTCCAAATCTTACCCATCTTTCCATATCCAGCTCAAATTTCATAACTTTTCAAAGTTTTTCCTGTCCACCAAAGACACATCCTTTTTTTTTTCTTTTTTTTTTTTTTTTTTTTTTTTCTGAACTCCTACATGAGTTGACTACTCCACAGATTGGCTGATAACCAAACTACCTAGCCTCTAGTTGTGGACACAGATTAGAATTTAGATCCTCTATCACTGTCTTTCCTTTCTTCAGCTCATTTCCCACCTGCTCAAGTAGAGGTTGCAAGTGTCATAAAATTGAAGACTATGTCACGTTTGTACTTCACATCTCCTAGCATGACATTACTTGCATTGGAGGCTCCTAGTAGTTTTTTTGATGCAGGAGAGGTTTATCATGATTAGAATAAATGTTTTCTTTATAGAATTCTTTGTTTTTCACATATATAAGCAGTAGATATGGCAACTCAATGTGCAGCATCTTATTCTCAGTTGGGACATGCCAATTTGAATGACTTATTAACTGTGTAGCATTCTCAAACTAATTTGTCATTGTATCCTCTGGACATTAGAATGCTAATTCTCTCAGACTTTATAATTTCTGCCAAATCTCTGAGCATGGCTCTGGCTGACGTTCTCTAGAGACTAAATTGGAGCAGAAGCAACTGACTAAGTAAGCCATTTGGAGTGTTATGTAATTTGGACTTAGATTTAGTTTTTTTCGGAAGTAAAAGAGCAATATGACACCGACTCTGGTCCAGGTGTTTTTCTCCTCTCTTGTGTGTTCTGGTCTTTAAAAAATAAATCTAGAGCAGTTCTCAGTGTTTTAGTATTGTTTTTCCAATGGGACTCCTTTTCATTTCATGTCATATCAGGCCTTTATATTTTTGGTAGAAATTGTGTGACATATGAGGTTCAATGCTCAACATATGAGGTTGTATACTTTTGGTTCTTTGATGTGTTGAGTTTTGGTTTAATAGGTAAAAGTAAAGGCTTCTTGTCTGACCATTTGGGCTCCAATGCTGGGTCCACCATTGTTATATGTCTTTAGGAAAGTGATTTAAACTTTCTAGGCCTAAACTCCTCATTATAAAGTACACATAATATGATGTTTAGCTCATCAGATTTTTGCAACTGTCATATGAGATAATATATTTATCTTATACTTAGTACAAAGCTGTGATATAGTAAATGTTCAGCAAGTGTTTGTAATTAGAAAAATGTTATATATTCATTTGCCAGTGTAGTGATAGAGAATAACACAAAACAAAACAAAACAAAGAGAAACTCCTCTCAGATTATGATCCTGGATCTGCAGGATTTTGTAGACTTAAAGATATCATTGAAAGTCCTCTGCTGATTCTTGAAGTCTAATTATTAACAGCGATTTTGACAGGTAAATGGAAAATGTTCATCTTTCCAACTACTAATCCCTGGTCCTACATGGAAGTTGTACATTTTTGGCTGTTCCAGTGTGATGAAATGAACTTGGCTTATTAGAAATGGCCTTGAATCATAACCCTGGATAAGCCAAGGAGGCATGTAGAACCAGCAGAGGACACTGTCATTATTGTTCCCTGAATGTGAAGTCAACTTATTAGTGGAATCTGGAACTGACCCATCCACTGAGGTCACCCCAGCACTCTTGGTTTCTGTGTTAATTTTCTTCCACTGTCTTCTCTTGGTCACCAATCTTCAGAATGCTAGAGAACAACATGATATGTTGAGTGGCATATAGTGTGTTTGCTACTGACTCTTTTACTTAAGGGTGATATTCCCAGTTTTAGGGTTTCTCCATAACATTAGCAGGGATCCTGAGTATGAGTGGAGAAAGGGAGAGTACTTGTTGACTGCATTGTTTCTGTCTGTATTTTTAGATATTTGCATAGCAAACGTGAAATTTAGAGTTGTTTCCACCTGATGCCAAATTCCTGGGTTAGAACAAGAAAGAGACCCCCATGGATTTTTGAAAGTTCTTAAATACTGGATACTCACTCCCTTGAGTATTATATAGTTTGAGTTTTTGCCCCAGTATGGGTTGCCAGATGGCCTTAATCTTGGATTGAACCTAAAATATTTCTTGCAAGGGTGGGCAGTTATGGGAGAGGTTGAATTATGATTTAAAAAAAAACTATTTATTTTTTATTTTTGTTCCAATATAGTTAACATATAGTATTATATTAGTTTCAGGTATACAATATAGTGATTCAACAACTCTATACATTGCTCAGTGCTCATCATGATAAGTGTACCCTTTAATCCTCATCACCTATTCTATACCCCCTCAACTTGGATTGTGATATTTGAATGGAGCAGAATATTAGTCAGTGTTCTCCAGAGAAACAGAACTAACAGAATATATAAAGAGACTCATTATAAGGAATTGACTCCCATGATTATGAAGGCTAACAAGTCCCAAGGTCTGCAGGGTGAGTTGGCAAGCTGGAGACCTAGAAGAGCCAATGGTATAGTTTCAGTCCAAGGGGCAGCAGGCTCACAAGAACCCAGGAAGGGCCAACGTTTCAGTTCAAGTCCAATTGTAGGAAAAAAAGCAGTGTCCCAGTTGGAAGGCAGCCAGGAGGAATTCAGTCTTACTCAAGGTAGGGTTGGCCTTTTTGTTCTATTCAGATCTTCAGCTGATTGGATTGGCCCACCCACATTAGGGAGGACAATCTGATTTATTCAGTCTATAGAAGACTTAAATGTTAATCTCTTCTAAAAACACCCTCACAGAAACACCCAGAATAACGTTTGACCAAATATCTGGGTACTCTGGGGCCTGGACAAGTTGACCTGTAAACTTAACCATCACAATTGGAGTACAGACTTCTACTTTGACTCAGTTCCTCAGGTCCTCTGGTAGTTACTCTATTAATTTGTTATATTTTTTCAGACTTCTTGACTGGCATAATACATAAAATAGTGAAGAGACTTTAGCTCCATAAGAAGTTACTGAGTTCCTGCTGTATGTGGGTACTGGTCAAGCTCTGGGGGAAGCAAAACTGGACTAGTTATGATTTCTGCTTCAAGATGAAAACTTCTTCCTTGCCAGATGCCTGCTGCCAACCTGGTTTTAGAAATTCGTTTTCCTTACGCTACTCCATCCTAAGTGTGTTAGCACTTAAAAGGATTCTTTCAACATTCACCTTTCTCATGGTTAACCAATACCAATGGGTTGTTTCTTCACTTGCTCTGGCTTCTTTTTCATCTTTGGAGAATGAAGAAGCTGCTCTTTATTCTTCTGGTTTTTAATATTATGTAGAATCTGCTGACAGTCACTGTACAGTGAAGCGGAAAAATGCCATCCAAGGAAAATCCTCCACTGCCCCAGAAGCCTTTCAAATGAAATCATGCTTCTGATGAGATTTTGAAGCAGCGACCTGATTTTGAACCATGTATCAAGGTTTCCGCTGGCTCTCATGTGCAGTGGATTTTGCTGGCTGTGTATCCATTGGCACTGTTCTGTAGTTTGCATTTTTATCATCTTTGGTCTTCTCATGGGCAAAGGACACCTGGCTTTGTAAGCACTGAGGTCTTATTACTTCGAATTGCCAATCCCAGGCCAGCATGTTCCAACAGCTTCCCCCACCCCCTCAGTGTCTGTATTTTTTGGGATTGAGGGTGTGGGGCAGCAGGGAAGAAGGAAAGTAGATGTACAGGTTAGCATTTGCTTCCTGTTCAGTGTGATTAGTGTAGCACTGAGGGTTGGTGCCAGATTGCAAAGCCTCGGGAGAGTTCAGGAAAGGATGTAGTGATGAGAACAACAGCTGGCCTGCTGGTCTGGAAATCACAGAAGTAGTATGTTTGTCACTTTCCTCATCACTGTTGTATGTGCTTTTAGACTTTATATACTGCGTGTTCCTGTGATATTTGGAAGAATCGGTACAACTTAATCTAGGGTGGAAAGGTTTAGTTGTGTCCTATGGAGACTCTGGATAAGCTGCATCTGGGAAGGAAGTTCCCTCTGGGAGCCAAAGGTGCTGGTCTCAGGCTCCGAAGTTACTCTTCCTAATCCAGTTCATGCTGTCTTTTAATTTAAAATTTTACCAGTTGAAAGGAGATATGCACCCAGATTGAAGGATCAGATAAAAGTGTGAAGAATTAGGAGGAGAACCATATTAATCTCAGGGCAGTGAGACAATGGTATAGGAAGGACTAACAAGCACTCTCGAATGTAGGTAGAAAGATAAGAGACTGCTTTTGCTCTTAAAATGTTTCCAAGGGAAAAAGTCCTTCTGGTTCAGTGGTTTTCCTTTAAAGCTACTGGTTGAACCTGCTTTGAGAGCAAGGCAAGGAGAAAGTAAAGAGCTGGGATTTCCATAAGAGAGATTAATGCTTAAATTAGATTTCAGTGACATGATCCTGTTAACAGCTCGTTGGAAAAATTATTGAGGGGAGACGGCTTTTTATTTATTATTTTTTCTTTAGCTTTTATGGACTCTCCTGCTGTTTCATAGAATCTTAAATGGGAAATGGGAGACTTGGTAGCATAGTATTTCAGTGCTAGGTTACTAGCGAGGTTTTGTCCTGGTGAGCTGTACCCGACGCTTTGGCCACCTGTGGCTGTGCAGCGCATCCTTTGGTTCAAGTTTAATTTGTCCCCCAGTTACGTTTTTATGAATATGGTTTGTCTGCACAATCAATCACATGGAATTCACTGTGGGTCTAATTGGATTGTAAAGACTTCACTGGTTGGCTGAGGCCCGAATGTTACAATCGTTTGGAGGCAGTTGGGTGGTCTGCTGCAAGTAAATCTCATTTGGGGATAACAAGGTGGAGTAAATCTGGATTTGAGACTTTGGTTTGGATCTCAGCTGGCATTGGATGATGATAAATAATTCCCTGGGAATCTGTGTGAAGCTCACAGGTTAACACCCCTTTCAGCCCTCTGAAGAGAAAATAATTTAAGGCGAAATTACGGTCTGTGGGAATTTCTGTCAATTCCGAAATGAACCTAAAAGAAAAAAAATATCTTGCATTATCTAAATGGTTGCAAAAAACGGACAGGACTATTTTTTAACAGAATTTATAGAAACTTTTGTATGAATTCTACGTTTAAACCCTTGGGAAAGTTTCTAAGATTTATAAAATTCTTCCTTCTTAGCAGGTTAAAATTCAAACAGTATGCTTTAAAAATGTATTATACACATTTTATAAATGCTGCAGGGGAATTAGGAAACAGAGACAATGCAGAAAGCAAAAATGGCTCTACCAAGATGACTGTTTTTTATTATTCTGAGGTATACATGTATATGTACACGCTTATTTTACAACAGCCAGATCATATTGTGTGTATCATTGTGACCTGTTGTCTTCACCAGTGTATTATTCACATCCTTTCATAGCAGTAAATATTTCTTCATTCTTTTATTTCAAATGCTTATAGATTATTTTATTTATTTTTGGTTTCATTTATTAAATAGTTACATAAAGTTTATTATGTGCTGGGCAAAGTTTTAGTTGCTTTATAAATATTATCTCATATAAATATGGATATAACATAGTTCATTTTACCATTCTGCCAATGTTGGGCATTGAAGGGTTTTTATAATGATTATAAGGATCATTGCAATGAACACACCCTACAATGAACACACCTCTCTTAGCTGCCTTGCAGCTAAATAGTTGTGTTATGCTCATTTCCTTAGGATAAATTTTCAGAAATGGAATTTCTAGTCAAAAAACATAAATTTTAAGGGTTTATATATATGCGTATATGCATATATATGCATATATGCGTCTAAACTGATGCCAGAAATGCCGACAATTTTATATTTTAACTAGCAATATGTGAGCAAACACCCTTGCTAAGAGTATTTTAATTAAAACAAATGAAAACATTTAAAAAAAATCTAAACTCAATTAATTAACATATAATGTATTATTAGTTTCAGAGGTAGAGCTCAGTGATTCATCAGTCTTATTTATGTAATACCCAGTGCTCATTACATAACGTGCCCTCCTAATATCCATCACCCAGTTACCCTGTCCCCCAGCAAACCTCAGTAAAAACAAACAAAAACTTTAAAGAAAAAAATAAGCTCAGGCAGCCCGGGTGGCTCTGCGGTTTAGCACCGCCTTCAGCCCAGGGTATGATCCTGAAGACCCAGGATTGAGTCCCATGTCCGGCTCCCTGCATGGAGCCTGCTTCTCTGCCTGTGTCTCTGCCTCTTTCTGTGTGTCTCACATGAATAAATAAATCTTTAAAAAAAAAAAGAAAAAGAAAAAAAATAAGCTCATGAAGAGATTAAACCCCCCAAAAAAATCTAAAAAACTCAAAACCAATGAAAAAAAGTGAATCATTAAAAAGTGAATCATTTTTTAAAATGATAGGTAAAAATGGATTTCTCATTTTTAATAGTATTTATTTGGATTTACTGATTTGAGGGAATTCTTTTGATTTTAAAAATATTAACCTTTTATAATACGCTGCAGTTTTTCTCCTTAGTCATGTTTTTGTTACTCTGATTTAGTAGTTTATATCATAGGCAAGTGTTACTTTTTTTGGTAGTCAAATATATCTTTTTTTTTTCTTTGTGGTTTGGTTTATGGATTTTCCCTTTGCATTTATGCTTATATGGGTTTTAGTTGCCCTTAGATTGCATAAAAACATACATAAATTTTTAAGCCCTTTCATGGTTTCATTTATTTTATTTTAAATCCCTAATCCATCTGGAATTTATTTTGATCAGCATACTTTTTTTTTTTTTTAACCATTTAGAATGGTTTCAGTATACAGGAGCAAATGTTGTCTAATGCAGTTTGAGAGCAAGTTATATAATGAAATATCACCCCTTGAATTTAATAATAGTAACAATTAAAAAATGAAGCTTTGTTAACTTCTTACCATGTGCAGGTACTATGCTAAGGGTTTTGCTTGTATTATTTTATGGCCTTCCAACAAGAAGCTCAGTTTAAAGTATCCTGTAGTTACCAAGGTGGTGTCATGGTAACTGGTCATCTTCCCCAAATGGCCCAGAAAGCAGCTTAGTGAGGGGTCTAATTACCCAGCCACAACCCAGGGTTCACCTGCTGGTTCCCTCATTTCTGTCCGAACTTCCCTGCTGCTGGGATGTAGTCTGGGCAATGTCCCTGTCTCTTCTCCTGCTGGATCCCTCTAATGGTTTGTCAGTACAGCTGTTCCTGTGAAGGAGTGTTGGCGCATCCTCTCTTACTGACAACATTTATTGACACAATTGGCATTTTTATTGCCTTTCTGTTTTTAATCTAGGAGAGATGATTCCTGCATAAGAAGCCTGGGTTTTCATTTTTAGGCAGCTGTCTTCATGTGGCCATGTACTTCATCCCCTTGCTCTTAGAGGTTTCACAACAAGCAGCAACATCTGCACACATTTTTTTCCTGGATCTCTGGGAGGTCACTTCCATTCCTGAGGGCCCAAAGCCCAAGAGATTTATCTCTCAGGCTGTGCTGCTGCATGTTCAGCCAGCCAAGGGTTACACTGCTTGGCTTTTTGACATTGAGTCCAGCAGTTCCATTTATGAATTCTCATTGTTCCTTTTACTTTTGCTCTTGAAACCAGAGTCAACCTGTGAATTGCTGATTTATGAAGTCTTGCTCATATTAGCACTGAGGTTCTCCTGCACTTTGTTTTTCTTTATTGATCATTAAGAATCCAATTCATGAATTCATTCAAGAGTATTTCCCACATGCCTAGTGGGTCCTGAGAACACTGGTGGACTTGGGAATGCCTAAGCAAATAAAAGAGGCAGGATCTCTGTCCTCAATGAGTTTATAGTCTAGCAAAGAGAAAGGCATTAAGTGATCCCACAAGTAAATGTTATTGCAAGCTGTGATGAGTGAAAAGTGTGATTTAAAAAAAAAGTGAGAGAAGTTGTGAGAGGCTATAATGTAAATCTGATGTGGTGTTGGCCAAAGGAAAGGTGTTCCGAGGAAGGAAGCCTTAAACTGTTATTAAAAGAGGAGTGGGTATGAATGAGGTGAGGGCAGTGCAGAACTCCAGTGCTAAAGGTCCTGAGGTAGAAAGGAGCAAGGCCTATTTCAGGAACTGAAAGGAAACAAGGTGAAGGCACAAGATGAATAAGTGATATGAGACTGGAGAGATGTGTTCAGGCCAGATTGCAGAGGTCACAGTAATGATTCAGGTCATATTGTCAGACTGAAAACAGGAAGAAGACAAGGGAAGTGAGAAAGATTGTCATTCACCATGTGTTTAAAAAATTATCCGATTATCAATTAATTGAGTGATTTTGAAGCAATCAGTGGTTTGATCACTCAAAATTATATTAAGTGCTTACCATAAGTGGCTTTGCCCTACATGCCTCTGGGGTTAACAAAGATGAAACAGATCCAAGTCCTGCCCCTCCAGGTGTTTGCATTCTAGCAGGGGACCATAAACATATGCACGAATAACAATCACAAATATTTAGAAAGAGGATGATTGCCTTAGGAGGAGGGTGACTAATCTCTTGAGAAAATGGCCATGGCATTAGTCTTTTTTTTTTTTTTAACAGTTTTATGGAGATATTCTTATACATACAATTCATGTACAATTCAGTGGTTTTTATTATATTCGCAGATATATGTGATCGTCACTACAGTTGACTTTAAAAAATTTTTATTACCTCAAAAAGAAACCCTGTATGCTTTAGTTATCACCCCCTCCCCCCATGTCTCATGAAGAGATTAAACTCCCCCCCCCCCCCCCCCACCCTTAGTCCTAGGTAATGTTATATACTTGGGGCCATACAATATGTGGTCTTTTATGACCAGCTTCTTTCACTTAGCATAATAATTTGAAAGTGCATCCATGTTGTAACACGTATCAGGATTTCAGTCCTTTGTATGGGTGAATAATATTCCATGGCATGGCTATACCATGTTGTGTTTATCTGTTCATTAATTGATGGACATTTGAGTTGTTTCCACCTTGAGCCCTATTGTAGCATATTATGTTGTACTGGATAGTACTACTATGAATAGTCACTTACTTGCATTTATTTGATTAACTGTTTTCAGTTCTTTAGAGTGAAATTGCTGAGTTGTAGGGTAACTCTATGTGTAATCATCTGAGGGAGTGCCAGACTGTTTTCCAGAGTGACTGCCAGGTTTCATTCCCACCAGTAATAAATTTGGGTTCTGATTGCTCCACACCCTTGCCAACACTTGTCATTATCTCATTTTTTGATGGTGGCCAATCTAGTAGCTGTGAAGTGGTATCCCATTGTGATTTTGGTTTGCATTTCTATGACATTTATTGATGTTCAGCATCTTTTTATGTGATAGCATTAGTTCCTATGTTAAAAAAAATGAATAACTCATATCATTTGCATTGATGACAGAATGAGATGAAAATGAGGTGGAATATAAACTCCATGAAGATAGAGACCTTCCTGTCTTACTCATGGGTATAATCTCATGACTTAGTAGTAGGCAGTGATAGTATACAGCAAAATATTGGGTGGATGAATGGAGGCCTTGTTCCTTCTGGTGAGGGTAGAGAAAGGATTTCTAAAATGGAATATAGTTTTTTGTATCCGCCTTTTGCCTTGCATTATTCAGTTTGTTGACTTACTCCTATATTTACAAAGAAAGAAAACTTGTCGGGTATTAGATCTCTCTCATCTCTAGCTCATTTTCTTCGTTTCTCTAAATTGGACACTTTTCGTGATTACAGAATTGTAGAAGTTAGGAGAGACTTTTGAAACCCGACAACAATAGCAAAAATATCATCCCAGTCCAGCAATCATGCATTAATAAGCTTCTAAAGTCAGTTGGGGTTTCACATCATCATTTTTCCTTAATGGGCATTATTGTTGTTACAAAGACAATCACCACATGCAGGAGGGGCAGATTCTGAAAATGAAGGCAAAGTCATATCCTCTCAAACAGAATCTCATTTACCCTTATTTTGGGGAATTATCTATGATATAGTAAAATGTCAGAGCTTCAGGTCAAATTGCCTCAGTCATCAACAGGAGGCTACCTCAGAAACTCAGGTAATCCTGAATTTAAAACTGTGCTCTTTCCACTCATCACAGACATTTTTATAAGGCCACCCGAGTCAAAAGTACTAAGCTCACATTCTTATCTTGATGTCTCAAGGGTCTCTTGAGTCAGAAGCACTGAACTCAGCTCCATAAGAAAGATCTATAAAGAGACCATATCTTGTCTCAGGCTGCTTAGGGGTCAAAAAGTCATAAGTAATAGGAAGCAAGCAAGGAAGCTGTTATGTGGACAATCACTTTTAAGACAGTCTCTTTAAAGAGAAACAATGAAATCATTATCCTATTAACCTCTGGACCTTTATGATAACTAGAAGAAGGGATTTATTTATTTAAAGTGTTGTTATTATTGCTGTTTACTATTATTTTTTAATTTTCACTTTGCCAGCTGTTATTTAATACCTTGGAAGATGTGGGTCTCTGAAAAGTCTTTGCACAGCATGAGCCAAACTTGCTTCAAAAATCATTTTTCACCCAAAACCAGAAGGTTGAGATAGAAGACTGTTCTGCCAATTTGGCATCAAAAAGGTTGCTGTAAGGCCAGTTAAAAGGACACTCTGCTAATGTAATAAATGCAGGCCATCCTAAGGGGATGAAGAAGCATTTTCCAGAACTTTTATTCCTTGCATTAAAGATTTAAGCATAAACCTCTGAAAATCCCTGAGAACTAAATTTCTACCTTTGGCGCATTTCTTTGTTATGGTTTTTCCACTTTCCCTTCCCTTAAAAAAGTCTGAATTCATGTACCCCATTTTATTAAAACAAAACAAAATAAAACTTAGAGTTATAAAAGGTAATTTAAAAGAAATTATCCTACTATCTCTGCACAATGTTATTGATAGTTGCATCTCTCTCTCTCTCTCTCTCTCTCTCTCTCTCTCTCTCTCTCTCGCTTTTTTTTTTTTTTTTTTACAGGACCTTCCCTACTCAAAGGGGAGGGCCCTTTCCAGAGCAGATTCCCTGTGGGTGGGAGGGTGGCCAGTTGATCTGGGATTTATTGCTGTGAGTAGGGAACATTACCTTGGGTAAATGGGAAGGTAATAATGCCTGGCATATATTTAATATTCACGGATAATTTGCTAGATGGATGGATAGATGAATGTAGAACATGAACAAGCTGAGTGTGATGGTTAATTTTATGTGTCAGTTTGTCTAGGCAATGGTGCTAAGATATTTGATTAAACATTCTAGATGTTTCTTTGAAGGCATAGTTTAGATGAGATTAACATTTAAATCAGTAGATTTTGAACAAAGCAGATTATCCTCAGTAACATATGTGGGCCTTATCTAATCAGTTGAAGGCCTTAATAGAAAAAGAATGGGGGCGCCTGGGTGTCTCAGTTGGTTGAGCGTCCAACTCTTGATTTATGTTCAGATCATGATCTCCCAGTTGTGGGATAGAGCCCCGAGTTGGGCTCCGTCTTCAGTGCAGACTGTGGTTGGGACTCTCTCTCCCTTCCCCTCTGCCCCTCCCTTGCTTGCATGTGGACTTTTTCCTCTCTGTCTAAAATGAATAAATAGAATCTTTAAAAAAAAAGAAGAAAGATAAGAAAAGAAAAGAAAAGAAAAGAAAAGAAAAGAAAAGAAAAGAAAGAAAAAGAAAAAAACTGACCTCCCTCAAAGAAGAGAGAATCCTTCCAGCAGACAGCCTTCATGAAACACAGCATCCCTGTGTCTCTAGCTTGCAGCCTACGCTGCAGATTTTGAACTTGCCAGCCTGCACAATCTTGTAAGCCAATTCTTTAAAATAAGTATCATAAATCTCTTATAATCTTTCTGTCTCTCTTGCTCTATTACCTATCTATCTACCCTATTAATTCTGTTTCTCTGAAGATCCCTGGCTAATACACTGAATATAGGAGATTTTTCTGGATGAATATGCACATAATTGGCTAGGGCCATTGAGAGTTAAAAGCAGCAAGGGATGAGTCAAATATTCAAATCCCATGTGCCAGGGTACCCACATAGCACCCACAGCAAAGAAGGGCAATGCTGCTTAAAGAAACCAGATGGGCTGAACATCTTTCTGCCAAACCCCAAATTATGTCTACATAGTTGCAATGTAGCAGCAGTACACATGGGATATATGGATTTTGTATTCTGCTTTTCCTCCTAATAGAACACCATGCAACATTTTCTCTTTATGCTATATAGGCTGCAAAATATTTGTAGTAGTTATAAAATATTTCATTGTGTTCTTTATTGTTGGACATATGTTTCTAGATCAACATTATAGAGAATGCTTCATGGAACATCTTACATACAAATGCTTTCTGATATCTTGGTTGTTTCTATAGAGTAAACATCCAGTAATGGAATTGCTGAGTAGGACAGTAACAACATTACGTTGTCCTAAAAAGAGTAGAAGGTAAGGAATAGGGAAATAAAGAAGAAAAGCCATTACAAATAGAAAACATAAAAACATGGAAGGCAACAATCCAAACAGATCAGTAATTGGAAAACTTATAAATGAATTAAAGTTGCCTATTAAAATTTATAGACTCTAGAATTAGATTTCTAAAAAAGGAGTCATGTATGGTATATGTGGTTTTCAAGAAGAGTACCTAAATGAATGGCACAGAAAGATTGAAAGTAAAGAGATGGAAAAAATATATCCTTAACACTAACCAATGAAGGCCATTATAGCAATAATATGAGATGAAGTTAAAGGTGAGAAAAGTGAAAATATGAAGTTAGAAACAATATGTGAGTAGATAGCAGGTCATGTACATGTGCATTTCCAATCACATTGACTTCACACATCCATCAAAAATTGTTTAGCTAACAAGTAAAATATGACAACTCCTTAATCATAAAGAGAGATTTGAACACACCAGTCTAAGAAATGGATAGTTCAAGCTGAAAAATTGATAAGAATATAGAAATTTGAACAACTGGAATCAAGTGTGATTTAATGGATATGTATAGAACTCTGCATTTGAGAAATGGAGTATACATTTATTATGGCATACATGGAATAATATAAAAAATGACATTTATTAGACTCCAAAAAGTTTCAACCTGTTCCAAAGATTGACATAACATACAATTAATTTTTTAAATTTTCAAAAAGATAGCAAAATATATAGCAAATATATATACATACATCCATACATACTTGGAAGTATTTTTAATAGTTGCCTCAAATTGGAAGTCTTGTGTGCGGTTTATTGAATGGCTTTAAAAAATGAATATTACACATTAAAGCACATGATCTAGATGTAGTGATATCAACATGCATAATTTTTCAGAACACAGTATTGTGTAGAAAAATCAAATTCAAGAGGGATATACACAGTGTGGTACCATCTGTGTAAAATTTAAAATATAAAAGAATACCACCTATTATTCATGGATACAATTATATACAGTAAAAATATAGAACTATTATAAAGAATGGCTAATCATCTGCTTTGAGAAGAAAGAACGGGGAATGGAATTAGGGATAGAGAGGACCAAAGAATTTCTACTATAATTCTAATGTTTTCTTCCTTTTAAAAACCTGAAACAAATATAGCAAAATGTTAGCATTAGTGAACTCTGAGTGCTGGGTACATAGCTACTTGCTATATTACTCTGTTCTTTTCTGTTTGAAATATTTCATTATGAACAAAAGTTTGAGTTACTTGCCCAGGGATACAGAGTTAGTATTTGGTATTTTAGTTTCAATATTTTGATTTCCTTACTTTTTATTGTAAGAACTTTTATTTAAAGTTCTCAGTGTTTATAATTTCCAACTGAATTCCTTCCATTTCTTCTAAGTTTATTTATACTTAAAAAGCGACTTGATTTTCAGTCTTCTACTCTTGAAGTTTGTTCTTTGTTTGCATTCTTACTCACTTTTCTCCTTGACTCCCGAGAGTTTGGGTCATGAATATTAAACAAGAAAGAATCATAGAGTCAGCTTTCATTAGGAGAACATTTAGTGTAAAGACCAAATACAGAGTTGTCCTTATCACCAACTCAACTCTAAGTTAAGCTTGGTTGCTCTTCAGTGAGCGTCATACAGGACTTCAGAAGAAAACAAGTTTTCTTCTTTTACTTTTCAATCAAATGATCACACTTACTAAGAATCTATGATAGAATCCAATGCACTGTGTTAAATCTAGAGCCACGTGGAGGATCAAAGAAATATAGAGCAAAGGCTTTTCCAACACTCAGAAAAGGTGACGGGCTGCTTTTTCTTCTCTGCAAAAGGCTAAATCCTTTCTCATAGCAAGGAAATAACAGAACTGGAAGGAGCTAATGAAACCCCAATTATCAACATTTTGAAAGAAAAGAAAAATCTTTTCTCCATCAAGGGCCAGCCTCAGAAATTCCATCCCTGACTTCGCAGACTGAGTTTAATTCTTGTCAGTGCTCCTAGCTCACCATTGGGGCCCAGAGGAGATCCACCCTGCAACATTCTTGGTAGCTCTTACTGTAGCCCTTACCATGCTGTGTGTCTGATTACTTAGCTGTTCCCTGCCCAGCGGTAAGCCCCACAAGGGCTGGGAACAGGTCGGCCTTGCCTAATGTCCTACCCCTGGCCTCACATTCAATGTGAGGAAACGTTCAATGTGTGCTTGTTGAGAAGAAAGAGAGGGAGGGAGTGAAGCATGCAGTAAACTCCTTGAGGGATACAGCTGCATTTTCCATACAGTGAAATCACCATGAAAATACAGGGAAAGTGAAACTTATCAATGGCAATAATAATGTGAATATTTTAGAGATACACGCATCATCTTGAAGATCTCCATCACTATGAAGGTCTGCTTTTAAAATTCTGCAGATATCTTTAGTGGGGCCAAGGGTGGGAAAGTGGGACAGGACCTAAACTTTTTATTTAAAAAAAAATAGAAATTAAAGGTAGGCTTTGCAAAAAAAAATTAAGACTGAGATTTCAAACCACTGGCTTTATCATTTTATTTGAAAATTTCTAAGGAGTGAGAACGTAAGGTCCATCATCAGATGCTGAGATCATCTCAGGCTGTGGCCTAGATGCTAGGTGATGGACCATTCTTTCTGAAGCTGCAATCCTTTCTCTTTCTTTTCCATTTAATTCCTACTCATCCTGTGGTCTCAGCCCAAATTATCAATAGGTAGAGAGTAAGTACTCTGGAGGTAGGAGAGGGCAGAGCAAAAACCTGCTCAAGGCAACTGTTTCTCAAACCTGGCTGTGCCCAAGAATTACCTGCAGAGATAGTTAAAATGTCAGTTCCTGGGCCCCAGGCCCTACCCCCAGAACATCTGATTGAGTAGGTCTGGAATGGTTCCCAGTAATTTGTATTTCTGCCCAACTGCGGGGTGATGCTGAAGCTGCTGTTCCTCTGACTGCATTTTCGGTAGCTCTATTCTAGACCACTACTTCTCAAATTTCAATGCACGTTCAAATCCCCCGGGATCTTGTTAAAACACTTGAGTTTGATTTCATAGGTTTTGCGTAGGGCTGACATTCTGCATTTCTGGCAGACCGCAGGTGAGGCCCTAGGTGAGGTCAAGGCTGCTGGTTTGAGTAGAAAGACCCCAGGCACCGAGTGCAGCTGCACCCTCAGCCACTTAGTGAAGTTGCCTGCACACGGACACCAGTCCGAGCAAAGCCAGAGAAAGGCTTTCATTGGAGAGAAAATCTTGCTAACAAGAAATCTTGAACAGCCCCGTTATTTGCCCTTAACTCTTTCCTTCCTTTGAGAATTTTGGTTTTGCAGTGACTTTCAGTTGAAAGACAATTGTGAGTGCAGGGCTTTGAGAGAGAAGATTACAGTTCTTTCTTTGGAATGTTTCTAATAATGACCCAGAGTTCATTTTTCTCTGAGTTTATGATATGTACACAGGGATGATTTTCATCAAAGGTCTGAAATAACATTTGCCTCTGCAATTACTTGATTCTTGGGTAAAGGTTAATGGGCAAATATAATGTTCTCAGAGTGCACAGAAACTCTTCCAATCAGTATTTATCATGCATTCTTTAATATCAGATCCTTTCTTGAATATTGCATAGAAGGATAAACTTATAAGAGCTCAGTGCCAACCGGTATTTCTAAAATTAAGTAAAAATTAGTTTAATAAAATTTTAGGGGGATCAGGATTGTATTTTGATACTCCCTCTCCCCACAATTTTATCTAAACAACAGTGATGGAGGAAAATCAGAAGACTATAATGTGCTTCTAGCACTTTTGAAGTTGGAAAAGCTATTGAGAACTTGAAGATTGTAAAACTCTGTATCTCATTTCCCCTATTTTAAAAAAATAAGTGAATTATTTTAAAAATTATTTTTTAAAATAATTATTTAAAAAAAAATAATTACTGACTATGATGGAGGATTCCTATGGAGAATTAGGGGCTAGTAGGATCCTTGAACCGTAAGAACCCCAGGCCAGTTAAGTCAATCTCTGTGGCCTGAAGCCCTGGCATCATTGTTACTTAACCCTCTCTGGTAATTCTAAGTGCAATCAGATCTGAGAACCAGCGGTCCAGAGGCCTGGGTCCTCTTCTACTTCAAAACTTCACTCTGGATTATTCCTCCTGGATTATGATTCTGGCTCCTCGGAGTATGCTCAGTCTGAGCCAAATTCACTGATGAGTTTTACATCTACCATTCCCTGCAGTTCTATGTTCCCCATTCATTAAACACTTTTAGAATCTCCTCTGGCTATTTTTTCATTTGAAGGCATAATTTCTTCATAATTTCCAGCTAATAAAGTTCCATATGGGATTTTATTTTTGTGTGTACTTAAATATGTGTAGGCTTCTTGTGGGTTGAAATTATACCTTTTAATGCATTCTCTTTCCTAGGAGGATGCTGAATTAATGTATGTTCTCATTTAATTATCTACAGTTTTGAGTCTCTAATTTTCTCAGCAAATATTTGTTGAATGTACAAGTCATTGTTTCTTCTCACTTCTTTAACTCCTGTGCTCAAACTGTCAGTTTATGAATCATGTTGATGTAAGCTCTCAAGTATAACTAAAATACATTTTCTTGGTTGCATTTGCAACCATTGTTGCCTTGGTGTAAACCATCATTATGTTTTTGTCCTTCCAATTTCTCTCCCTTCTTCCTTAGGTGCATCTGTCTCCCACAATGAACACTAACCCTGTCTCTACACTGCCACTTCCACTGGGCAGCCAAAGAGATTTAATTTTTTTTTCAAACTTAGTATTTTGATTTTTATCACACTAAAGCTTACATTATGAGAATTTTTTAATATAAAAATAAAGTCTACTATATTATCCCAGGAAATGTCTTTGTTTATACAAGTACATTTTGTTATTTGCTTTATATAGAGTCTGCATTTTTTAAGTATTCTCTCTCTCACATTGACTGGTTGGTATAGGGAATTGGATCTTTTTGTGGAGGATAGTTCCTAAGCAGTTATCGCTGGCATTTTGTAAAACTGTTTTTAGAACTTCTCTTTTTCTAAAGTTTCTTAATTATAGACAATCATATAATTTGCAAGCAAAGTATAATTTTGCTCTTCCTAAAATCTGTTTATTATTTATCTTCTTGTGTAATTTTGTTTTTTTATTTTTTAAATATTTTTATTTTTAGGTAATCTCCACAACTCATGTGGGGCTCAAATTTATGACCTTGAGATAAAAAGTCATATGCTCTACCACTGAGCCAGGCAGGCACCCCATTCTTGTGTAATTTTAGAGGATATAACATTAGAATACTGTTACTTAATAGTAGTAATGAAGGCAGCCTTTGCTTTTGAATTTACTGACATGCCTCAATGTTTGATCATTAAGGATAATTCTGACTTCTTACCTTGAGATAGACACCATCCACTGCATTAAAGAGGCATTCTTGGGATGCCTGGGTGGCTCAGTGGCTGAGCATGTGACTTTGGTTCAGGGCATGATCCTGGAGTCCCAAGATTGAGTCCGACATCGGGCTCCCTACATGGAGTCTGCTTCTCCTCCCTCTGCTTATGTCTCTGCCTCTCTCTCTCTCTCTCTCTCTCTCCCCCTCTGTGTGTCTCTTGTGAATAAATAAAATAAACCTAAAAAAAAAAGAAAAGAAAAATCTTTAAAAAAAATAAGGAGGCATTCTTTGGTTTTAGTTTTACCATGTTTGTAACAAAGTTTTAAAACTCAGAATAAATGTTTATTATATGTGGCATCTGTCAACATGAATATAGTTATTATATATATAGTTATATATAGTTTTTCTTGTTTCATCTATTAATATAAAAAATTATATCATCAAATGTCTTAATATCAAACCAACCTTGCATTTATTTCTAAAATAAACACTCCTTGATTTAATATGTTGTTCTTCTAATGTACTATTGGATTCTGTTTAATTATATTTTTGCCCCTATTTTTGTAAATAGATAGTCTTTAGTTCTACTGTCTATGCTCTCTTTGCTGTATTTTGATAAGGTGAGGATCCTTCCTTGCATATATGCAACAACTCATGCCATATAAAATTAATTGTAATTCCCTAAGTAAGTAGTGTCATTTCAGAGCTTAATGATTTTGTATCTGCTATTCTCCCTGTTATCCCTCCTTACCCCATTTACCTTTCAAACTCATGCAAGAGTGGGCTCATTGGCCATTATTGGTCCACCCTTCAATGAAGTTTCCTCAAATATACTGCTCACATTATTTTTTAAAGTTTTATTTATTTATTTGAGAGAAAAAGAAAGCACAAATAAGGGGAGGGGCAGATGAAGGAGGATGATAGAGAGAGAGAGAGAGAGAGAGAAGCAGACTCCCCACTGAGCACAGAGCCAGACTTGGGATTCTATCTCACAACCCTGAGATCATGACTTGAGCTAAAATCAAGAGTTGGATGCTCAACTGACTGAGCCACTCAGGTGTCCCTACTACCCCCATTCTTAACTTGACTGATCATTTCCTCCTCTGCTGTCTCTCTGTACTTCCTTCATATCTCTATTATAATACTATATAGATGCATACATATATGTACATACATATTTACTATACATAATATTATATCAGATATAATATTATAATGGCATCGAAATTCTTTTCATATGTTTCTCTCACTCTATTTTATGTCTTTGACGATGAAGATTTTGATTTCCCATCTGTACATCAGCACAAGGCCTCTGTGTAGTAGGTGCTTAGTAAATGCTATTTAGAGGAATGGGTGACTAAAAGGAATTCATACTTACATTTACCTCACCTTATTGCAAGGCTTCCTGGAAAGTACTGTGGGTTGCTCTCAATATGTCATGGATCATCAGCACATACAGTCTTGGTCATGTTTCTTTAAAATGGCCTGTCTGTGGCCTGATGCAGGATCCCCAGTCATATATTTAAGTTATTCAAGTTACTATGTTAACTTTAATGTGGCATTCATCATGGCAGGGCATTATATTTAAACATAATGGAGGACAGGATGGTGGAGACAGGTCTAGTCATTCTTTTGTTTATCTTTCATAAAACTGTGTCCAGTTAATGGGAATGGGAGCACTTTTCATTTCACAAATATTTACTGAGCACCTTCTACTTGCTAGCGACTGTGCTGGTGATTCAGCAGGACATTAGTCGAAATCCTTCACAAAGCTTACATCCTCGCTGGGGAATGCAACCAAAACTAAAGCAGGAATGCAACCAAAACTAAAGCAATAATCAACTAAATTGATGTGAGAGAGGCTGGTGAAGTGGAGGTAGAGGATTGTTGTAGATACTTGTGGTCAGAGAAGGAATGTCTGAGGAGCTAATAATTCCCCTGAAAGTTAAGAAGGTGCAAGCCACTCCTCCAGGAAACTGGAAGATTGTTTCAGCCAAAGGCAGCAATGAGCATGGCATATTTAAGGAATGGCAGGCAGTCTAGTCTGGTTGGAAGGTAGTGAGCTGAGGCTGGTAAATAGAGTTGAAAATGTAAAGCAGGAAGGATTTAGATCGTCAGGGGCATGTGGACCATGATTAGGTTTATGTAGATTATATTTTTAATGTGATGAGGCGTCTTTGGAAACTTTTGATTAGAGGAATGACATGATTTATTTTATATTTTTAAAAGAACATTTGGCTGCTATGTGAAGAATGAGGAGTTTATGTTCCCCTAAGTATTATTATAAGAAGTGTTTGCACAAAAATACTTGACTCGCTGCTGTGTCCGGAAGAAAGCATAAGATGGTATCTGTGCTATCACTGGAAAGATATGGGTGAGAAATTATAATTTTTCACTGCTGAGTCATAGTAAAATCTTTTTTGACCACTCATTTTTCCCTCTTTCCTCCTATCTTCTTCCCGAGTGCATGACTTTTAATCATTATGTTTATATGAGCTGTCAACTTTTCTCACCTCATTTTCTTATTCTGATGCCTTACCAACTTCATAGCATTACTGACTGCCCCAACATTAATCAGTCATGTTGCTAGATTTTTATACAACCTGCAAAGAGATAAGGAGTAGTTTATAGGGTTTTTTTTTAAAGCCAAATTGTATCCTATGATTGACTGAGCAGCATTATTATGAGCCATTATAAAACAGTAGACAGCCCAGAGGTACTTACAAAGGTGGCAATGAAACAAAGCAACCTTTAAATTGATTTAGCAAAACACTTAGTTACTATTTCATGGTAGGCAAAACAATAATAAATCTTAAAGGAGGAATCTTCCCAGGACATTATGAAAAATAAAACTAGCATAAACTCATTGGTTGCTGTCAGCACTCATTTTTATGGTGTTTACATGAACATTGGTAACAGAGAATGAGATAATTTATTTGTGACTCTTGGCTGACGTTAGAACACATCAGTAGGGATCCTCAAGTCTGCCTGTAGCCATGGTGTTGCCTTTGTCTCACAAAAATAAAATTGCATTTTGTTTACTGGAAAATAAGGAATCCTCTTGGCTCGACATATGTCTCCTCTCTCCAGCGCCTGTTACACATTGTTAACCGGGTGCAGTGGTGTGCTGGAGCTGGCTTCAAGTGGCTCTCTAGAGGCATTTGCTAGAGTCTCTTCCCAACACCGTGCTTAGTGATCAGGGATGTCATGCTGGTAGCCTCAAGCAGCTACAGTGGAAGAATTTATACCATAGAAATTGGCATAGGCTATACAAATCAGGGGTTCTCTTCTCCCCAACTCCCCAGGAGCCAGTTGCTAAACATTTACCACCCCTTCACTGCTTGGAAGTACCACCAGAAACTCAGCATGTTTAACTATAAACTCCTTGTCTCTCTTTCTACTCTTCCTTGCTGCCAGCCTCTTCCCTTTGCATTCTGTATCTGTTGACAGACTTTAAACCCAGGCTCAAATCTCCAGAAGCATCTGTGACCCTTCCTTTTTTCCCTTTTGCCCTGACATGCAAATGTTTTCCAAATACTACAGATTATACCTTCTCCTATCTCATGTGCTTTATGTTTTCTGTTTCTACTGGCTCCATTCTCCCCATCCACTCCCCTAATAATCCCCGGTTGTGTCTTTGTTTCTCTCGTAACCCCTGGTTGGGTCATCTTCAATAGGTGCTTGACCGTCCCCCACCCCACCATTTAATTCTCTATCTCCACCTCCTCCTGCCTACCTAACACATGATTATCGGCTCACTTTCCCGAGCTATATTTTCTGTTCTATCCCTTTTCTGCTCAAATCTCTCAATGACTCCTCTGATCTCCGAATAAGGTTCATGCTTCGTAGCTTAGCACACAAGGCAGTCCATTATTTGAGCCTAACCTCCCTTTCTAGCAATTTCCTAAGACTTTTGTTCCTCCTCTTGATGCTCAGGAATTTTCAAATGGCACACGTGTCATTTCAAACAAAGGTATTTCTAAAATCTGAGTTTTCTGAAAAGCCCTTCCCTCCTCTTTTTCTGGGTAAAACCACCTCTTTCTTTTAAGAGGTAACTCAAATGAAGCCTCCTCCTTGAAATCTTTCCTAACTCCTCGCTCCCTCCCCTCCTTGCCAGAATAATCTCTCTCTCCTTGCAATCCCCTGGTAATACTGTACTGCTTTTTATAGCATTCATTGATTTCCTCCTTTTATTACAATTTATTTTAGCACATTGTGTAGTTGGAGTAGAAACCCCATCTTTTTTATCTTTACCCCTAACTTGGGGGTGAACACAATGCCCTGCTCAGCAGAGATTTGTTGAAAGAATAAATAAAAGGGAAAGAAGGCTTATGCTTAAATTGAATGCCCTTTAGCTGCTAGGTGTAAAGAAAATAAAAGCACAGGAAGTAAAAAATGGTATAATAGGCATATTTCTGGAAGTTCCCCAAAAGTTAACTTTTAAGTGGAACATTTTTACTTTTTGTAATGTGTTTGAAGAGGATATCATATGGAGGCTGGAATAGAATAGAATAATTCCGCAATGTAACAGAAGGTAGAATCTGAACAAATGGGTGGAAGCTACAGAACACATTTTCATTTAATATATAAGAAAACTTCCTGAGAGATAGAAGGCTTAATTGTTTATCACGAGAATGATATTCCTAAAAAGCTACTGAGCTGTTGTCACGGACATGATGCAGATGTATGACCATCTGTCAGGGATGTTATAAAAGGAATTCCTGCAGCAAGTAGATGTTCACTAATCTCTTTTAAGACTCTTGAATCTCTGGTTCGGTGACTGTTTATGAGTTATCCAGCCTATTGTAGGATTTTTGAGCACTCACTGTCCTAAACCAAGATGGATTGCTACAGTGGTTGCTGTTAAGACTTTGACTATTCAGATGAGAGCATTAAAATATTTAGGAAGAAAGCATCTAGAAAATCCCCCCACCTTCAAAAGAGTGGTTTCTAAACTTCGGGTCCTCTGATGTGGGGGAAAATGGTTCCACCACTAATTTTAGATCATAAAATTAAGGTTTAAGGAAACTGCCATATTATTTTTTTTTCTTCATGGAAGCCAAGGACCAATTTCTCCAGCACTAAATTTCTTCCTGATAAAAACTCTGGTTTAGTTTTATTTTAGTTCATTTGCCATGGGCCTCCAAGGTCATGGACTGAGAGAAGGTGGAACTCTTATTCTCCAAAGGTGGGAATCTTGTCTCTCATCTGGAGTTCTTCCTCACCTGGAAACACCATTTGCAAATTTCATTTAATTCTTCCCCTTTCAGGTCAGCCCAGGTGGCTCTGGGGTTTAGCACTGGCTTCGGCCCAGGGCGTGATCCTGGGGACCCAGGATGGAGCCTGCTTCTCCCTCCACCTGTGTCTCTGCCTCCCTCTGTCTCTCATGAATAAATAAATAAAATCTTAAAATAAATAATTCTACCTCCTTCATTGCTAGAGACTTGCATTGGGTCATTGATCGTCATCCAACTGCTGACTTAGAAGGTAGCCTTGATTTTTTTACCCCTTCCCCCACTCTGCTTTGTATAAGCAAAAGGACTTGTGAGTGTTTTTTTCTTTTTCCAGGAACTTTTCTTCAGGGATTTACTAGCAACTGTAAGTGAAGAGAAGGACAATCTTTCTTGTACATTCTTGACTCCATCTTTACCTACTTATCTTCATGACATTACTCTCCCAGTTACCTAACCCCTCCATCTCTTCAATTTCAACATTTTGACTTCTTTTTCCTTGGTGCCAAACATGTCCAGGTCTCTTTGATCCTAAAAAACTGACATATGTACAAATTCACACAGGAGTGCTCCACCCAGCTTCCCTGCATTGTCATTCATTTTCTCTCCTCCTCTTCACTACCAACCTACTGAAAGAATGGCCTTCTCTCAGTGTCTCACCTATTTCCCACCTTAATACTTTTGTCCCCACCCCATGAAATTATTCCTCCTGAGGCCATCAATGACTCCTAGTTACCTAACCCAGTGGCCTGTTTCCAGATCTTACTCCTCTTGGCCATTGGTCGTACTTAAATCCATGGGATGCTCACTCCTCCTTGAACTTTTTCAGGTCATTGAACCAATTGATTCTCCTTGTCATCTTAGAATTCACTTTATCTGTACTTGACTATATAAACATTGATAAATGATTCATTCAGAAAAATAGCATCTTTGAGCATCTACTCTTGACCAGGGCTGGCCAAAGATGGTGAGCAAAACCTGCCCTCCTTGGAGTGTAGAGAGGTGGATGGAGTGAGGGATCCATCAGACAAGAACATAGTTGCAGGCTGTGACAAGGGCCACTCAGGAACACCATGAGAATTAAATAGCAACCTCATCTATCTTGGGGATCTCAGAAGCCCCCCTGAGAAAGCTGTTGGCCTGCATATTGAAGGAGGAGTACATTCTAACCGGGAGAAAGGGGCGGAAGGAGCAGAGTGCATTGTTTAGGCAGTGTGTTATAGGGCAGAGAGCGTGGACCTAGCTTTACCACTTACTACCTGTGTAATATTAAAACAAACAAACAAGCAAACAAACAAAAAACCTGCTTGACCTCTTTGGGTCTTAGTTTTCTCTTCTGCTAAAAATTTTGCAGTCAAAATTATATGTGCTTATCTATGCAATAGTCCCTGGCATACAGTAGGTACTGAGGGAAGGTTGCCTTACCCCACTTCTTCTACTTTTGTGGCTATGAATGTTCTGGGGCCTTGAAAGCAATATTCCCCATTGTTTTGCTTCTAGGAAACGGGCCTCACATTCCATCTCTCTGGGGCTTATATGAGGATGCTATCATTTGAGCAGAGGGTGGGAAGCTGCAAGAAGATGGTTGGTCCGTGATGTTTATGGTTGGGGTTTGGGGAGTGGCTGGTCCCTGAACCTCTACTCTGTGATTTGCGAATGGCCACGTGCCATCCCCAACTGATGCGAGTGGGGTGGGCCCCCCAGGAAGGATACTTCTCTTAGATCTAGTTTTCCCCGTACAGTCAAACTGCGTAGAGTATGGAGTGCAAAAAATCCCATCCCTGTGCAGTGATTGGATGTGAATACTGGTTTATTGGTGGAGCCAAAGGACCGGCAGATGCTTGATGAAAGGCACCCAGCATCTGAAAAAGTTCACCACAGCAGTGCATCCTCTGGGGGTGCGGCCACCACTGCTGCCCTTTTATTAGCACACGTAGCACAGAGTTTGTGGACTTGGCAGCGTTCCACTGCCTAATGTGGAAAAGGCCTCTGGAAGGGTTGGCCCTTTTAAAGCAGCTGGGCTGGTGGTGGCTGCTGCGTATGGCTGGGGTGTGGCCTCCAGATGCCAGATGCCTTCACTTTCATGGATCTTCCTTGCTGCCACTCGTGATCGCCAGTCCCAGTGACTGCCTCTCAGCAGGCGGCCGTGGTCTAAACCGGCACACCTGTCCTGTCACGCTGGGCCACCAATGGCAAGATTTCACAGAGGACAGCTGGGGCTGGGAGTCCCCCAGGATGGAGCTGAGAGCAATGCCCCCCCCCCGCCCCCTCACCCCAGAATGAGAGGAAAAAAAACAAAGCACCACTTATGCATCCTTCTCACTTTGAGCTGGAGCTGGGCAAAGACAGGAGACCCTGCTCTCTGCCTGGCTTCTTCCTCTAGCCTTCATGCCCCTGTGTGCATGAATTTCTCTCTCCCTTTTTTTTTTTTTAAGATTTTATTTATTTATTCATGAGAGACACAGAGAGAGGCAGAGACACAGTCAGAGAGAGAAGCAGGCTCCATGCAGGGAGCCCAACGTGGTCCTTGATCCTGGATCTCCAGGATCACACCCTGGGCTGAAGGCAGACACTTAACTGCTGAGCCACCCAGGAGTTCCCTTCTTCTTTTTTTTTTTTTTTTTTTTAAAGATTTTATTTATTTATTCATGAGAGAGATTGGAGAGAGAGGAGAGAGAGAGAGAGAGAGGCAGAGACACAGGTAGAGGGAGAAGCAGGCTCCACGCAGGGAGCCCAATGTGAGACTCGATCCCGAGTCTCCAGGATCGGGCCCTGGGCTGAAGGCGGCGCTAAACCACTGAGCTACCCGGACTGCCCAATTTCTCTCTCCTTCTTAACAATTGGACAGTCCGTTTTCTCACTTACTTGGCATGAGAACCCCATGAGAGGTGACATAAGGAAAACAGGCCTCGAAAGGGGAAAGACTGTCTCCAAAGTGACCCAGGTGGGCTTTCACGCAGGTGTGGGACTCCACAGGGCTTTTGGCCTCACCTTGCTGTCTCTGGCGACTCATCTCATGGGTGCACTTTCCTCTCCCCTGCTGTGCAGAGATGAGCAGGGTGTAAGGAGGGACTCCCTCTCGAGTGCAGCCCTGCACCTACAGAAGCCCCAGATGGAGCCTTCTTGGTTGCACTGCCCGTGGCCTGCTAGTCTCTCCCTGTCCTCCTCATGACACTGAAAGTCCCAAGCTGAAGGCAGGGTCTTCTTTCCTTCCACATCCCCCACTGAGCCCAACCTGTTGTTTTGCATGCAGCAGACACTCCATTCATGTTTGTCGTGTTGAATGGAACAATTGCAAAGGGGATGAGTATCTATGTTGGGGATAGAAATAGAATGAGATGGGCTGGCCTCAAAGAAGAGATTTTGAAATTTTTCTCAGCAAAGGGCCCCCTCTCATTCCTAGAAGGACTTCCCAAGTGTGAATATCACCTAGTTTTAGGGCTGGGCGAGTCCACATTTAGACACAGAGTCCTAGAATGCCAGGACTGCAGTGATTCTGCTGTTTTACTAATTGGGAAGCAGGAACGTGATGGAACATAGTCAACACGCTGGCACCTTTGGCCTCTGAATATGTCACGGCCTCAGAGGTGGTACCTCCTACTTAGGTGAAGGGTCTGGGGACTCTTTTGTAATTGAGATTCTTTGCAAAAACCAAGTAGGTCAAGCTAGATTCGGTGCATGGGTAAAATGAGATTTTTATAAAAAACACAAAAGCTTAGGCTTTTGCCCACTGATCCTCCTCCTCACCTGCCCCCTAGCAGGGAGTGCCTCCAATATTCTATCCTCTGTGGCAGGTGCCCAGGGGGCTCTTAGATCCTGCGGGGTTGGAGTCCACCAACCAGCCCCACAGTTGTTTTACAGTGACCGTGACGGTGATGAATTGAACATGTTTAAGAGAAGAGTGATTGATTTTCTGACAAGCAGCCGTTTTTATTTACGTTCTGCTTTATCAGCCAGCCTCCCTCCCCCCCCTCCTCCAAAAGTGAAGAAGCGGATGCTGGAATCCCAGTGAAGGTTACTTGGCACTCTAGCTCTCGGCCACTAGAGGGGGGTGGTGACCAGGCTTCCCCTTCCCCGCCGGCCTGCCAGACATCCCTGCCCCAACTGAAATAATGAGTTATCCCTCAGAGAGTGACAGCCCAGCAAATGTTTGCTAATCACGATTAGCTTCTCCCCCTCTGTGGAGCCAGTGTTTCATACTCGAGCAAAGATAGCTCTTTTTTTTTTTTTTTCTCCTAGAGGAGTATCTTGTAGTCACGTTAGTGGTTATAGAATCTCTGGATCTGGCCCCTTTAACGTCCCAGCTGGGCCTGGGCCGCATAGCAGGACGGTGCACACACCTTCTCCAACCCTAAGGCACAAGAATACTTAACTATGGGCACGGGGATGATATTCTCCGTATACGGTCTGATAGATGGTTTTATCGAGAGAGAACACATTTTAGGCTCCAGAACGTGCATGATGGTTGTTTGGTCTCTGCCCAGAGCAAGTATGACGGACTCCCATTAAGATTGGCGTCTATGGACAATCATAAGCATTGGTAGCTTTATTTTTTTATAATTTTTTAAATATTTTATTTATTTATTCACAATAGACACACAGAGAGAGGAAGAGACATAGGCAGAGGGAGAAGCAGGCTCCATGCAGGGAGCCCAATGTGGGATTCGATCCTGGATCCAGGATCATGCTCTGAGCGAAAGGCAGATGCTCAACCTCTGAGCCACTCAGGCATCCCACATGGGTAGCTTTAAAGGAGGTCTCCATGCCTGTGTGATTCCACAAAACAATCTCTAGCTTTAGGAAGGTGTCCCAGGCTGAGGACCATTTCTGGATCTCCTATGCCACCCTAGCTTCTGCTTTGCAGGTAATGGCATTTGCCTCCTGGGGAATTTAACCCTGGAGGGTTAAAGCCATCAGTATTTTTCAGTATCTGGGGAGTGTAAATTAGGGCAAAGTGTGGAGTCCCTAGGTTTTTTTTTTTTTTAATTTTTATTTATTTATGATAGTCAGAGAGAGAGAGAGAGAGAGAGAGAGAGGGGCAGAGACACAGGCAGAGGTAGAAGCAGGCTCCATGCACCGGGAGCCCGACATGGGATTCGATCCCGGGTCTCTAGGATCGCGCCCTGGGCCAAAGGCAGGCGCCAAACCACTGCGCCACCCGGAGTCCCTAGGTTTTAACTTGGAGCTACATGCAGATAAGTAGGCAACTGTATACCTAACAAGAACAGAGTGCAAGCAGTCCAAAAGGTTTGTTGTGAATAATTTTCGAAATGGCTTGATAGGTTTTTCCCTGTTACTTTGGTAGCTGGATTTTGATTCCTGTCAAGGCAGAAAGAGAGCAGTTGCAGACATAAGAGGCTGAGAACACATGAGGCTGATGGGGGAGCTCAGGAATGTAACTGAAGTCATTGTGAGCACGAGCACGTTGACCAGTTCTGCACGGTGCCATGTGTCACACCTAGAAGTTCAGGTTGGGGATTATGAGGGTTTAGATCCCTAGGAGAAAGAAATGTCTTAGCAACAGGACCTGCCAGGCTGCTATGTGAGGAAACAAGGCCTTCAACAACAGGTTGTGTGACTGGCGGGTACTCTTTGTCTTGTCTCATTTTTAAGTATTGGAGGTTGGACCACATGACCATCAACTTTGAGACCTGGTGATTTGGAAGCTCTGTGCTTTTATTCAAAACTCCTCCTTTTACCTGCAAGTTCGTTTCCCTCACTCTGTAATGAAGCAAAATTCCACACATCCTTCAAGACCCAGCTCCCATGTCTTTCCTACTGTGTGAAGCCTTCTGGACTTAGTCCTCAGTATCCCATTTGCACTGACTTCCTGACCATAATAGCCTTTACATGTCACTTGGAGTTTGAAGGTGTGTCCATCTCTATTCATGTCTGTGCCTGAATCAATACCACAAACAAAAAGGGCTCAATGAATTCATTTTTCTTCACACTTAGGAGTGGGTGAAAGGTCTAATGTATGTGTGTCTGAGGGGAAGGGGGTTCTCATGAGGCTGGATTGTAGATAAATTCAGTATCTACAACCAGAGAAATAGCTAGACTCCCAGATTCTCCTGACCCATCTCCTTAGATCCAGTTTGTGAAATAAGCTCATCCAGAAATATCTAGCCTTGCTGTGCTGTCGTGGAAACCTAGGCAACCATACAGCCAACATTTAAGCCAATATTTGATATCAAACATTCTCACCAATATTTAAGCCACTATGGTGCCAAACTGTGGCTGGCCCAGGAAGAATCTGGAGGGCGCAGCAAGGACTCCCTGCTGGCTGGCTCTGCAGGTTTGCCGCACCCTGATTAACAACACAATAAAGCAACCTCAGGTTTCTCATTATTGAATCTTTTGGCCCAATTTTTTTTATGCCAATATGCTAGGGTGTGTGTGTGTGTGTGTGTGTGTGTGTGTGAATTGATGAGGATGCCCTTATAGTATTGAGAAGAGCAGAGGAAGCCACTACTGAGTTAGGGATGAAGTTTATTTTCTTAGGTCTAATGTGACAAGGCTATGGCTTCTTATGGCTACTACCCGTAGTTATTTCAGTTCAATTCAGGTTAGGGAGGTCAGGGCAGAATTTGAAGGATTAAAGTGTAAATGAATTTTTTAATAGTCTCTTGGTAGTTAAACACACGTCTGTCCACCCAGCCAGGACTGCCTCCGGAACCCTCTCCCTTCCCCGTTTCCCACTGATGCCCAGGCACTTAACTAGCCTGAGATGCTTTCACTTGCTTCTGTGAACTTCCTAGATACATGGAGCAAGGAAAGCCACATGAACCCAGCGTGGTTTTCTAGTCATCTTCTGGACATAGCAACATTTTACTATTGCTCTCAGGAAAGCCGACTTCCAAATAGAACAACATAGTACGGCCAAAGACCCTTCCTGGTGGCAGAGGGGAAAGCCAAAGCTCTACCTCTGGCTCCCAGATGCGCTGGCTGCTGTCACTCCTGGCTTGCCCTTCTGTTCCCCCAGAAGCAGTGTGGAGAGTTCCCAGTGGTTAATTTTTCTGTCCTTCAAAACTCTGTTTGGGTAGCAAACGCATGAACACTTACCTCTCTCTGACAGGGGTGGCCTTCATGCCAGAAAAAGCAGAGGGAAAGCCACTCGGTATGCTGTTGCTAGGAAGCAGAGCGATGTTTGATGTTTTGATTTTAGCAGTATTGGAGGCTTGCCTTTTTAATAACACGAAGAGCTATAGGTTGGTCTTACGATATTGAATATGTGCTTTTCTGAAAATATGTTATTAAAGTAGACTTCTCCGATCAGATCCTTTATTCTGCTGTTCATTAAATTACAAAGAAAATCCCCTAGGATGCAGGAGAGGGGTGTAAAAAGTTCAAAATGAGAATGAATGGTTCCCAAAGGAAGCAGCTTAGTTCAGAGGTTGCTGTGGGGAGCAGCCCTGCGGCCGTGGCCACTTCAGGCCTTGGCCGGGGAGGAGCAGCAAGGATAGAGTTCGCACTCTAGGTATCAGGGTCCAACCGTGGCTCCGGGGAAGCCGGGCGAAAGTCATCAGGCCATCCTCCTTCAGGCTCTTTTGTGATTCACCATATTTACTGAGCTGTGTGTTCAAGGTACCTTGCTTGGCTGGGTGAACAAGATACAAGTTCCCCTTTCTCAAACAGACAAAGAGTAATTAGGATTCACAGAGTCTGTGCCAGGATAAAGAAGTAGAAGGGATAGGACCCAATAGGAGGGGGCTGACTTTTCCCAGTCTGGTCAGGGAGCATCATGGAGGAGTTTTAACTGAGCCTTAAAGGATAGACATCACATTCTTCCAGTGGAAAAGACGAAGCACAGTCAAGGCAGGAATGGCAAGGTGGAAGGAAGCCTGAGGGGTAAGGAGACGTTCCCAACGACTGGGTAAAAGAATGTGAGTGGGGAAGAAAAAGGGAGATCTAGATCGCTAGGGATGATGAATTTGAGCTTTCTCTGTAAGTGCCCAGCAGGAGCCGGAGTGAGCCTGATTCTGATCTCACAGCATCTATACATCTCTCTGGGAAGAACAGGAATGGTTTCCCAACGCAGATGGAGCTGTGCTCCTGCTTCATACCGCCATCCAGTAGAACTTCCTGCAGTGATGGAACTTGTGTAACTCAGCACTGTCCAGGATGGTGGCCCCCAGCCACATGGGGTCATTGAACACTTGAAATGTGGCCAGTGTGACTGAAGGAGCGGAACTTAACATTTTATTTAATTGTGATTAATTTAAATTTCCATGTACACAGTTCCACGTGGCTAGTGGCTTCTTTCTAGAGCTCTGCGGGAGACAGCGGCTGTAACCTAATGGAGGGGAGAAGATGACGGGGGCTCCCCTGCAGATAAATTGTGATAAGTTGGGTTCCAGGGAGGGAGCTGACCCCACCTGATACCCCACCATGGTATCAGTACCATGTTGCACGCAGTGAGGAGAGAGCTTCGAAGAATCTTATTGAGACGTGATACCCATACAGGAGATGATTAGAGAAGGGGGGTGGGCAGCTGGTATGTGATGAAGTGCTGCCCAGCCCGGCACCAGCTGGGGGGACCCTGAGGTAGCTCTTGGCATCCTCTTTCCATATCGCTGCAGTGCGCAGCTCTGTGAGCCCCAAGAAACAAGAATCCTGCCTGTACCTCTCTGCTGTCAGGAAAGGTGCCAGGAGCAGGGTGGATAAATCAGAGAACATCATTTCCAGATACATTCCTAAGCTCTTGTGACAGAAGAATGCTTTAAGGGGCTCCATAGGCAGGCGATGTTTCTGTCTTACCTGCAGCTTTCCTGGAAGAGCTCTATTGTAATGCAGCCTGAGTTTTCCCACTGGAGCAATGGGCGCCTGTGTTTCCTGAGCAGGAACTCAACGTCGAACAGAACATAACTGTGACAGGATAATGACATGAAAGCAGAGAAACCATAGCCGTAAATCTTACTAATGACTAAAAGTGGTAAAATTCTCCTACATGTTCTATAAAATGAATATAAATGTGCAGAATCAGGGCATACTGACTAAGGAAGGAACAACAGGTTTCCATTACCACATAAAAATTCAACTCCGTTCTGTCATAAATTAGATTTTTTTTTCTCATACTGAACTATTAAGTGTGATCAACACAAATTGGACACTTGAATAACAATAGCTTTCACCCCTCCCGGAAATTTGAAGTGCATTTGAGGATGCTTTTACTTTACTCTTAATAAGTTTCCTTTTTCTTAATAAATTCCTTCCAGCAGAAGCGTACCTAATTATCCCATTATCCGTCCCAACCATCTGGATGTCAAGTCCATAGCATCAGCTGACCGATGAGGTGGGAGTCTGAGGATAATACACCATGAATAAAATCAAAGCCTGTGTCAGGAGGCCTCGGATACACAGATTGGAAAACTGTAGCTGGAGAAATATTTAATAACTGAGACCTCCAAAGGGATGTTTTAATTTCCTCCCATTCTTTATTCTTTCTTTTCTCGTTCTTGTCCCTTCATTCTGATTGAAATACTAACATGTCTCATGTTACTCTTTTTGTCGATTTAAAAATACACCGATTTTATCTTTTTAGAAAAGTGATATGTGTTTACTGCAGAAAGCACAGATATGAAGACGATAAGAAGAGCCACAGTTCTATCACCAAGAGTTGACTGCTGTGAATATTTGGGCATATCAATTCTCAGTTATTTTTGTCTTCTTATGCGTGACCACACAGTAGCGAAACAGTTTTGCTCTTTTTCAATCAATCCTGCCTGAATGTTTCCTCATCTTCTACAAAATGTCATTGCAATGTCTGCAGGACATAAAGGTCACCTAGCTGTAGCTCACTAGGCCCTTGTTCTAGGCAATTCAGGTTATCCCTCTGCCTTCTTTTTCATTTTAAGTAACATTGTGATGAAAACCCTGCACGTAGAGTCTTCCATCCACATGCATCCCTATTTTCTTGGGTGTGAAATTTCCCTGCCAAAGAAAGAAGCTTCCTTAGGGTTATTTATAAGCACTGCCCAGTTGCTCCCTAGAAAGCTCTTCTGATGCAGTCGTTATTATTCGTATGGGTGTTGAGATGAAAGACCTGAATTATAGTCTGGTTTTGCAGTTCAGATCTGCAGTCGGCCACATGACCTTGAGCAACCTACCGCCTCCAAGCTCCAATTCCCCAAAAGTTAAGTGGGTCAGTCATTTTTTTTTAAGGTTTTATTTATATATTCGTGAGAGACACAGAGGGAAAGGCAGAGACACAGGCAGAGGGAGAAGTAGGCTCCATGCAGGGAGCCCGATGAGGGACTCGACCCCAGGACCCCGGGATCACACCCTGAGCTGAAGGCAGACCCTCAACCTCAGAGCCCTCTGGGTGTCCCAAGTGGGCTAGTAATTAAGACCTGCCTCCCACCCCATTGCTGTGTGAGATAGGCCACAGCAAAGCTGACGGTGGCAAAATGCCCAACGTAAGAACTAACATTTGTGCACTCTGCCAAACAGAGGAGGGACCCTCTCTTTCCTCATTCTCTCACAAACCCTGGGTCCGATTTTGTGTAAAAATCATCAACTTGACAAGGGGGGAATAAAGACATCTTGTAGTTTTAACTTCTGTGGCCAAACACATCTCTCAAGCCTCTAAATATATGCGAAATACTTCAAGCGGAGGAGGAGGGTGGCTTTGACAAATGGCTTTTCCTCCAGTGTTGTTCCTCGTGAGTGCCAAGTAATAGAATGAGCCCCGATCTTCCTTCGTTGTAAAGGGCAGCTAGAAGGAGCCCGGATCTTCCTTCGTTGTAAAGGGCAGCTACGCTGCTGGCTGTGGCCTGTGCGTCCAGGGGACTGTCGTGGAGGTGGAGCGTGCAAACGCAGTGGCTGTTAAATGTGAGCTTACACGTTCACCGTGAGCTCACGGCCTTTTCTCCCCCGCCCCCCCCCCCCCGCCCCAGTCTCGGTGAATTGGATTTAGCCGATCACAGTTTATTTTGAATCGTGTACATAGCTTCCTAAGAGGGCCAGCAGCAAGGAAGGGGAGAGAAAGCAAACATTCCCCAAGGACTCACCCACGCCCATCGCCTTCTGTTTGCTGTCCACGCAGTTTCACAGCGTCGCAAGAGACGGTCTTTGGCCCGAAGGCCTGGTGTCCTCATGTGGAGCCCGCCTCCTCCCCACACAGTGCATCAGGGCCCAGGCAGTGGCACCTGTGTGGGCCAGGAAGGGGGGACACTGCAGTCCCCCAGGGGAGCCCCATGGAGGTGAGGTCACAGACTTTGCTGTGAAGTCTGAGTGGGAGTGTACAGGGTAAAGGTTGGTCTGAAGTGGAAATCAAAACCGCCAAGGCAGTGGTCTTGAAGGGTGTTCCTCCTAGATACCTCCAGGCCCTTTTAAGAACAGCCTTTCCCTGCCTTTTCTCCAAAGCCTGGGGGCTCTGCACGGAATTAGACACAGCCTGGTGTTTGGTACTGGAAAGGGTTAGCTGGTGAGCATGATTTCATAAGATTTCTGTAATGCAAAGTGCGGGGAGGTATGAAGAAGTGCAGTCTTGGGGTGCCTGGGGGGCTCAGTCAGTTGAGGGGCTCTTGATTTGGGCTCAGGTCGGGAACTCAGGGTCCTGGGATGGAGCCCCACTCGTGCTCTGGACTCAATGCGGAGTCTGCTTCTCCATCTCCCTCTGTTCCTCCCCACCCCACTGTCCCTCTCTCTATTTCTAAAATAAACAAAATATTTTTTAAAAAAGAAATACAGTCTTTATTATTACAGAGAGGAGATAGATCCATTTTTCTGTCCCGTATCAGTCATCAAATAATTTTCTGTCTTAAGTATCAGTCATCAGATAATTTCTCACTTGATGACACAGAGGAGGCTTGTTAGGTTTCAGTTCTATTGCTCTTTTGTCCCTGTTAGTTTATATTTCCAAGGCTGTGTTCTTGAGGATTGGGCTGTAATAACTTTGCGGGTACACGGGGAGTCTATTGATTCTTTAATATGGTTTCTGCATTTAATTCCTGTTCAAAGCAGGTGGTGCATCAGCCTTTACACAGAGCTAGCTGTCCACTCTCTGTAATCAGATGTGTACACACATCCCACGCCAAGAGAAAGTGCTGACATATTCACAGTGGATTATCACATCCTGGTCACTTTTCAAGATCATCTGTGCTGTTCATAATCTTGAATATTAGTATTCTTTGTTTTTTGCTTTCAGCCTTGATTAGATTCTGTAAGGAAGAGGTGTTGCTGAACAAGGGTGTGAAAAAAAAAATAAGAGTAGTTTCACGTTCTTAATCTTGAGGGCCTCTTGCATAAATGTTAAGTCCAAAACTATTAGGGAGTGAGCTTGCTGGAAGAAGAAAAGGAAGACAAGCCTATGGCATAACAGGAAGAGCATGCATCTGGGGGGATGTAATTTAATTCACTCTTTGCCACTTTTTAATGTGACTTTGGGCCCATCTATTCATTTGTGAAATGACCTCTTTATTTATAAAATAGGGACGGTGCTTTGTCCTATTTAGTGCTCAGTGACAGACTGCCTGTGGAAGCACTTTGTCAGTGGCAATATGGCATGCCAGTGTAAGGTCATTACTGTGTCTTTGAGGTCAACGTGCTTGAAAATTTGTTAGTTTACATTTAAGCCCGTTTCAGTTCTCCTTGTGTCCTGACCCATCATTTCTGTATTTAAACTTAAGCAATGAAGACCTTGGCTCAATCTTCTTTATTTTTCAGTCTAATTAGGAGTCTGAATGTTTTGCTTTATTTATAATTTGTCACCCCACATTCTAAAGAATGAGGTTCACTGTTTCTCAAAAAACTAAAATTCTAAGCTACTAGAAAAGTGAATTTTAATTGTATGTCTTCAGAAAGCCCTGGGATTTTATACTTTCATTACGTTGGCCACTATTTTGGTCACATTTTGGTAGAAACTATGATTCTTGTATCAGAGCTGTTCACAAAATGGCAGCACCTTGAATGGTGACTATAGCCCAAGAACTACCTTTCCAACATGGTAACCGCTGGGTATATTGATTATTTGCATCTAAGTTAATTAAAATGAAATTAAAAAAATGGTTCCTCACACACACTAGATGTATTTCAAGTGCTCAATAGCCAGATATGGGTAGTGGAGACTGCTTTGGACGGTGGAGGTTGTAGAACATTTCCATCATTACAGAAAGTTCTATTGGATAGTCCTTCTCTAGAAGAAAGGGAACTTAAGATCACATTGTTCAGAGATATCTAGTAGGGTTTCATACAGGAATTTTATGCCATTTTTAGATTTCCAACTTAATATAGCAAACTTTAATGGCCATTCAAGGTTTGCCATCTACCCACCCACCCCTTTCTGCAAGTCACATTTAGCATGTGTAATAATTTGATATTTTTACATGTTTATTTCTTTCTGTTGGGTTCCTTAGGTCCTGCGTGACAGACATGTGTGAATGTCCAGTCCATAAAAACTGTTACTGCGAATCATTTCTGGCATATACTCGGGCCTGCCAGAGAGAGGGCATCAGTGTCCACTGGGAGCCTCAGCAGAACTGTGCAGGTGAGAAATTCCTGGTGGATCCATCCATCAGAAGTTCACTACAACTCCTAAAATTACAATAGAAGAGACTTGCTGATGTGAATCGTCACATCCCCCCTTGGCCAAGGGGAAATTCCATTAATAGTTCAACTGGATTGCAACTTGATAAAACACAAGGGCTTCCCACTAGGCAGGATAGAAAGCACTTAAGAGAAATTCTTTGTGACAAGCACATTTGAACAATTTAAGGATTTCCACTGTTGCAAAATCTTCCCAACCTCAAGCTACCAGCTGGATGTACTTAGCACATGGACAATCACAGCTGTGGCTTAGGTTATGTGTGGGGCAAAGAAGATTCATGATGATTACAGTCATTTAAGGTCTTCAGGATAAGTGTGATTTTTTTTTGAAAGAGAAAGATTGTTAAACCCTTGCAGAATGTTCATTTGCCTCAGAGAGATAGATTTCTATATACCTTGTTAATAGCTCTTTGATCTCAGGCAAGTTAATTAGCTTATTGGATATCCGTAAAATGGACTTCTTTGTTGAGTCAAGAAATATTTCTTGCCAAGTGGCTAAGTGCTGGGCATTGTGCTGAGCACAGTGGGTACTCTGGTGACTCTAAGAGAGGTGCCGACTTTCCAAAAGGAGAACCAGACAAAAATAGTAACTCTACAACAAATGCTTGCTAAGTACGTTGTGATGAAGGAAACAAATAAGGCAAAGCAATAGAAAACAAATGGCTACTTAGGTGGAGATGAGAGAAAGCTTCTCTGTGGCTGTGATATTTCAGCTGAGTCTTAAAGGGTTGAAGGGAGTCAGGGCAAGCATTCTCTGCAGAAGAAACATATTTGATGGCCATAAAGTAGGACTAAGATAGCATGCTCTTGAACTGGTGGGCAAGGGAAAGAGGGCCATAAAATGAGGGTGGAGTAGAAGCAGGAGCTGGATAATGCAGGGCTTTTGAGGTCTTGGGAAAATGGGTAGCCTTTATTCTAAGAGGAGTGGGAGCCACTGCTGGGCTTTAAGCAAGCCTCTTTCTGCTTTCCAAAGATTACCCTGTGTCCAGTCTACTGTGGAGAGAATAGATGGGCTGGGGCAAGATCGAAAGCAGGTGACCAGGCAGGAGGCTGTTGCAGTAGTGGCAAACAGTGGTGGCTTGGATTAAGATGGAGGCAGTGAGTGTATGGGGAAAGAAGAAGATTCCTGCTTTATTTTGGAATTTTGCAATAATATCTATTACACAGAGTGATAAGTATGTTATATATATGTATGTGTGTACATATATATATGAAACATCTGGAAGTGTCCAACTCATAAAAACAGCTGCTGCTATTTAGATTTGAAGATGAGATGACTGAGTATCACTTACTTCAAGGGTTGGCAGACATTTTTCTGAAAAGGACCAGATTTGCCTGGAATGAAGAGACTGGAGTTTGCCCTAATTCTACGCTGATCCTAATAACCTTAGCTCTCATATTAGGAAAGCAGCAGTTCATGGCACTGCTAACTCTAGAGTGCCCGTATTAGTGGGGGGCACGAGTGGTCATCTGGTGGGACGAGGGGTCAAGAAGAATGGCATTAAAGCTGTGTGTTCAGTGCATGGCTGTCTTGTTTACTTTGACCAGTGGGTCTGAATCTGGTTGAACACTGGAATCACTAAGGAGTTTAAAAATGAACCAGAAACCTATGCCTGGGCCCCCTGCCAAGATATCCTGCTTTAACTGGTCTTGTGTAGCTTTTAAAACTTTTCAGGTGCAGGGCGCCTGGGTGGTGCAGTCTGTTAAGCATCTGACTTGGTTTTGGCTCAGGTTATGATCTCAGGGTCCTGGGACTGAGCCTCGCATCAGGCTCCATACTCGGCATGGAATCTGCTTGAGATTCTCTTCTTTACTCACCCCCACAACACGTTGTCTTTCTCACTCTCTCTCTCTCAAATAAACAAATAAAATCATAAACAAACAGACAAACTGCTCAGGTGATTCTGAGCTGCAGCCAGAGTTGAAACCACTGAATTCGTTTTTATGCCTATTTGAGTGGCTTTTAGGGAGTAGGATGACAGGTTTTTTGGGGTTACTATAACTTCTCCAAGCTGCCCCTCAATAAGATCACTAGTCTGTGTCCTTGAAAAGCACCAAGCCCTTTTATTTCCTTCTGACTTTTCTTTTGGAATTTGCTCTGTCCTCTGCAAACCCAAGTCTGATCTTTGTATCTGAGTTTACTTTCCACAGCAAGAGTGCCTCTCTATCAATGCCACCTTTCTCAAGGGAGTATTGATTTGATAAAAATAACATAGTAATGCCAGCAGACCGGAGGGGGTCCTGCAGCATCAACCAAGAAGGTCCTTGGCTTCACGCAGGATGGAAAGCAAACATGAGCCAGCAGGAAGTGAGAGCAGAGTTTATTAAAGACATAGAATGAGCAGATACAGACCATCTGGGAGACTCGGAAAGGAATTGGAGAATGAGTCTCATCTTTGCGCGGGGTCTGGAGTCTTTACTGACAATTGTCTGGTGCCCTTGTCCCCTCAGGCATATAGGAACTGGTCAGAATGAGGACATGGTCTAGGTATCTGTCATAAGTCACTTATTTCCTGGAGCCAGGATGTCTTGGCATCCTCCAGATGTCTAGTGCTAGTGGTCTGGAATATGCACATGATGACCTCGCCCCGTCATTCCTTAGATATTATCTATTGTGCTGGAAGACTCCAAAGAAATCATTACCTCCTCATCTCTTACAAGGAGTACTTACTTAAGACATGTAGGGTGAGGGTTCAGGTCCTAGCAAGAATAGAAGCAGGAAAACAGGAGCACTGAGTTGTTCAGCTGGTGAAGCATCTGCCTTTGGCTCAGGTCATGATCTAAGGGTTCCCTGCTCAGCGGGGAATCAGCTTCCCCTTCTCTCTCTCCCTCTGCCCCTCCTGCCCCTGCTTGTGTGCTCTCTGTCTCAAATACATAAATAAAATCTTTTTAAAAAATGAAGCAGGAAAGGGAGCAAAAAGTAGATTTTTATGAAGTCCTTCACTTTATCTCATTTGTAAGGTGTGGCTAAGGCTCCTACAAAGTAAGACGGAATGGCTTACCTCTCACCTAATGCACCAGTGTGGGGTAGCATAGTAAAGGTGATGTTTTTGAGGGACCGGTCTTTTCTGTACATCTTGAATACTCCTAGTTCTCTTTATCTACTTTGAGTCCCCCTTCCCTTGAATCTACCAGAAAATGGATAAGATCTATGGAGGCAAGCTCCATCCATCCATCCTCTGTGATTTAGAGCTTTGCAGAACCTTATAAACTTTATTAGCTGTGGTGGTGTTGTGGTAAGGCTCATGTTAGATACACAGCATATGAATACCCTCTTCCTGGCCCCGAGCTATATTTAGCATCATCTGAGTGCACACACTGCATTTGAGGACTACGTATTTCCCTCAGCATCCCGATTTCAGGGACTGAATCTTAGGAGCTAAAATTTCTTTTCTAATGGACAAGGAATATGGCCCTTGAAAGGTTCCATTTACCACTTAAAATTAATGGAGCCATCTGAGTGAAGTATTACTCTGTGCAGTTGCAGGGGAAACTTTACACACACACACAAACACACACACACACACACACACGATGAGCTTCCGCAGATTGACGGTTGGTACATGAAAAATAAATTTACAGCGACATGCAGCATCTTTCAGTAGATACATTTCCAAATGATCGGAATGGTGAAGACCGTAAGAATACTCTTTACTTATTTTTAGCTCCCAGATCTTTCGACTTATGACAGCACTTAAGGCCACTTAATATAGAGAAGAGAAATTTTCCAGCATAAAAAGCTTGGAAGTTGAACAGAGAAGAAGCCAGCCAGGCAGGCAACTCTGAATGAGCGAGTGACATTTCCAAAGCAGGTGGATTTTAGCAGGACCATGACTACCAGCACTAAGTATATGCCCACCTCCTGTGGCAGAAAGAGCTGATGGAACTCAGGTTTAGCATGTGAATTACTGAATACAATACACTATGCAAAGGGCCATCATGAAGGTCTATGATAAAAGTTTAATAATGACCATTTATATTAATATTCACTATTTTCTAAGCACTTCCTTTGCCCCAAGGTCTACACTAGCACTTTTATGACATTTTATCTTGTTAAATCTGCATCGTAGTCTATGTGGTAACATTCTATTACCCACATTTTACTGATAAGGACATTGAGGTGTAGAATATTTAAGTGATGTGCTGCAAGTCACAGAGCTAGAAAATGAGTACGTTGGGAATGAAAACCGAGGTCAATTTTGCCTTACAGCCTCTGTTGTTAATCATTATGCAAACAGACCAACAAGAACATTGTGGAAAAACATATTTGAAAGTGAATATATATTTATCTGTATATTTATATAAGTATCAATGAATTTATTCAAGTATTTGTTATGTATTTCTATTCATTTGTGTCTTATCACTGATGTTGTCACTTGGCTCTGACTAGGACTTGCTATGATGTCTCCCTCTTCCTCCTCCATGGTACTTTGCTCTCATGATCTAATATGGTACCTCTTGCATATAATTAAGAATCTGTTTACATGTCACCTTCACCTGTTTGGTTGTATGCCAGGTTCCTGTAACTGGAGATCAGAGATGATATCTTATTCACATTTGATTCTCTGGCCTAAGAGAATGCCTACCACGTGGGAGACACATGGGAGAGGTTTATTAATTTGAATTAAAATGGAAGTGCTTTTGTTCAATGAGAAAAGATCCCTTTTTTCTTTTCTAGTAGTTCCACATTTTCTATGTTCTACTTTCTAGCTATAGATTGTGAGGGAAGTAATCAGTATTCAATTAGTCAAAGGTGAAATGACACAGCAGAGCATCCATAAGTTAAGTGGTAGAGCTAGAAGGAAGAATTGAGAGCTCAGAGGGTAGAAGAGACATGTCTTTCATGTCCGAGAGAATGTGGGGAAAGGAGAGAACATGGATGGGAAAGAGGAGATTCTATGGAGTTTTCATACTACAATGGGTCTTTGCAAGGTTTAAAGGGAAGCAAAGTATCTGGAGGGTAAAGTGAGTTCAAAGAGGCTTTCTGGAAGCAGCTGAGTGGAAAATGAACTCAAGGCCAGCCAAATGTAATCCACACTGGGAAATGAGATGATGGATTGAGCATCATTAAGATTAAATCATCATCCAACAGGCACTAACATTTATTAAGCTGCTCCTCTGTGCTTGGCCCTGTGCCAGAACCTTGGGTCATGGTAGACAAGGACTCTCTGCCCACAGGAGCCAGGGCCTCAGCAGTTCACTCTTTTCAACCATGGTTACCAATGACAAGCACCCCTGGAACTTTTAAAAAACTATAGCTACTTGGGTCCCACTGTAGTAGAGTCGGAGCAAAGATCTTTAGGGAATGGGGCTGAGGAATAATATCTTTTAAAAGATCTTCAAGGGACTCTTAAAAGCATCTCTGATTAAGAACTACAGCTGCACTAGGACTGAGGATTAAAACAAACAAATAACTGTGGGTTGCAGAGGGAGAAGAAGGATGTTCTGGGGGAGATCCAGGAAGCTACATGGAGAAGGTGCCATTTGAATTAAGATTTGGGAAATATTGAGATTGGGAAGAGAATCAGAACTATAAATTGGAGATGACACTATATAATTGAGAGAGAGAGAGAAGACAAGGCAGTGTAAGGGGAAGAGTCTTGGAGGTCACTCAAACATTTAATGCCAGGAGAGTAGGCAAAGAAGTCCAAGAGAGAAGGTGTCCTCAAGGTGTTAGCAGAAGAAACTGGGGAGTTCAGGGTCATAAGATAAAGTGGACAACAAGGCCAAATATTTTGTGGAGAGGTTATGGGAGAATGGGGATTACCAATGTATCAGTGGATATAGTCATTTCCAAAAATTTTGGTGAGAACTGCTTCAGTAAAGTGGTAGGGGAGAAAGACAAAGTCACTGATGTCAATTAATTGCAGAGGAATTGGATAAAATGACTGTAAACTCTTTTATGAGGTTTAAAGGTAAAAGGAAAAAGCAAATAAGTCTGATATGTTAAGGAATCTTTTTTATCAAGGATTAGTGTTGATCTGAAATGTTTGTAATATTTAGAAGATGGAGCCAACAGAGAAGAAGATAAATGTGCAATAAGAAGGAGAACTAGGGATCCCTGGGTGGTGCAGCAGTTTGGCGCCTGCCTTTGGCCCAGGGTGCGATCCTGGAGACCTGGGATCGAATCCCACGTCGGGCTCCCAGTGCATGGAGCCTGCTTCTCCCTTTGCCTGTGTCTCTGCCTCTCTCTCTCTCTCTCTCTCTGTGTGTGTGTGTGTGTGAGTGACTATCATAAGTAAATAAAAATTAAAAAAAAAAAAAAGAAGGAGAACTAATAGAGCAAGTTCCTGGAAGAGATGGGTCAGAAAATAGGAATGGCAAATCAATAGTGGGTGGAGATGTGGAGGAGAGGCAGTAGGGAGACAAGTTAAGGGTGCTTGTGTAGATGACCTAAATCCATCAACAAGGGAGGATGGTTGCTCTGAGACTGCAGAAAAGCTCCAGTAGGGTTTTAGGTGGAAGATGATGGGAAACAGTAGGAGCTTCCATTGTGCACTTACTTCCACTTTGGAAATAGTTGCTTTCTCATTTGCTAAAAAAGACATGAGTCTCTGCAGTGACTGAAGCATGAGTGTGAGAGTTATTTATAGAATGAGTTCTCGATCTGACTGCATATGAAAATTACCTGGGCAAGGTTTTTTTTTGTTTTTGTTTTTGTTTGTTTTGTTTTGTTTTGTTTTGTTTTGTTTTTTGGTGGTGGTGGTGGGGTAGGATGTCAGGCATCAGGAAGTTCCCTGATGATACTAATTTTCAGTTTTGAATACCATTGGTATATAGAAACATAACACATGGATATAGTTACTATGTGTGAATTGTGTTCAGCTAGGATGTGTTCAAATTATTAGGCAAAACAATGTATAGAGTATTCTGTTAGCCACTGAAAAGAGAAAAAAAAAACTTTGAAGGGATCTGTCTAAAGCCAAAAGATTATCAGAAAAGCAAGCAAGATTTAAAGGAAGGGTTATGTCGCTCTACTCACTCTCTCATCCACATATCCATGCATTCTATCACTCAGTGGTCCTCTGACTACCTACTACATGTTAAACAGCACACTATTGCTGAAAATAAACAAAATAGTCTTTCCCTCTAGTAGCCTAGATTTAGTTGGAGAGAGAGAGAACACAAGGAAACAATTATGGTTCTAATTTCATGTTGTAAATGCAGTAATCAAGGTGGGCAGCAGGTGCTCTGAGTATTCAGTCAAGGGATAGCTCATCCAGGTAAGAGAGGTGGGAGAAAAAGTTGGGAAGTGTCTAGAATAGGGGAAGATGGGGTAGATGTTAGTTAACACTCAGCAAGCTAGATAATGGCACTAGATCATGACAAAAGGTAGGCCTGAGCATTGGCTTGGCTAGAGGAGGTTCCTAGTAGCCTAAGGAATACAATTAAATTGTGAAAAGCCAAAACAACTTCATGAATTTACACAGTGGAAGTAATGTTAGGGAATGTAGCATTAACAAGTAGTAGTAATTTTTTTTACTTAATCGGCTATCTCACTTGGGATCCAGCCAGAAAACAAATGGCACACTCAAATTTACTAATTAAGTTTAATAGATGGACTTCTTGAAAAGGAATAAATAAGGTGTAGGAAAATAAAGAAAAGTCCAGTGCCCTGGAAATTAACTGTTTTTACTCAAGATATTTTGACACCAAATGTATGGGTGTTTTTCTCATACCAACAATTCTCCAAAGTTCCAGAAATCAAATGGGTATCCTACAATTCAATTCAATTCTGACACTAACTACACAGAGTTAGCATCAGACTCCACAGGCTTAAGGGCTCAGTGTCATAAGACTGCCCACACTTCAGATGCCATTTGCAAGTGTTAGGTCCCTAGGTTACCCTCACTTCTGTCTGCCTTGGCTGCGATCCCCCTTAAAACCCCCTTTCAGACTTGACAATTTGCTAGAATGTCTCACTAAACTTTGGAAAACACTTTATTTGCTATTACTGATTGAGTATAAATGATACATATGAACAGACGCAAAGAGGTACATACAGCAAAGTACAGAAGGGTCCTGGCACAGGAGTTTCAGTCCCAGTGGAGTAAGGACACCACCCTCCCAGTACCTGGATATGTTTATCAGCTCTGAAGTTTTCTGAACTTTGTTGTTAGTCATTTAAGAGTTTTTATGGAGGTTTCATTATGCACGTATGATTAATGAAATCATCACCACTGGTGATTAACTCAATACCCTCTCCCTCTCCCTTTCCTGAAGATTGGGTGGCAGGGATGAAAGTTCCAACCCTCTAATCTTGCCTTGGTCTTTCTGGTGACCAGCCCCCATCCTGAAGCTATCCAGGGTTTCCTAACCACCAGTCATGTCATTGGCACATAAAAGACACTTACTACTCTGGAGATTCCATGGACATTAGGAGATTCCATGTGCCAGAAACTAGGGACAAAGGCTAAATATATATTTTTCATTACATCGTACCCTGGCTCATAACAGAGAGGCTGTCATCATTCCTTGGCCTAAGAGGCGAGGGAGGGGTTGGCTATCAGAATTTGGGACACAGAGAGCTCTGTAGAGTATGAAGCCCTACTCATTAGGAGCAGTGACATTTGCTGGAGGGGTGCAGTGGATCACAGTGATGCCAGAAGGAGAAGGCTAGGTAAATAAGTACCTGGCCCCACTCTCCTCCTTTCCTCCAACTGTCTATGGGTATTCACCATTCAAAAAGGAGCCCATTGAAATATCCTTGGCGGTCAACACAGAGCACAGGCATAGAACAGGTTAAAAAAAGGAAGAGAGTGGATCTAGAGGGGAGAATGGAAAGTATCCAATCTACTCTCTGGTGTAGTTAGATCTGTCTTCGAACTCATTCAGATTTTCAGCAAGTATTCGTTGCTGGCTTCTGAACCCAATGCCCTTTAGGTGCTAGAAATTGTGCTAAGAGCTAGCAATATTGTGGTAGACTAGGTGAAAACTGCTCTGAGCGAGTTTATATTCTAGTGTGGGAAGTCAGAGAATAAGCATGTTACAAATGTAGAAATGATAGTGTTATGTACAAAGGAGAAAAATATGGAAAAGGAATAGAGAATGTGGGGATGCCATTTTGGATAGAAAGTTACTTTTGAGAGGACACCTCAAAAAGGTGATAGCAAGCCAGGCATAAAGCCAGTACGATTACATTTGATGTTTCAGTATAATTGGCTGGTAATAGCTACCAGCAACTCATCCCTCTATTGCTATATCATGCCATGTATCTCTACCAACAAAGCATCTTACACAGTGGCTTTGTTCAAAACAGGTGGCTAGTAATGGTTAGTCTACTTTATTTAACAGTCTGACCAACTAGAACAGGATTAAAAATGCCAACACTTATTATGGAAATTAGAGTCCATATAGAAAAATGATAATTATAGAGCCAAATATTAGAAAATTGGTTTTACTCAGATGTTTCTCAAAATTCTGTGTTACATATGTTCACATTTTTTAGTAACATGTAAGAGCTTGTGAGTGATACTTGACTACTCTACACAGGACACCTTTTTCTCATTTGTTTTTAATTAGTGTAATGGGTGCTTGAGGAACCTGCATAGAATTCAGTTTTGCAGTTGTTATCAGCTTATTGTAAGTTAGATATGGTCAAACATGAATGTTCCATGGTAACTCTAAATATCTAATTGGAAAGATTCAACATAAGGTGCACTTGCTTGAAAGCCAGTTCATTTTTTCACGTTTGCAATTATATAATTCTTTGCAAGGTATTATTTTGCAAACTACATAACCGAGTAGAGGTGTCTAAACTGATGATTTTCCATTGTTACTAATTTTGTTTGGAGTGACGTCAAATGAAGGCAGATTGTTATTAGTGTTCATGGAAGGTCCCTTTTCTAAATTCCTCTTGTGTCAGCATTCCTACTCATGAGAATGAGGGATGGCCTCTTTGACTGTCACTGGAAATAAGTCAGATAGGAACGTTTGTATGTCATAAAACTTCCAGAATGTTGGCAGTATTTTTTCTGATAAATCTATTCATAAATTTTCAGGAACTCTCAGAATATTGTCAGAATCAGTTTAGCTCTAAGTAAACAAAGATAGAAAATTGGTTATGATTTGGCTAGATCATTACTTTTATATTCTCTGACCAGTCAGCCACATATTTCCATCTCCCCAGTCACATATCTCATTTTTCCTTGCTTGGTTTTACCCCACTCTTGCTCTAATTTGCCTCAGATTGATCACTATGATTAAAATATATCACGTATCTTTGGTAGGGGTTTTTTTTTCTGTATATGTAATTCTGTATACTTGAATATTGATGTGGTTGCACAAAATATTCCTATTCATCACAACCTGATAGCTTTAAGCACCACTTGGAGTTGATTTTTCATACTGTTCTCAATGACCAAATAACCTCACAGACTTCCTGGTAGCTTCACTAATGTATAGTTTGTCTTTTCTGGGAATGAAAAGCTTTACATTTTATTTTATTTTGAAGTTCACTAGCCCAGCAGGTGGATCTTTGATGTTGTTTGTTCAGGTGCAGGTGATTTGAGGAAGGTCAGATGTTTGTTATTCCTTTGTTCAAATGCAAACGTGAATCTGTGCTGTGAAAGGGCCAGTGCAGTGGGTGACAGGAGCCTGCAGAATGGCATTGGGCTGAGGTTGAATTGACGTGGCCATTTCTCCACGTCCCACCTGTGTCTCCTTTTTTTCAGCCACCCAGTGCAAGCACGGAGCTGTGTACGATACCTGTGGTCCAGGATGTGCCAAGACCTGTGACAACTGGAATGAGATTGGTCCATGCAATAAGCCATGCATTGCAGGTTGCCACTGTCCAGCAAACTTGGTCCTTCACAAGGGAAGGTGCATCAAGCCAGTCCTTTGTCCTCAACGGTGACCTTTGTTCTGCTCCTAAGACTTTGAAACATGGTGTCCTTGACACTGAAGTGGAAGAGCCAATGAAGGACTGCAGTATTTGTGTGCTGATTCTTCAAATACACACACACACACACACACACACAGAGTATATATGTGTACATATATAGATATATAGATATATTCAGAAACATTTCATCATTTATATAAACTATAGGTGGATTATTATATGTATATTTTTTGCTATAAGACATGTATTATTTCTAGGATCCTAATCTGTAAGCCATTGGATACATTGTATAAATAAACCAGGTGTTTGTAATTTAATAAGGCAGCATGCAGACATATTGGATGGCTTTAACATCACATAAATTTGTCATTTTTAAGAAGTTTTCTAAGAAACCTAAATTGCCTGCCTGTATTAATTTTAGCTTTGAATCAAGACTTGCAGTTGAGTGGAAAATGTGTTTCTCTGGAGAAGGGCAAAGTTATCTAGGGGCATCCTGTGCTTCCAAAGAGAGGAATGTATGCCTGAGAGAGATGGCTGGTGATTGGTGACAGGCCCTAATGGTGCATGGAAAGCAAGGGATAGGTTGTTAGACTTTATTGGGTCATGGTCCAATATTGTTTCCAAAACTGATTGGCTAGTTGCCAAGAAATATATATTTGTCAGTGGAGCATAACCAAAGAATTGAATGGTTTCTTGCCATCTTTGCATATTCCTTGAGTCACCTAATTATACATGTGTGTATGATGGATGTGTCCATTTATATATCACAGTGAGATTAAAGAATGTTTGGGTGACATGTTAGTTTTATTGAGCATGAGCAGATATTTGGAGAAACTTTTGCACAACCTGTGAAAAAAAGAGTCATTTCTCTAAATCTTAGAGCAATTTAGGATGGGCAAGTATAATGGGTTGATGTTAGCCATCTACATTGTGTGACTATTCCATGTTTAAAATGAAAATCATTATTTCTAGAGGATTCCTAGCCCAGTGCTATTTGGTGACTGTTAGTATGTCATAATTATTATACAGAAAGCCTTTACTGACTGGTTGATTTAACATCAGTCCAAACAAAGACTGGTTTCTGTACTTGCTCTAATTTACTAGTAGTTTACTACTGGTCATCATGTGAGCTTGCTGACTTTTGTTTTCAGTTGAATAAATGAAAATGTCAACAAAACAAAACCCACTGATGTCTAAAAATACTGTGTTCTACAGTGTAGTAAATAAAGGGCTTAATATTTAAAAAAAACAGATTTTCTCTTTCAAGATGTGCTGTGTTATACTTCATAACTAAGCCATATCACTTTCGGGTTCATCAGTTTTATAACAGTTTTATTTAAATATATTTTATAAGACCTACAATACTTGATTTTTATAAAGAGTACTATTAATAGTAGCAAATCCCCAAATTTTTGACAATCAGTATATTGCCGTTGCCTGTTATGACATTTGTGTTCCCTTTACCCATACTCATGACAGCCGAAGTATTAATTTGGATTCTTTATTGGGACATCTCTAGTTGTTTGAGTAAACTGAATAAAGCCCAGAGTATAATATTGACTGGCTGGAGCAGTTTTTGTTATTGTTATTGTTTTCTGTGGGCCTTACCTGAGGTAGCCCTGTCATTGCTTTAGTGCTACATTTGGAAAGAGAACTTTTTAGGGGACTTGGGTTCTAAGTATGGTTGTGACCCTGTGCACACTGTTTAGGCACTTGGAGCCACACTTTTTCTTATCTTTAACACAAAGAGGTGGGGTAGCATATGGGCAGGGTTAAGAATTAAGAAAACTAGACACCCTGCTTCTGGTGAGATCACTTGCACAGAAATCTGAGACACTTGGAGTTTGCAAAACTCTTATGTTTATAATGTCATGTATTTCTTCCTGTACTGAAATGAGGGATGGTGTGAATCAGTGGGCCACTCCTGGTTGGTTCCTTTTTAGATTATCTTTAAATTCTTTTCTAGTTCACTCTGGGTTTTCTCTTTATGAAAGAGGGATGCAGAAGGGAGAATTGTGGATGGTTATTTACTGCTCATGATTCATCCAAGGACTAAGTTGACTCTGCCCAGTAATGTTTAATAGCCTCTAACCCAGCATTTTACATCACATCTAACCATGGTGAATGAGAGGGAGACTCTTCCTCATGGACCAACCCTGTCAATTTGGGTGACTTGATTACAAGTTCGTGTGATGTACTTTATCCGTGGCTAGTTTAACCTTTCTACACTTTCTTTGTTGTTAAGAAAGAGAAGGCAAAAAGGACAGAGAGTTGTACAGGCCTACTAATCCAAGCAGGCAGCTCTCTGATAGGGGAGCATGGGGAAATGAGTCAAATGGTCCATTTGGCATGTTCTGGTTTTGGCTGTAGGCTATTGATGAATAATGATTTTATCAAATGCTTGATCATAATAAGGATTAATCAAATGGTTTGATGGTAGTGGCCCCATCCTATTTACATGGGATATTTTCAATGGGTTCTCAAAGCCAAACTCCTGCAGAGTTAGAGAATTCAAAATAAAAATATTCTATTTTGTTCTTTAATGCATATAACCCAGGCTAGCAATTCATGTTGGCGCCATAGTATATAAAAAATTAAAAGACGGTTAATATCACTCTGTCTACATGTATATAATCCCTATTTTAATTATACTATTAGCTATGAAGATTGAATTTAATGATGGACAAATGCCCTTGGTCAAGAATAAGCACAATAATGATTCCAGCTGCATGTAGTTGGTGCTCAGTAAAAGTAAGTACTTCCCCTCTCCCAGTGAAAATAAGAACGGTTAAAGATTTTGAACTCAAAGTTTTGAACTAAGAAGAAAAATGAATATTGGATGTTGACAACATCAGTTATTTGTGAAAAAGGTGGCATGTTGAAAATCATCAACCCTTCAGGTAGAAGGTCTCCCCTTACTAACTTGTTGAGCATTTCCCGAGTGTCTGCCCACCAGCTTGTAAGGGGTATCTCCTAATAAAATGAGAGGAGCCCAGTGGTTGACTCTTCCCCAGTTTTGGTTGAACATGGATAAACCATTCTGACTGGAAAACTTGTTCTTCTCATGAAATGTTTCCAACATATGAAAAGGTATAGTGCATAATGTTATAAACACCCATGAATACATTATCCTAATCAAGAAAAACAACCTGGTAGGTAGTCAATAAATTTTTCTTACATAAACAAGAAAAACTGTGTGGAGTTTTCTCTTGTTGAGTTTCTGTTCCTTTGCTGCTCTCTGTCACTCACATTTGTATGGATCTGACAAATACTAAAGATGTGAGCCGGAAAGCTCTCGGTATGGGAGAAGGAAATGCCTTTGGGGACAGGTGCCAAGATATTTTAATTAGCTATCTCCTCCAAACATAACCCTCAGAAACAAGCAAAAATTGTCTCTAATTCTAAATCCTGAAGTAAAAGCCTTTTCAGAAACCAGGATTTTAATTCTGAAAATTGAGAATGTTCAAGTGGCTAAGAATGAACAAAGAAGGAAAAGAAACCAATGCTGGTGATTATGTTGACCTTGAATTAAGAACCTAGACATTTAGTCCTTAAAGGGAGCCTTTTGGGCTTTAGAGCCATGTTACTATATTGGGCTTCATTCAACCAACTGAACGACAAGCACTTGCATGAGATCCATTTTTGCTATGGTTCCCTTTCAGATTCATTTTGAACAAGCCAGCTTTGAAAAGATTAATGTGGGGGAGAAGCATGGGAAATCCACACACAAACAGGAGCTGCAAAGGAGAATTCAGAGTGAGCCTGGCCAAGCAGAGCGGGAAAGTGTGTTCAGGTGCAGGGAGAACAAAGAGCCAAGGTTGCACCATAAGTGATGTGGAGTGAGGAGAAAGAGTGCAGCACCGTGAATGGAGGGCCTGCTATTCATGCCAAGAAGCCCGAGTTTTATTCTTTGGGGCAGTACTTCCCAAAGTGCTGTATGTTGCAGCGCGTTCAGAAAATAATATTTGTCTGCGTTGGGGTAAAATCACAGGGCCGTCTGCAGCTAGCTCTTCTGTGGCTAGAGCTTTGTGTCAGTGAGTGGAGTCAGGTGGGAGATGTCTCAGTTCAAGTGAAAGGTGAGGAGCCCCCAAAACTAGGAGGTGGGGGTTAAAAAGGAAGAAGTTTGTTACAGGTTGAATGGTGGCTAGGCAAATTTCTGGCTTGAGTGACGGGTGGTAACAAAGCATGCCAGTCTGTTACACAAGGAACGTTGGCTGGGGGGTGGGGGTGCAGATTTACAGAAATTTCTATTGTAAATCAAAATGTTTTCTTTAGGTTGTGTTTGGTCTCTAATTCCATAGACATTCTGAGCATTCGGTTGAAGACATGGGCCTTCAGACAATGACAATTACAGTGTAGGGCTTGTGACTTGTGGTGAACCAGGGGAGCACACAGCTGGCCTTGGAGCCTCAGGAAGACCAGTTTGGGGTTTTATGTTTGGGGGTATGTCGGTGAAGGTTTGCCAGAGAAAGTGACTCCTCACATGAGCCTTGTTAGGCTAAATAGGCTCCACTTATTCCTTACTAGGCTGAATAGGCAATAAAGAGGTGTGTGTGTGTGTGTGTGTGTGTGTGTGTGTGTGTCTGCAGGGATGGTGCAGTCACTGCGTGGATAAGGAGAAAAACAAGCAGGTAGCCTGAGAGTGCAGAGAACAACAGGTTTTTGGTACTTTGGGGGTATAACAAATACACAGAACTTTCCTGAGTTGTGGCAATGTGGCTCATGTGCTCTGAGAGATTTTGCAAACTTCTCTTGATTTCTAATTGGATGAGCACAAGCGGAGTTTGGAGAACTTTGGGCATTTTGTTATAAGCCCTCCTTGCTTCCTGCACTTGGGTATATTCAAGTTTCCTTGATGTGTCTTCTGCGCATCAAGAGAGGGAAGGAAGAGAGAAGAGGCTTCTAATGAGACTGTTCTACGTGACCTTCAGTGTTGAACTGCATCGTGAGGAGGCATGTTTCAGACCCCCTAGGCCCTGGCTGCCTTTACAGACTTGGTCCAAGGCGGATACACTTAACCGTGCTCTGGCTGTGGCCTGATGGTAGGGATAAGGGAGGTTTGGGGTCCAAACAGCTGAAGCTACCAGTGTCAGCAGCTCTGGTCACACCAACAGGTAAAAGGGCTGGAAAACATAAGCTTACCCAGAGTTCTGGCTGGAACAATCTTGTCATGTTTTAGCCACATTATGTCATAATCCAGCTTATGCTTTAAAAGCTGACATAAACTTCTTGTCTGCTTCCTCCAACTGGAATTTGGCTTACCAAGTAATTCTTCTCAGGGGTTCTTTCAGCAGTGAAATTTTGGGCTTTGGGAAATGTTTGTGGTGATGAAAAAGTTTCGCTTTGGCTCCGAAAGTGTAAATACCATTTGTTATATTGCCATTTTCACCATGTTCCGACATGTAATTTAAAGAATTGGATCCTGAACAGCTCCTTCTGGCTCGGGTGCTGAAGCAGGCATGAAGGGGCGAGGAAGGCAGCAGGAAGCCTGGCCAGATCCCTCCCCGCGCTCAGCAAGCTGCTCTGGGAGCCTGTGATGTAGGTGCTCCTGCTCGGTCACCTGCCCGCTCCTGGAAGAAGGCAGGCCCAGGAGCCTCACTGTGAATTCCCCTTGCTTTCCCGGGGACAGCCAGGCCAGGAGAAGCCTGTCCTACAGCACTCCCCTGCTCACCTAACTTGTTTGCAGAACTAACTGGCTCTGATAGGAAATTGAAGTGGGAAGAAAGCAAAGGTCAAAAAAAAAAAAACAGGTTTATCCACAGCACCTGCCACTCCCATCGACCTCGAAAACCTCAGGATGGACATAGGACAAGCGGCTTGATCACACTGTAAAGCACTCTCCACTCTGCTTCATGTGATGATATTTGGGGAATATCTGTTTTCATAGACGGAGCAGCCCAGCTGGGCAATCTCATTTCCATGATGATGCACACACCTCTGTTAACCCTGTGATTCTTTGAGATGCATTGGAGGGAATCCTTCCAATGGTCTGTTAATATATGAGCCCATCCCATACAAAGGCCCTGGCCAGTGACTTTAAACCGTTTTGGTTTGCCTGTTGAGATCCCCTAGAACTCATGGCATGATTGTCTTCCTCTTTTTTGAGTTGCCATTGGCTCAGTTCACAGACTGATTGGGTTGTTTGGGTTAAGGGAGATAAAGATGGTGGCCAGAGGAGCATCCTGGAGAGACTGGAATGTCCACCCAGCCGGGAGGTGTTTGCTCTGCCCAAGCACTCCTGAGGATCAGAGTGGACCCATCAGCTTCACCCTTTTGGGTGGCAGGAAGGGAGGGAAGGCTTTTTCCACATTAATTCTGATTGTGCTATTTATTTCCTTTGGTTTTCCTCTGAGGGGAAAAATATCAAGGAGCAATATGGTATACAAATTTTAACTTTTTGTCTTAAAATAACATGAGTAAAATAAAAAATTGTTTTCAAATTTTGGGAATTTAATATTTCATTGGATTCAAGTTCTACCCAATATAATTTACTGAATGTTAAAATTTTCATATCTAGCTGATTTCAAGTGCATATATTCTGAACGCAATTTCCAAAGCAAAACTTATTTTCCTTGAAATTGGTTCCATGATTTATTGTGACTTGTTCATTTGGACTATCTGTTTTGTGACAGTAAATATACAGAAATATCTATCTAAATAATGTATATGCATATTCTTTTTCTCACATAACATTTATTATCTGTTCATCAGTAATGCATGTGACTTCATTTGTTTCTGCAACTCCAAGCACAAGTGCACAATCTTTTCTACTATGAAGGAAGGGGCAGACAGGGTAAGGCTGTGAGGCAAACAGCAAACATGCAACAGATATAACCCTGTGTACCCCTCTGCAGCGCAACCCAAGAGGGACTGGATCATACAAGAGTCATGCAGATGTAGCTTAATCTATGTTGCCTTCAGACAAATGGAAGAAATAAAATCTAGTTTTGAGATTATCATCCTAGGAATTTCATGGCCTGATGTGCATTGTCTTCAGGCATGTGCCATTTATGACACAGGGGAACAGAGTCCCCATGTCTAAAAACCTCCAGCAAACTCCTTTAAAGCTGTGATCTTTCATCCAGATGTCTAGGCTGCCAATGGTAGGAGCAAACTTCACGATGGACTGGCCTTTTTATGGCATGAGCTAGCTGGATGTCAGGGATTATGTGGGCCTGGTCCTATATGGTGCTTGGACTGTGGGTGTGGGCAGGTGCCCCAGGTAAGACACCGCAGATCATGGGCACAGGTGTGTACTTGCTGGGGAGGGGTTCCTGTCAGATGTTCCCTGAGCCTGTAGGACTGGCCTTGCTCTTTCTGTTCACACTTCTTGGCCTAGTAGAGAGAGGAAAGGTTTTTCCCTCACAGACAATGGGATCTCAGCATTTCCAGCCGAAGATCTCAACAGTTGGATCAGAGAGTGCAAGGCCAATGGCAACGCTTCCTCTAAGAGCAACAGATCAGAAGGTAGCTTCCAGAGATGTTTCACCAGGAATTCAAACAAACTGTCCTGTCAGCTGTTGCTTTGTGTCTCCTTCCTTCTACAGATCCTTCCTCCTCTCACTTTTCAGTTTTGTCCCCTTTTTTTTAACTTCTCTCCCCCTCTCCCTAAATGGAGCTTTCCCATGCTTCTCTTTCCATCTCCCTGATCCCCATTCCAAACTGGCCCACCCTCCTGGCTGCATCTTATGTTCCAGATCTCTCCTGGCACTTAAAATAATGTAGCTGACCTGGTTCCTACTCCTTCAAGAATCAATTTGTCTAAAATATAGTTAAGCTGCTCTGAGGTCTATGCATTGTCAGTTTTAGGTACCATATTTTCATTTTCTTATCCTGTGTCTTCTGGCATTTAACATTTTTAAGCAGTAGTCTATTTCTAATGTGGGCATTTAAGGCGCCATATCAGATCAGAAGGGAAGATATTTAGAGGGCAGGAGGACGTTCTGTTGTCTCTAGCAATGTAGACACTACCTCCATAGAGGACCGGCTCTGTTTGCCACATGCCCTTTGAAACCTTTTGTGAAACTTTAGAACAGTCCTTTTTTTTTTTTTTTTTTTTTTTGAATGCCTACACTTTCTGATGGCAAACGTTCACTGAAGAAAGAATTATTCTGTTTTCTCCATTTTTGTGTGCTGACCCACATCCTCTTTCTGGTGAACAGTGGCCTCAACTATTTCCCTACAGCAATATGACTGAATTGTCCAAACTTTTCCTTCTAAGGATCCTGGATGAAATTCCAGGGATATGGCATTAAAGTGCAACTCAGCTAAATCAACTTTGTGTCAGGTCTTAAAGATAATGTAGTTCAATCAGTCCAAGGATAATATATAAAATGTATTTGCCATCCCTAGGCAAGATGGCTGATCTCTCGAGCCAACTCCAAGCAAATCTGAGTTATTGTTTGTGTGCCGTATTGGGAACTGTGAAGTCTTTCCCTGACTCTGTTGGAAAGAAGGCCGTGAGCTAGTAGCAAGGTCTTCCCGAGAGGGGGACCAGTTTTATCTGCCCTCCTGGATCTCAGTGATGGGTTGAACTCCATGGCTACCCAAGATCACCCTTTAATCATCAATAAAGATATTCTAAAACACACACAGACACAACGTCAGAAATTCACTACTCCTTTAGGAGTCTTTTGGAGAGAATTTTATGTTCCATTCGACCTTTTGTTTGAGATACAGAAATTCCTGAGCATAAAAATGTAGTAAGGCAGCTCAAGCTGCTTGTCAAATTGCAAAGTGGAAACCTCAGCTTACAACAAATTGGTCTAATTAAGCCTTATTAAAATCGGTACCCTGGGGTGAATTTTTATCCCTTGCACAAAGGATGACATTGCAGAATTCCCATACTATGCAGGCGAGTCTGATGCTTTTATGGGTGAATTTTCCAAATTGGGGTGGCAAATGTGCCAGGGACTGCATCCCTGAAGCACAGGGGAATGTGTAACTGCTCAGTAATTGCAGTTTTCATTTGGGCAAATTAAATGGAAGTGAAAACAAAAGCCATGTCCTGTCTCTGCAGGCGTCTGGGTGAGCCAGGCTCAGAATGGGGGTGGGGAGTGGGGGCTGTCACAGGTGCTCCTGGGAACACAGCTCTCATCCTCTCCACTTCCCACAACTGCCCCTCATCTCACTTTGTTTTCTCCTTCCTTGAAACCTCAGGTGGGGTGGGGGGCCAGGGATCCTAACAGAGGGAAAAGAATCCCATCAGATAAGGTCCCTCTGCAGGGTTGGCCATGCTGACTTTGTAGGATAAGCTTCCATTCTAATGGGACTGCTATGTGGGGTGAGGACACGGTAGCCACTGGAGGTAGACTTCAAGGAGGAGAGCATGGAGAGCTGTCATCACAAGGCAGGACATGCTGCTCTCTGCTCCTTCCACTGAGCCCCACTTCGCCATCGTCCTCAGCTGCCCTTGCAGGGTCAGGAAAAGAGTGACTACATGGGAACAGTGGGAAATGGAGACTCATCCAATGGGTGAGTCCATGAATGTGGGGGTGCTGGCTGCACCCCAACACAGGGGTCACTGAAGACAAGTAGCCTGGTCTCTTCTGCATCCTGTGCCCTCAGTTCCAGACTCAAGCTGTTCAGCTGCCCCCTAGCCACCTCCAGGGGGAAGTCTAGCCTGCAGCTCACACTACAGCTCAACTTTCTCTCACTGTTCTCCTCTCTGACCTCTCCTCCCACCAACTCCTACATTTCAGTAGATGGGCCATGCTTCTCGTCCCAGAGGCCTGGGCAAGGGCGAGCTTGGAGAAAGTTTATTTTGGGAAGGGACCCCAGGGCACAATAGTAAAGGATTGGGGAGAGTCAAATGGAAAGAGGGAAATCCCACCCCAGGGGGTATGGCTGAGCTTGTTACTGCCCTGGGCTCCTGGGGACTCACTTTCAGTGGCTTCTCTCCAGAGAACCTGGGTGCATGTTACCAACCTGCTGCAAAGCACCACTGGTCAGAGGATGTCCCCATGGTATGAATTTCCTGGACCTTCCGGGCTTCCACAGGTCCCCGAATGCCTGGGGCAGAAAGGGCAGGAGACATAAAGTGCAGTGAGGTTGGGGTCCTGCCAGGTTACACCCACGGGCACCCCGTTGCCATAGTAACTATGGGAATGAAAAGGTGAGTGGGGAGGTTATGAAGGGCGCAGCAGCTGGGAGCCATCCTTGACTCCGCACTCCCCGAGCCTCATGTTCGAGTAATTGTTGTCAACCTGACTTTTAAAATATATCCCAAATCTCTCACCAGGCCACAGCTCCTGCCGTGGTCCAAACTATCAACATCTCTTACTGTTGTGAGAGTTTTCTGATGGCCTTCCCACCCCTACCCTCACTTCCTTTCTCCCCACCCCCCATTCTCCACCCTCACCCACCCACCAATTCACCCTGAAGGTAGGAGTCAGAATAAACCTTTAAAAGCTCTATCATAGCATGGCCTGCCTCCTTTCGAAATCCAGCAACTACTCATCTCAGCTGGAATAAAATCCCAAATCCTTCCTAGGACCTACACAAGGTCCTTCCTAGGACCTGTATGTTTGGACTCTTCGGTCCCTTTCTGATCTCCTTGATTCCTTCTTGCACTCCTCTCCTCCTCTCACTCTGCTTCAGACACTCAGCTCTCCATAGACCTCTCTGCTGTCTTCAGGTGCCAGACTTGGTCTCACTTCCAGGCTTTTGAAGTTGCTGTTTCCTCTTCCCAGAATGCTGTTCCCACAGCTATTTGTTTGTTTCACTCATGTGACACACAACTTGCAAAGCCTCATGCAAGAGCTTGGGGTAAAGGTAGGAGGAAATACGAGAAGCCTGTTGCCTTCCCTGGGAGATTGTCCTCAGGGTCTGGTCTCTTACGCATTTTTTTTTTGTTGTTGTCATGGTTTAGCTGTTCCATCCTTTTCTGTCTGTAAAACTTTGAGGAGTATTTGTTTTCTTTCTCCTACCCAAAGCTCCCCTATGTATTTCCAGTGGCATCAGTGGAGTTCCTGTAGCCAGCACCAGGAGCATGGGATTTGCAATTAGAAAAAGTTAGCTTTATATTCCAGGTTCCCTATTAATGTGTAGTGTGACCTTGAAAAAATTGCTTAATCTTTCTGAACCCCTGTTTCATCAACTGTAAAATGAAGACAATCCATCCTCATTAAATTGTCATGAGAATTTTAATGAGATTGTATACTTCCCCCCACCCCCTTCTGTGCCCTTTATAAAAATAGATCACTTACAAATTAGATGTTTTAAAGTCTGAGGCAGTCTATTGTCATTTTCAAGAGATAAATTCCTAGCAGGAGGGTGTCTGATATACACACACACACACACACACACACACACACATATAGAAGATATGGGGGAGTTTATCACTCACTTCTTTTAGAACAACCTCCCACAGGTCTGAGGATGTTGAAAACAGAAAGGCATTTAAATGTAGACATAGATCATAGGAGGACAAAATCCTCACATGGAGCCAGATGAAAGTCTATTCAATGAGAGAGCAGATAGCCAGGAATCCCTAGATGCCCTGGGCTTTCTCTCCATTGTATTTTCTCTGGAAGGCCTGTGCCAGGAGAATCACAGAGAAGCCAAAGTCCCTATCAGAGTAAACTGAAAATTCTAGATACAGGAGTGAATCATTTTTTTGTTTGCCAGAGAACACTTCTACTTCAATGGCTGTGAACCTAGGACTGTGATCTAGAAGCCTCTAGAGGATATCAGCATTCTTTGGGCCATAGTAGGTGCATCATCCATCTGAGGGAGCCCTCACTTCTTACAGATGAGCACAATGAGGGATAGAAAGGTGGAATGTATATGCAGATTTAGCAGCCCAAATATATGCAGCTAATAAATGGCAAAGCCAGGAATGAAAAAGTCCATTTGATTCACATGATTTCCCTAGCCACTGTGAAGCCCCGACATAAGAGGTAGATATTCTACTGAGTTCAAGCATCCTGTTTATTACCTGAGGGAGGAGGAAGGTGAGGAGGATTAGGCCATCAGCAGGCGTTGCCATGGAACCTGAAGACAGTTGGGGAACCCATGCCCTTCCTTAGGGTACCAAAGCATAGGTAGCAAGTCCTGGACCAATGAGACATGGGAACACAGATGTTAATGAGGGAGGAGAAGTGCGTCAAAAAGGAAGACATCAGAGACACTATGCCTTCCTCATTGTCCCTTCCAGTTACAGAAGAAAGAGGCTATGCTTTCAATGAAAGCCCTAGGGGGTCACTTTCCAGCTGCAGGACTCAGGGCATGGGGTTTGCAGGGGTATAGTGCTTCAGGGAAGTTGCTGAGGGGACACAGAAGGGGTCAGCTAGGAAGGTTTGCTGTGCAGAGTCCTTGTTAGGATGGGATTGGAGGGTTGGTTCTCTACCAAATCCATTAATGTGCTCCATGAGAAAGAGCTAGAATTTGGATTCTCCCCATGCCTCTACGCTGGAAGTATACTACAAATAGCACTAGTTATGTAAAATAGGATTTCTGTCACTTTTGCTGTAATTCTCCTGCCACTTTCCCATCCATACCTCAGCTGACCCGGAGTCACCAGAATGAGACAAAGCAAGGGAAAATAGATGTTGGACTAGTGGGTACAGGGGTTTAGACCTTCAACACATGAATGGAGGGGGGACATGGTCAGTCCCTGAGAGCTGACTTCCTCTGACACTGCACTGACAGAGTTCTCTTGTTACTGCCAGTCAGGGGAAGGAGGGGTGTATCCATGTTCTCCCCTTGGCCCCTACTGACACACTGGGTGCAGCGGCGGCTCATCACTATCGCTGGCAGGAGGGGAGGTTAAGGTTTTCCACTAGCCCTCTACTGATACCACCAGGCTCAGAGAGGGGGCCCCTTGTTGTTGCTCCCCACATGGCCTCCCCTGCACTGAGGGGTGCTCCTTATTACCATCAGGGGATAGGAAAGTCCTAGTCTCCTATTCAGTCTTCTCTAACACCACCCGCAGGGGAGGGAGGCATCTCATTATAGCCTGGTGAGTATGGAAGTCTATGCTTCCCAACTGACTTTTGCTCAAAAGTAGACTCTCCTCAATTTTGCTGGACCCTATGTGTTGGAAGCAAATCACCACGGCCTAGCCCACTTCTCAGAGAAAGGTGTTACAATAGGGGTCAGGGCTCGCTGGGTGCCATGTCTGAAACCACCTACCACAGGGAGTAGAACACTGGTTAATAGTGCTTGACTAAAGGAATTACTCACCTAAGTCAGAGCCAGTAAAAGGGATCTACAGGCACAGGAAGCACATAATCTGGAAATAAGAACCGAGGCTATTCTCTCATCAGCTGCATGGGTAGGGAATCTCTGCATCTCTTGTTCTTCTGCTTTTCTTAGCTAATTGGCTACCTTTAATTGGCTCCACACTGGCCACTGCCTACTACTCAATTTGTCTTCTAGATGCATTCTTATTCATTCTCATTCTATTTTTCCTCCAGAAGTCTACACTAAAGGGTTCCCTTTCTATATGGCTTTAGACTGGGTTTGGCTATTATGTAGGACTGGCCAAGGTCTGGAGAGAATAAATAGAAAAAGATCTAGTACTTACTTCTCAATTCCTCTTGTTCGCCAACTAAAGGTCACATGGCTGTATCCACACAACTCTTTCTAGATCTTAGTGACTGCCCCTCTCTTGCTCCTTCTTACCTTTTGTTGGTGATGGTGTCTGCAATGACTGGACCTGGGATATTGCATTATTCTTTGTGGTTTTCCTACCCACACCCACACCTTTTTAAATAGCCCATTTTAAAAACTGTCCTCAAAATAATTAATTTGAATATGTCATCTGTTTTTCTGCAGAGACCGTGATCGATGTAGCCTTATTTGACCTCAATTTACCTCTTGACATTAGGGAGTCAGTTTCTTCTGACTCAATCTCTCAAATTCACTTTCGGATATCCAAGAGCAGAATCTAATTATTCCAGAAATATTTTTGATTGCTTCTGCCACTTTGGGGTCAAATCTCATTCCTAATCTAATTAACCGTTGGCTGCAGATTGAGGATGGGATGGGGGACCCAGGTGCCTTGGGAAGTATAGGTTGCCTCAGAAATAGAGATATGCTAGAAAGGACATTATTGTCATTTCTATAATGAGGTAAGGGGACTGTAAGATCCCCTCTCTATCAATTCTTGTTTTCAGTGTCATCCCTGATTTGACTCCATCCTCAGTCAACTCTTTCTGCTTATAATAACTGCCCTGGGGAGCTTTCCTATACTGTTTCTCTGATCCACATCAAGAATCAAGTAGAAGAAGTGTGCCTGGGTGGCTGAGTCAGTTAAGCATCTGACTCTTGATTTTGGCTCACATCATGATTTCAGGGTTGTGATATGGAGACCTGCCTCAGGCTGTGCACTGGGTGTGGAGCCTGCTTGAGATTCTCTCTCTTCCTCTCCCTCTGCCCCTCCCTTTCCCCTTCCCTGTTCACTTGCACATGTGTGCACCCTCTCTGTCTCTCTCTCTCTCGAAAAAAAATAATCAAGTAGAGGAGCTGTGCAGCTGTGTTTCTCTGTCTACAATGAAGAAAGTGAGGATCTGATTGGGGATATATCAAACTTAGAATAACACAACAATTAAATGGAAGGATTGGAATTCAAGGTCAATTGCACTTACTGTTAGCATTTAACATACCGCAGATAGTTCTCATATTCTTCACATGGATTGCCAGTATCTGGGGAAAAAAAGGTGTCATTTTTTATCTCTCCTAGGGTGTTTATATGTTAGTATGGAATAAAATCCAAGTGATGAATAGGTGAAGCTGCACTGGAATAGATTTAATGGGAGAGGGGTTCTCCTGGGGCTTTTGATATCAACAGATGGACAAGTTGATGCTTATTATTGGGTCTGCTCTTGCCAGATAGGTAAAGGGAGCACTCTATCTCCTACCTGTGAGATGGTGAAGAAAGTTTAACATCAACTATGAGTCTTGAGGATAGGATATAGGATAAATTCTAAAAGCATTCCTTTAAGGAAAACTCTCATCTCCCAAATTGGATATTGGTGCCATTTTTCCTCTACTCACAACTGCACCAACAAATTTCTCTAATACAGATTCATTATTCTCCAGTTTAATTAATGAACTTCCATAATTAATGAATTAGGAGCTCCATGAAGTCCAGGATTGTGTTTTGCTCATTTCTGTTAACACTGAGATACCAAGTAGTAGCCAGCAGTATTCCATGAGATAGACTTTCAAGGCTGGTCAAGTAGAGTAGTTCCAAAGCTCCCAGGCAAAAAAGCTTTTTACAGTGACTTTACAGAGGTCAAGTCATTTGAAAATTTAACCAGAAGAAATTGGCTTTTCAAATTACATAGGCGATTTTTTTTCTAAGGTGGTAAAGACATTGGCAAAAAGCTGCACAGATTTCAAAAATCAGTGTAAACAAACCTCATCAATGCCTAGACCATTTCAAAAATGAGCAGGTCACATTTTGTAAGCCTCCTCATATATCCAGAGGATTATGAAAAACCTGAGTAGAAAGATAGAATATAAGAATTTAAAAGAATATGTACCATGGAGTCATAGATTTCATTTAGACTTTAGTAGCTATGTGACTTTGGGCAAGTAGCTTTCCTTTGAGCCTGTTTTTCTCATGCAATGAAAATAATGCCATCTAATCCCACTGGGAAGATTGGTTTAAAACTTATGCAAGTTACTTAGCATAGTGGCTGGCACATGTTATTTCTCAAAAATTGAGAGATATTTATACTATTACTATTATAGACATCAACCCAAATGCAGGCAGCCCAAATCTATAAATGTTAAAACGACAGCAAAAGAACTTGCCTCATGTCCGCCACTGACAAGAAATGGGCTACTGCCTCTAAAGAAAGCTGTTGGAGACCTGGTAAATCTCCAACCCACAGTCAAGAAGGGTTAAGTGTTGGAGGTTTCTCCTATCAGAGATTTTATTCCTGCCACCATATTAATAGAGTGGTTTATTTTCTCTTCTTCATCTTCTATGTCCAAGGGTCTCATGGGGTTGAAGCAGAGTGGTACAGGTTCCATTTCTTACTCTGTCACTCCAGAGCTCATTGTTGTTAGATGAGTCACACCTAATCAAAAAAATTTCCCAATAGACATGCATTCCTCTCTTGCATGACGTATGACTCTTCTGTACCTACAAGATGCTGCATCTTTGTGTCGGTTGCACAAATGTTTATTTTGTCATGGAGCCCTCAGAAGTCCTACAAACTATGTTGTATTTGAGGGAGAAAAAGGCATCTATGAAATCCACATTTAGAATGCTCTAGGCATTCAGATAGGTTTCAGTGTTAGGAGAAATGAGAAAACAGATAGTTCTAGAAAAGAATAAATAAACCTATCAACCTCACATCTTCCCTGCATTATCACATTGAGAAACCAGCACAGAGTGATGCTGATCACTTTATCTGGATTTGCACGCATTTTGCAGGTATCAGAGTTATTCACTCCACCATTTACTGGTTATTTGATCTTAGACAAACGATTTGCATTCTCTGAATTCCACTTGTTATCTGTAAAATGGGTATAAAGGGAACATGATAGGATCCCTGAAGTTTGTTCCAGAAAAAGAAGATAATTTCTTCACAGCAAACCCTTCTTTCCTTACCAATGCTGCATTACTCTCATACTTGAGCAAAGATATCAACTTCTAGAAATGGCTGACACAGGGTAGACAGCTATGGATGTATAAGGAGAAGAGAGGCTCTAAAACAATGTACCAGATCTTGGCCTAAGAATTTGATCTTAACTTTTTATATTTTTAAAGGAAAACTATGATTTCAAAACATTAGAGTTTCTTTGTTTGGAGAAAAATTTCCATGGTCTCTATTGATCGTGAACATTCCTATTCAAAAATAGGCCAGATTAACTTCAGGCATGTAGCTTGGTTTCTCATATCATTACTTGGATAATAAATAGATGGATGTTCCTGATATCCTAAATAATTTGGGAAAACTCATGTGACATGGATACACCAGGAAGAAAAATAAAATGATTTTAAAAATAAATGATTGGAATGTTGCTTATATGTAAGATGGAATTTGGCAGGGGGGCAAGACCAATTTCTCTGCTAAGGACAAGTAAAACAATCAGGATAAAAATATAAGAATAATTACTTTAAAGAAAGTAGGGATCTGCTGAAGCAATGAGGATTGAAAGATTGAGACAGGAGAGGTCAGAACCACTGAGAGGTGAACTGAAAGTCTGTTGCTGCTTTTGGCCTGTGGCCATTTGCCTGATTCTGGGCAAGAACAAGAGGCTGACCATCCAACTGGGCTCAGAGAAAGAGAAAAATGGATGACAGACAAATGACTGGGGCTTTTTGTGGTCTTTGGGACTGAAATGAAAAATCTGAGATAAGATAAAAACGTGAACAGTAGTCTTGTTGTGCAAAGAAAACAGTCAGATTTAAGAGTCAACATGAACACACTGGACTCAGCTAAAAGCCCCGAAGAATGGGGGCACCTGGGTGGCTCAGTGGGTGTCTGACTCTTGATTTCAGCTCAGGTCACAATTTTGGGGTTGTGGGATTGAGCCCTGTGTTGGGCTCTGTGCTGAGCATAGAACTTGCTTGGGATTCTGTTTCTCCCTATGCCTCTCACCCACCCTACCCCTCACCCCTACTCATGTTCTCTCTCTTAAAAAAAAAAAAAAAAAAGCCCTACAGAATTGTACGCTAGAAACAAGGGTGAACCAGAAGTAGACTAAGCCTAACAAAACTTTCAAAGTGGCCCAGATTCATCTCAGTTTATGACTAGATTAAAATGATCAGCCCCTCCCTCCCCTTTTCTGACAAAAGGGTGAATGAACTTTCTTTGGACTTCTACATTTAAGATAGAAAGGCTTGAAAATTTTACTGAGTACTGAAGTACTGAAAAATATTTTTAAAAATTAAACAGAGAGCTAGAAGCTCTCAGAGCTTAAGAAGATCAGCATCTAAAACTGGGAACTCTAAAGTAGAAGCAGATAGACATGACAGAAAATAGGATTAGTGAACTAGAACTGGTCATGAGAAAATAGCCAAATTGGATAATAACCTAGGGAAAAGATGGGTATCCTGAACTCCAAGGCAGGCCCTCTTAGGTCTTAGAAGATGGCCCTTTGTATTCAGGAAAACTGCTTGAAGGACCTTGTGGGTGGGAAAACAAGAAGCCCTTGTGTTGGTTTCGATGGGAGAGAAATGAGAAAAAAAAAAAGATATCATTTATTCCCCATAAAAAAGTTACATAGAAATTTGTGCGTTGTGTCCTGGGATTCAAAGGGGGTCAAACGACTTCTAAACAGAGGGATGGTACCTGGTGGGATGTGAACAGAGAGATACTCTGTGGCCCAGTTGGTATCCTCCTCACGCCTCCATGGAGCCGTGGAGAACATGGCGTAGGTGAGCTGGGGAGGAGAGCCTGGGCCTGGTCCAGCAGAGTGAGAGCAGCAGCCCGGGAGCTGAGACAGTGAGGAGGTGTTGAGAGTTTAACAGCTAGTGCTGGATTCCCAGCAAGCTGACCTGGGGCGAGCCAGGGCCTTCTGGGAACTTCTCTGACATCTCCATGATTTGACTATGCACATGTCAAGGGATGACGGGGTCACTGAACTTCCCTCGGAGCTGGGGGCTTAAGCCTTTTCATGTGGAGACTCAAGTCCCCCACAGCACAGACCTGAGAGGGGGCTGGCTCCCCACCAGAGTGCTCCTGCCCTCCTGCCCGCCACAGGCCTCAGACCACCCCGCCGCTGTCATCGCAGCCATCCACAGAAGGCGGAGTGGTGTTGATTCAGTTGTCTTCCGTTCCCCTCTCACCCTTCCCCAAAGCCCGCTGCTCCATCCATAAACTGGATGAAGGATGTCAAGTTAGGGATGGTTATCTGGAATCGAATGTGGAGGCTTAATTATCACCGGCAACACCACTAATGAGGAAACCACATGATTGTTCACACACAAGGCTGTGTTGATGGAAACTAATTTATGGCAAGTGCTCTATCCTCCAGGCTTCATTATAAAGGGCCTCTGTCCTCAGGCATCCTCCCTCCCCACACCCCACCCCTCCCCGGCCTGCATCCCTTCTGTTTCATTAGCTCAGTCTCACAGGAAATGGGGAACAGGAGATAGTGCTTTCCACACCTTTTATGGGAAAGGAAGTGATGAGGCCGCAGGGTTGGCTCCGAGCAAGCTCACTGAATAGCCATGCTTTCTTTGGGAGCCTCTCACTTTTCTCCTTGGCTGCCTTTCCCTCATCTCTTTTGCTCTTTCTCTCTCATCCACTCGTTGCCATTTACTAGCTAGCTGCTGGAAGCCTCTCTTTGGCCCCCACCTACTCAGGCTCTTCCATGCTCTTTAGTTCCATAGGAATAAGGATCTGACCTGGGCTGGGGTGCTGGCAGCCAGGGGTGGGAGCAGGGGGTTTCCTGCCTACAGCTGAGGAGAGGGCGGGTAGCCTTCAGGAGGTGGGGCTGGAGAGGTAGTCAGGTGCAGAAAACAAAGCCACTTGGTGGAAAACCAACTGGCAGGGACTTCCCAGTGGACTACTGCGGGGGACGTGGGGAAGCACCAACCAGTGACCAAGACAGAGAAAATACAGGTAACCAGCTCAGTGTTGTCCCCCATGTTGCTTCTCTTCTCCAGCAGCTTCCGGGTAGAATCAGCAATAAAACCCACACACTGGCCTTTGTAGCCACAGGTGGGCTTGGCCAAGGCACCCAAGTTCCACACCAGTGCCTGTAAACTGGAAGCTGGCTGCTCCAGAGATGGAGGAGGAGGACGTGGGGCATGCCCACTCTCTGGAGACCATGACACAGATGGACGGAGGGAACTTTGACCAGGTCGAGCCAGTGCATCTCTTCCTCTAGACTGAATCTTCCAGAACAGGGCCTCTTCCTTCCATTTTTGTATGCTCGTTTCCTTCACAGGTCTTGGCATATATGACAGGGACTCAAATCTGGAAGTGCAGTAAAAGAAGAACTAAATGGAGACCTTTTTTTCCCCTAAAGTGACTTCTGCTGATACTGCACCTGGTACGTGTTGGTCTCTACTGGCTCTTGGCCCCCAGAGTTCACACATGGTAGCTCCTCTTCCTCCCTGTGCTTCCTCTGTGTTGGCAGCTGTCAGAACCAGGACAACCACCGCATAATGTGTGTCTCTTTTGGAAGCAGGGAGCCTAACTGAGGGCAGGAAGTTGGGAGGACCATAGCAGAAGCCAAGAGTCTGGGTAGTCTGAAGGCTGGATAATGGAGCGTGAGTTGGAGAGGGCTGGTGGTCTCAGTCAAGGCCAGTTTGGACATGGCAAGTGTCTGGGGCAATGCCATAGATTCTGTGACTCAGTCTGTGTGACCTTGAGCTGGTCACCTTGAGCCTTCCTCCCACTTCTTGCCAGATGAAGCCATACTGGCAGTAGCAATGCAAAGCTCACGTGGGGGCCAAGACCAGGAGGGGGTGTGTTTCATGTCACATGCCACTCCCTTCAGTTGACAGTGGCCCTCTGGAGGGCTGGGTTGATTCTGTAGGTCAGATTTTGACAGGGAAGGGAACTCCAATCCCTTCACAGAGCCTGCCCTTGGGAGGGAGGAGGTGGGACCCTCAGGCTGTGAGTCTGCTGATTCTGTTAAGCCTCTGAAAGTCCCTTACTGGATTCAGACCACCAGGTCTACCTGCAGTGGGATTCACAAGTATTTCAGTCATTAGACAATTCTGTTCTCAATGAAATGACACACACACACACACACACAAAGAGAAAACAAAGAAATGACACAAGTGGTGAAAACATCAATTCCACTTTCCCTTCATGGTAGGCAGGGAAGCAAGGAGGTCTAATAGTTATCAGTCTTCCATTTGAAGCTAAGATCAATTTTTTTCTTTCTTTTTTTTTTTTAATTTTAATTCCAGTGTGGTTAACTCACAGTGTCATATTAGTTTCAGGTGTGCAATATAGTGATTCAACAATTCCATTTATTACTCAGTGCTCATCATGATTAGTGCACTCTGAATCCCCTTCGCCTATTTCACCCATTCCCCCCACCCACCTCCCCTCCGGTAACCCATCTGTTTGTTCTCTAGAGTTAAGAGATCATTTTCAAGTATAGGAAGAAAGAGCCCCAGAGATGGATTCAAAAGGGTCAATGCTCAGATTTCTCCCAGGCCAGGCTGGAGCCAGTGTGACATCCTCCCCCACCCCCCAGCCCCTGGGGTAGGATACATACTGCTTGGCCAGAGTCTGATTGCTTACCCAGGCCACCAGTCTGGAGCCAGCTCTCTCCCCGCTGTGCCAGTCCTGCTAACAATAGTTACTCACAGGGCTTGTCATTACTTCCAGATTGCTGAAGAGAGTGTTGGCTTTACCTTTCTTTAGTTCTTGTTTTCTTTTTTCAGTGGCCCAATGAATAGGCTTCCGGAGGAGAACAGTAAAGCATGGCTCTTGTTGCTGGATGATCACACAGCGGCTCTGTTTTTCCAAACTGATGGCCTGGCTTGCCAAGAATGAATTAAATGTTTCCACAGAATCATTTGCTTCGCTTCTAATCAGCTCTGTGAAGTATTTTCCTTCCTCCCACTAGTTTAAGAGGGACACACTGACTCCCTTGGTTGGGCACCTCAGGCAAGGGCTTTTGGAAAATGGAGAAATAGAAAACTATGAGAGGCCCTTCTAGAAACTCTGGGGGGCAGGGAATGGAGAAGTCTGGGCTTGGCCTCAGAGCAGCAGACAGGAGAGAAAACACATCAGTGCCCCACCAGGGCTGTGGTGACAGAGATGCTGGGAAGCAGGGATTTCTAGGTCATTGGCCCTGAGGCACAACAAAATCACCAGCGGTAGTCACGGATGCCAATCCCGTGACTTGCTCCTGCTGAAAGATCCCTCCAAACCTATTTCTCTGGCTCAGAGAGACTTCCCAGGGTAACTCATTCACTTTGATCTTCCACTTTGTGGCCTTCTGGCCACCAGTTGCCACAGTGACCATCTGCATCTTGACAAGTCTGGGTACCAGCATTATTGCTACTGTGATGCTTCTCTCCTCTCTGTTCTGGGAGGCCCAGTTGGTTCTCTTTTCCAGTCCAAAGGCCCCATAGTGAGAAAATAGGAAGAATTTCTGTTATCCCCAAGAGTGTCATACTCTTGGAACCATAAAACAGCACTACCTATGTCTTTTCATGTCTTAAGTCTTCTTTGGCTCTCCTCCCCCTTATAGCTCTCTCTTCTGAGGACTCAGGCAGCCCAGCGAGAACCAGGCTAGAGGCCAATCAGAGTGTCACAGCTTTGGGATACAACCCATCATCCCTCATGTCTGTCCTGGGGAGCAATTCCTCACTGAGACTCTTCACATGGCTCTCTTCATCAGCTCCGTACCATTTTTTATTGGGACATTACTTCAGGTTGTTCTCCTGCCATGTAGGGGGGCTTTTTGGAATAAGGTTGACTGGCTTTTGAAGTAGTAAGGGATGCATCTTTCTGGGGTGCCTGGCTGGCTCAGTTGGTTAAGTCTCTGCCTTCAGCTCAAGTCATGATCCTGGAATCCTGAGATTGAGCCCCGTGTAGAGCTCCTTGCTCAGTGGAGAGTTTGCTTCTCCCTCTCCCCATACCTTTCCCCTCTTCAGGTGCTCTTTTCCTCTCTCACAAATAAATAAAATCTTTTAAAAAAGGATTCATCTTCCCAAACTTCCTCTTTTTCTCACATGCACAGTTCATCACTGGGCTTGTCCCACCAGCATTGCATTCCAGATATCTATGAATACCAGAGGGCTCATGAGTTGGTTAACATGGTATCCTATGACACTTAGGCCCTCGCACCGTTTCCACCTGTAGTGCTTATGGTGGATACGGCTAATAGAGAAACTATTTTTTTTTCAAAAAAGATTTTATTTAAATTCAATTTGCCAACATATACTATAACACCCACTCATCCTTTCAAGTACCCTCCTTTGTGCCCATTACCCAGGTACCCCATCCCCCCACCCACCTCCCCTTCCACAACCTTTTGTTTGTTTCCCAGAGTTAGGAGTCTCTCATGGTTTATCATTATCTCTAATTTTTCTCCACTCAGTTTCCCTCCTTTCCTTTATAGTCCTTTTCATGATTTCTTATGTTCCACAAATGAGTGAAACCATATGATGATTGTCTTTCTCTGACTGATTTAGGAGAAACTCTTTTCTAGTGAGCCTTAGAATTCTTCTCAGCACCATGCATCAGACTCTCCTACCAGTCTACCTGAGTTGCTTCTTAGATGGACACCTTTCCACCTTCCTTAGCATAAGCTCCCCACTGAATCTCCCATCCCTCCAGCCAACACACCAATGAATGGTCAAAAGAAACATATACCTAATGTCACATTGACCCTAACAGGACATGCTCTCTGCTCAGCAGGGAGGGGGTTTGCAGTTTGCCTCACATACATTATAAAATGTAAGCATGCTTGATTGGAGGTAGGGGAGGTGCTGGAGCACAATTCTATTAAGGATAGAATTTGTCCCTTTTTGGAGTTGATGAATGCGCCTCTTTCCACCATTCATTTGTCTCTGTCTCACTGGTTAGGTGAAGGGAGGTTGTATTCTAGAATTTATTGGTCCGGATTAGCTGTAACTGTCCTGGGAGGTAGAGAAGGCGACTTGAGTCTTATCCAACAACATCTCTCCTGAAGTAAACCCTGTCATAACCCAGCCAACCCTGGCCATAAGAGCAGCTGTTATAACTGCACATCCTGCCATGTGGACATTTTGTCCTCAACACAAAAGAAGAGGGAAGTGATGAATTGCAGCTCAATTATTTTTATGAGTTGTCTTGTATATTGGATTCATTAATAGGTGTGTGGGGAGGATTAAGGTAAACAATTAAATTCATTAATAGGTGTGGGGGGGGATTAAGGTAAACAAAATGAATATAATATGTGAAATAGCTAAGACGTTTCTTCATTAATGCACCAAACAAATAACTACAAAAACAAGCAGAAATAAATAACATAACATCCTCAGATTCAGCATGATTCAATTATGATTATGAAGTTCGTGGCTAAGGATCCACTCCTTCTGATTTACTCACTCTGTCTCATCACTACATGGGTTCTCTTACCTGATTATTTGGAGCTTTAATATTTGATTGCATTTCTTCCCATGCTTTTTCATGCCTGTGGTGCTGTTTCCAGTTTGCTGACTTTGTTTGGGTCCCTGCAGGCTGGTCCTGTGCTGTACTCCAAGATCATAAGAATCCCAGGCTTCAGGTCTGCTGACCTACCTCTGACATTGGACCTGCCCGAGCACTTGTTGTTTCCTCCAACCCAGCCCACAGCACTGTCCCAGGCCTTGTAACATAATTCCAGAGTTGCTCCAGGTTGGGGGTTGAGTAAACTTTCTTTGGCCGGGGGCTGAATCTGGAGTCATTTTTCTTGCAGGTGGTAGATGGAGGTGACAGTTATTATATGGCTTTAAATTCAGGAAGATCTTGGGATAGCTCTTGGATGGACTCCTCCCTAAATGCATGGACCTAGGCAAGTAGTGCCTTCAGAGAGTCTCAGTTTCCCGTCTGTACAGTGGGTTAATGGTAAACATCTCATATATGGATTTAAAGATTAAATAAGAAAACATATGTAAAGCATTTGATGTGGGATGGTTCAATGATTTCTAGTTTCCTTCTCTTCATCCTTCCCTCATGAAACACATAGAGCACGCAAACTCTGTTTCCAATTCCTCTCCTGTATAGAGAAGATGGTCTGATTGAATTTAAATTAAAAAAAATGTAAAAAAAGAAAAAAAGAGAGAAGATGGTCTGTGATCTACCATGAAGTATTCTATCTTAAAATGGATTCTTGATTCTGCATTCCTGACATCTAATATACCGAAAAGAGCTGAAATTCAATACGTTAAGTGAGGTGCTTTTAATGCATGAGACCGAAACAGAGATTTAGCTTATAATCCAAGTATGCAGGAACATGAGGTGCATTCAGAGGAAGATGCTGCTGGTTGATAGAAATGGAAAGATTCATTCTGTGCTGAGCCATAGTGAAATAACTGAGAAGATGGCTAATGGTTTTAGGATGAAAGCTTTTAGCTCCAGACCACCAGTATTTACATCGGAGGCTGTTGCTGGCTGCTGGGGGAGACTGGCTGGGGCCAGCTGCCATGCTGTGGAGAGTGTGTGCTCTCAGACCAAAGTCTCATGCCCTTGAGTCAGTCTCTCACACTTGCTCAACCTCACTCTTATGAGTGAATTTCCTCTCTCATAAAATGGGTACAACAAATGTACTGAACAGGAGTATGAGGACAGTGAAATGAGAAACTAAACAACAACAAGGATTCCAGCAGAGGAGAGGCCTGGACGTGTGTGACTGTCCAGTACAAACTGAAATGGGTTAATGAGTTAGTTTAGTTTGTCTCCTTTAGAAATTGGACCTGAATCTGGAAAAGTATATGCCCATACATCTCTTCTTTTAACCGTGACTAGATTTTTCTGTAGGGTTTTTTTTTTTTTTTTTTTTAGTATTTATTTATATATTTGAGAGAGAGAGAGAGAGACAGCATGCGTGCACACGTGCACAAGCAGGGAGAGGGGCAGAGGGAGAGAAACTTAAGCAGACTCTATGCTGAGCATAGAGCCCAAATTGGGGCTTGATCCCATGACCCATGAGATCACGACCTGAGTTGAAACCAAGAATCAGATGCTCAACCAATTGAGGCACGGAGGCATCCCATTTTTCTGTAGAGTTTGATGAAAATGGCTTATTTTAGAGCTTTGGGGCCTAAGTATTTAACATCAACTGATTTCCAGTGAGAAGCTCAGGGGCACCCAATTAGCAATCCCCAGGACTCTCATCTGGTCTCAAAAAACGCTAGTTTTGTGGGACTTCAATAGTTGTTCCTCCAAAAAAATGGGATGCATGTTCTAACATCTTTGGGAATTGTTAAGTAAATAAAATGAAACAGATTACTTACTGCACAGCTTTCCAGATATTTAAATAAGCCACTATACATCTCCAAGATGGGGCCAAGTCACATGCATTGTCTTTCAAAGTGTTTGACCATGGTCCCTATACTTTTTATATGTGGGATGTTTTTAGAGCCCCGTGATCCTTGGCATGCTTTGGCAAACAGTCTTCTAGTAATTTTTATGGGTTTTGGGAAAAATGTTTACACTATAATATTAACCGAGAAAGCAAGCTACTAAATTTCATGTACTGTAAAATCATGATTATGTTAAAATGCATTTAAGAGACTGACAGGAAATATATCAAAATATTAACATATTAACCAAAAGCAGTAATCTCAGGAGGGAAGAATTATGCTTTTATATTTACTTACCTATATTTTCCAATTTTTCTACAATGAACACGTATTATCTTTATCATCCAGAAATTTTACTTTTCTTTTTTCTTTTGGCTAAACAATCTCAGAAAGGATTGTTTCTTTTCCAAGTACAATGTTGGATCCACCTGAATGAAATATGCCTTTCACTGCATCCTGAGAAGATGGAAGAAACATAAAAAGCCTTTAGAAGCCCTTGAGGAATTTTGAGGGCAGTAAAAGCAAAGACTGTAAACCAAAGAAAAACACACAAAGTTGTAAGAGCAGTGAGAGAAAAGTGGGGGCAAGGGATATTGAGTGTCTAAAGAGACAAAAATAAGAAACATAGCCTTTCCTGGAAAGGAAAAGAAAATTCGTGGTAAAAAACAACTGTGTGGTTTTTGTGAAAATCCACCAAGGTAAGGAAGAAGCCAGCCAGTAGCCCAAGGCCAGATGGCTGACAGGAGGTTCCCAGCTCACAACCCACCTTCCTGCCTCCAGCAGGACCACCTCTGAGTCATCAGGGGATTTATTTACATAAGGACAATACTTGGAATCGGTTGACAAGTGGGCTCCTCAAACCCAGTCAGAACCCTGAATCAATGAGGCCTGACAAGGAGCAAAGGGTGCAAGAACGATCTGTGGATAGGGCTAGATGAGCGGTAGGGAGGTGTGAACAGTTTTTGTAAGCCCCACGGATTCCAAAAGTGGCAGTTTAATATACTCTGGAAGTTGACTGGGTTTAAATCTTGGCTCCACCGTTTACACTGGTGTGGTTTGGGATGCATTTCTTATCCTCTTTGTGCTTTAGTTTCTCTAAAATGAGGATAATCTCAATAACGATCTTGTTTTTGAGATATTCCTTAGTGAGGTCATATATGCAAAAGACTTCGCAGTGAGCCCTTTGGAAGTGGCAGCATTAGAATGAATAAAGAAGTGAGTAACAGCTGCAAATAATTATCCAGGGTTTCTGAGATTATAGCACATGGGAATGCCATCCTGATTTCTGGACTTCAAATTACTTCTCTAATGAGTGGCACTGTCGGGCCACAGTCAAGCAACACTCTGCGAGGGGAATTTCTTAACTTGCCTGCCCTGCTCTGCGAATGATGAATGGGAGCACAATGATCAATTAAGTTCAACTTCTCATGTTAGTCGGGTTTTGCTGTGATCATGCTATGTAACAACTCCAGCCCTCCCATAGAAGCAATATTTATTTCTTCCTTACAGGTTTTGAGTAAGCATTGACTCTGGGGTTTTGCTGGGCTCAGTTGGGTGTGGTTTCAGGCTATAGGTCACTTCAGGTCTGGTCCATGGGGGGCTATTCTGAAACTTTGGGTGGGAGCTACCTGGGTCCTGCTCAGGTTCTGGTGGGTGAGAAGGACCCGAGGACGGTAGGAAACTTGCCTGTCTCTGAGACCCTCGGCCTGGAGCACACCATCACGGCACTGACAGGGGACTTGCAATTCTCTGCCTGTAATTATTTTAGGTTTAGAGCTTTTGTCAGGTGAAGATTATTACTCTAATAATTCTTGTCCTTTTTGGGTGTTGCATAAATAAATAAATATATTTACTAAAAATTTATTTTAAAAAATCTATATATATATAAAGAAAGAGGGAGCATTTCTCTTTAAAATATTCAACAAATACATGATTAGGTGAATGAATGAATGAGCCTCTGCAAAAGTACCCACTACAGAAACCCAGGAATACTGACTGTAGGTGGGAGGCAAATGAATACTGGCCCGTGCTTTCTAGACTCTCCTCCCATTCTTAAGTCACTGATCTGTGATTACTTCCTGTTTCCTGTATCAGTTTTTGCTCATCTTCCTTTACCATTCTGTCCCAAAGATAGAGGTTAAAGCTGTGTAAAAAAAAAAAAAAAAAAAAAAAAAAAAAAAAGCTGTGTAATCATTTCATTCACATATATTTACATTATTATTTAATATCTAATAACAAACTATAGAAATGATCCCTGAAAGTATAGTCTTTATTTAATATCTAAATGAGTAAACTGACCCCAGTTGGAACACTGGTATTCTCTTTCAAGTTTCCTTAGGGAACAGTTCTTCCTCTGGGTGATGTTATTTGCTAAGTTTTATCCATATTAACTGAAAGAGCCCACGTCCCATCCTCGGGGGAGACATTCATTCCCCGAAACCTATCCCTCCTATATATTCACTGTGAGCCTATTTTTCCAAAGCACTGTGTGGAGGGTGGTCGCACCCACGTCCCAGGGCAGGGATAACCTCAGACTACTCCTTTTTGCATCATCAGATAAGCACTGCATCTTTAATGAATGCTCAAGCCAGCTTGTGAGAGTCACATCTGTTTTATGCAAGCAGACAAGGTGAATTATGAAACTAACAGCTTTCTCAGGTATGGGTTCTGCAGTGTGATCAATTATGTATAATGTTCACTCAGGCAAAAAATGAAGTGGCTGCAAGCTGGAGTGCTTCAAGGCTGCTGGACACATTGGACTTGCCAGGTACAGTGGGCTTCTCCCGTCTTAGTATATATGTGGTGTTTGGCCCCTCAAGGTCCCTTTGTAAATTTTGTCTGATTTTATCATTTGCCTGATTTGTCTGATTATGTGCATGGCACAGAACAGTAACAACGATAGTAACAATGACCATTTTATTGAGTGTGTTAGGTGCTTTGTGTGCGATTAAATCCTCCTAACGAGTCCCTGAAGGAGGTCCTATTATAAGCCCCATTTTACAGGGGAGGAAATGGAGCCTTGGAGAGTTTGTGTAGCTGGGAAAGAGAAAAGTATAGTCAGCGTGGCCTGGAGTTTACATATTATACACTACATTATACTGCTCGTTGGCACTTAATACATTTTAATTAATGTTGGTTGAGTGAATAAATGGATTCATGAGTAAATGTCAGAGTAAATGGTCTCACAGAGGGGATATGAAGGCAAAGGCCCTGTCTGAAAATAGAAGGAGGGTTTATATCCTGTTTGATTTCTAAAGACAGAGAACAGCCGCTGCTGCTTGGCCCCTGACCACATGCTCTTGAAAGTAAAGGCAGAGTAGGTGGAAGGTTCAAACTCCAGCTTTTGCACAAGGCTGCCTTGTTCACCACAGCATCCCCTGCTTCCAGCACAATGGCTGGTACAAATCAGGAGTTGGCAATATCTGATGAATAGGTGAATGAATGAATGAATGAATGATGAATGAATGAATGAAGTTTAGGGATATCTGATGTTATAGCCCCCTGAAATTATAGCCTGTGTGTGATTTCCAAGCACAGAGTAACATTTAGACCTCTAGGTGATGGCATTTGACAAATATGTTCTGCTTTTCGGAAAATCAACTTTAGAAAGATTTCCTTCCTGTTTCATACTGGGGGTGAGGATCATTGGAGAGCCCTCAAAAGATTTCTTGCATAGCCAATAGCTCTTGAAAAGATTTTTAAAAAATTTAAGCTAATGAACGAGACACGTGTGGAGCCTATTTTCCATCAATTTAACATGGCTTTTTTTTTTTTTTAATGAGTTTATAAGCTTGGAAGAGATCTTTAGAGTTTGGTTGACCCTAAAATATTCAAAATATGATTTGAGTCATTTATCCAGCCTGTCTTAGTCCTGAATCAATAACCGACACATGATTTTCCTTCCTTCCTTCTTTTTTTGGGTTGGGGGTGGGTGCGGAGGTATCATAACTAGCTTTGACCTTGAGAAGCCTTGAGTTCTCCAGGTTGGCTTTGATTTTTTTTTCTGTTGTCATTAATTTTTACTTGGTAGCCAGTTGGAAAGAGCATATATATCATTATACTAAGATATGGTGCTTTATAGCTCTGTCACTTGAAATATCTGAGCCTTGGATTTCACTTTCAAAAAACAAATACCAAGTACCTACTTCATGGGACTGTTGTATTAGATGAACAGCTAGGGCCAAGTACAGGGCCCGATGGATGGTCAGCAGTCAATAAACAGGCCCTTTCTCTCTTCAGCTGTGCAAAGCAGTTAGGCCTGGGCTTATTGTATAGCATCCTCCCAGACTGGGCATGACCAAGCTGGGGGTGGATTTTTAAGAGACAGAAGGAAGGTAATGATGTACATGTGCTCTGTGTGTGTGAGGCACTCAATAAATGCCTATTAAGCAGCCAAATGAGCAGAGTGGTGAGCCAGATTAATGAAAAGGCAATGAAAGGAGAGTCATGCTGTTCATACACCAAAACATAATTGTGTTCTTCAGTTTCACATCACAGAATTGTTTTATGTAAGACACCCTAATCATAAGGATCTTTTGCAGGAGTAGAGGAATGTATTGGAAAGACCTGGGTTTGAATCCTGCTTTTATTATATACACCTGTGAATTCTGGCAACTTGTTTAACTGAGTCAGTTTATTCACATGTAAAGTGTGGATAGCAGGGCTCTATGCATTGTGGGAGGATTCAGTAGCTAACTCAGCATACAAGACACTCTTCTCAGTGGAAAACCTGTTGTAAACGCTCAGTATACGGTAGTTACCAATTTCTTCCTTTTTCTTTTTCCTCATAAGTAAAACAGGAATAATGGTAGGGCCTTACTTATAAGAGTGGTTACTAAGATCAAATGTAAAACACTTAGATGAATGGCTCTCCCCTAGAGAAAGCTGCACGGGTTTGATGTTAATTTGTTTTCATAGGGTACTTCTGTGATGGAGACAGGGTACAGCAAGTCTGTGTTAAAATATTTTTCTACTTGAATCTAGACAAGAAATACACATGAAAGGAAATAAATAGCTCATGTATTGTAGCTGCTTTTTTTTTTTTTTTTCTTTTAGGGCATTTGGGCTTTTAGTTGTCTTTCCATGGCATTTCAAGGTTGGTCAACTTAACTTGGAAATATTTAAATAAACTGTGATGGAAAACATTTTCCATCCTGCCCTGGCCAGATTCTCCACTCGAGGGCTGATCCCAGATGCTACTGATATTCTGAGTCCAGATCAGCATTGAATTTATTGAAATGCAGTGTCTGAAGCTCAAGTACAAGAAGATACAAATGAGGAAAGATGCCCAGTGTCCACAGGGCGTGACCTAAATGACTTCCATGGTCAATATGGACGACTGATCCTTGGCACGTGCGACTTCCCTCTGTGTTTCACAATTGCCTGAGCATGGCTGGCTCCCCAGTGGGGCCACATGGACTCGTTTCTACTTTGGCATGGGTATGATGGGACTGAAGGAATGATTCAGAGCCCCTGGTTCCATTTCTTCCAGGCTGTGTGATCTCAAATGAATTGGCTCCTTTCTTAAAAAATGTTCTAAAAAAAGCCTATCCCAGGGTCTTCCTGAAGATTAAATAGAACACATATAGGAAGGCCCATAGCAAACTAAAGTGTTCTGTAAACACGGAGACTTTTGTCCTCTGGACTTTTAGGTCTGTTCTTTTTTTTTCTGCTTTGGCTCCTTTCTGGCTTCCTCCCCACTTGTATATTTCCACAACTGCCCAGGAGCTTCTCTGAACAGCTCCCTTCTTTCTTCTGCCTCTGTGGTCCTTCTCCCTTTGAGGTTCACTGGCTGAGGGACTGGGAAGGGCAGAAGCCGAGGCTGGAGATGATGGGTGAGAGGCTGGGCTATTTGCTTTCTGCTGCCTTTTTTGGAAGTGAGTTAAAAAAAAAAAGTAGGAGATATTCACAGCGACTTGAGCACAGCTGAAATGGGGCAGGGGCAGGACCCTAATAAATTTAGGCTTCCACAGTAGGTCTCAGGTAGGAGGCAATTGGGAGGGAACTTCTGGGCCAGTGGTAGTGAAGTCTGCACTTTCATCTTATTCCTATTCTAATCTCAGGGTTAAGCCATCTTGTGCTCTAATTCTGTTTTCTCTGCATGGATCATTCTTATTTGGCCTGGTACTAGGGCTCTTTCACTCAGCAAAGACTAGCAGAGTCCTCATGGCATTATTCAATATGATACAACAACATTTTGAAGATCTGTGTAACTTATGTGAGTGTTGAAGAGAGTCCAATATACGTAGAAGTGTTGATTTCAACACTGTAATCCATGGGTTATTACCCTGCATATCATGCCAACCTGGGATCCACACACCAAATCCAGCCTCTCCATCTCCTTAACCACCTCCACTACTCCAGTCCAAGCTACTAATTTCCTTCACTGCACCAGCCCAATGGTTTCCAGTTGCTGCTCCAACGTCCATTTCTCTTCTCTTACAATCCCCCTATAATCCATTTTTCACAAGAAGCCTGCAGAGGGTGACCTTTTAAAAATGTAAATCAGATAATATTGCTCTCCTGCTCAAATCTGCCAATGGTTTCGAGTAAAAAAATCCAAGGTCTTTATCCTACTTTATAAACTTCTAAGTCTGCCCTGTCAAATTCTGAAGCCACTGGCCTCATGTGGCTATTGAGCACTTAAATGGGGCTGGTCCACAATGAGATATGCTGTCAGTGTAAAATATACACCAGATTTTGAAGGCTTTGAATGAAAAAAAAAAAGGAATGAAAATCTCTCAGTAATTATTATATTGATTATATGCTGAATTGATAATATTTTAGATATGTTGGGTGAAGCAAAATCTACTATTAAAATTATTTTCACCAGTTTTTAATATATATATTTATATATATTGCATATTTTAATATATATATATATATATATATATATATATATATATATATATGACTACCAGAGAATTTTCAATGATGTGTGGTGGCTTGCATATGTTTACATTGGATGGTATTGTTCTAAATGAATCTAAATCTCAGCCATACTGCTCTTCTTTCTTTTCCATGAACAGGCAGTGCTTGGTTCTATTCTAGAGCATTCACTCTCACTGTTAACTCTGCATGCTTCCCCCTGGTCTGGGCATGGATGGCTCCATCTCTTCATTTAGATTTCAACTAAATGTCACCAGCTTTGAGATATCTATACTAAACATCCTATCAAATGATTCTGTTGCTTTTTATGCCTGTAGCATCCTAGCTATTCTCTGTATAACATTGGTCATGGACTGATAACTTCTTGCCTTCTCTTCTTACCTCTCTTCTTCCTTTCTCACTTCCCCGTCATTATGTCTATAAAAGAAGGCACTTTGTCTTGCTCATTGTTGAATGATGGTGATAAGAATAGATCTTGGCATAGAGAAAGCACTAAAACAAAATTTGTGGAATGAATGAATATGCTTTTGAGTCATGGAAGCCATGGAGACAAAATGGCCAAAAAAAGCATTTAATGAGTGTGTCTTATGTGTCAGACATTGAAAAAATGACTATATTGTCAAAATAACAAAATAACTCTATGCTCTCTCTTTTGGTTGGCAAACTGTGGTTTGGGGGTGACTAGATGGATGGGTGGATAGGTGAATGAAATCAAGTGAAGAGTAAGCTCAGTTCACCTGGACTTTGTTAGGCTCCCGGTGGAATGAGCAAGTAGTTAGTTTAATGGTGGTTCTACTTTGCTGCTTTATAATCTTCTTCAGTCACTTCTAAAAAACATGAAATATCATCTGCTTGGTCTTCCATGACAGAACATATTAACCAGTGTTGTTTATTTCGTGACACTCAAACTATGAGCTGTCAAAACCAATCTGCCCATTTAATCAATTTTGGCTTATTTCCGAAAACTAAAATTTAGCCTTTTACTGTTGTTAGCAGTTATCCCTCTTCTAGTTAATCTGAATTTTCACAGGTCAAGGTGGATCACAAATGGTGCTGTTCCATTGCACTAACGTTCACAGGCTCTAAGTAATTGAGATCTGTATCTATGGAGGCTCTTGGCTTGGGATGTGCTCTAACTTGTGGGTGCTGACATAAGACAAAATCAAGTTATATTCACAGGGGAGAGCAAGCAGGGTGGGAAAATGCCAGAAATAGCTTCCCTTGTTTAAGGTTTCCTTACTTGATAAGGAAACTGCATATAAAATGTATATATAGAAACCGCTTGGGCTGCCTGCATTGGCTTGCTTCTATTGGAACACCATTTTTATTTTAGCCTCTGTTAGCTCCATGGTGGTGCCTCAGTTTGCAGCCTGGACTATGATAGAAAGTCCATCACAGGCTGCCAACTGCAGTACAAGTGTGTGGTGTGTGTATGTGTGTGTGTGTGTTCTGTGTGCATGTGTGTGGTATGTGAATGTCTGTGGTGTATATGGTGTGGTATATGTGGTATGCATGAGGTATGTGTGGCATGTATATGGTGTGGTATGTGTGGTATGCGTGTGGTACGTGTGTGGTGTGTGTATGGTGTGTGTGGTTTGTGTGTGTGTGTGTGTGTGTGGTGTGTATGTGTGCCATGTATATGATGTGGTATGTGTGTGGTATGTATATGGTATGTGTGGTATGTGAATGTGTGGTGTGTGTGTGTGGTGTGTGTGGCATGTATATGGTGTGGTATGTGTGGTGTGTGTGTGTGTGTAGCCTGTGTGGTTTGTGTGTGTGTGTGTGTGTTATGTGTGTGTTGTGTGTTTTTGTGCCATGTATATGGTGTGGTATGTGTGTAGTTGTGTGTGTGTATGTGTGTGTGGTGTATGTGGTCTGTGTGTGCATGTGTGTGGTATGTGAATACGTATGTGGTGTATATGGTGTGGTATGTGTGGTATGTGTGTGGTGTGTATATGGTGTGTGTGGTATGTGAATGTGTGGTGTGTGTGTGGCCTGTGTGGTTTCTGCGTGTGTGTGTGTGCATGGTTTGTGTGTGTGTGTTGTGTGCCATGTATATGGTGTGATGTGTGTGTGTGTGTGTGTGTCGGTGACCTGAGGAGTCAGAGGGCCAATGGCTGGGGCCTAGAGGCACTGGCATCCTGACTACACCTCAGCCATGTCTGAGCGTGCCTGCTCCGCTAGGCTATCCCCACTGCAGAACTGGCTTCTGGAACAATATCTGGCATGACCTCAGCAGAGGGTCCTTGTTTATCAGGAAATCTGGGGCAAAGATATCAAGACAGCCCCTTCCAGTTCCAGAACATCTTTAGGAGGTAGTGGGGTTTCATTCCTCCTTTGACAGGGGACGGAGGGGACTGGGTGTTGGCAAAGCCCAGGCAGCCACTTCTCCCTCTGAACACAGAAGCCAAAAAGCGGCCTCTCAACAACTTGAGGTAACCTGCTGTCAGGATTATGGTCAAGACCACAGAGAAAGGGACCGAGTAAAGGCGGGTGCAAACCAGGCCGCGAGGCGTCCCACGGAGCAGTCAGAGACGTCACGGCCTCCTGAGGGCGCAGGTCCTGCCCACAGGCTGGCCACCCTCCGCCGTCATAGAACCTGCCAGTGCCTGACCTCAGCCCAACCTTCCGCCGGCAGACAGAACTGGGGCTGTGAGGGGACATGTGTTTTCCAACGACGGGCAGAGAATCGACTGGGGCGGCCTTGGCCCCGGGGAATGTACCCCTGGAGTTCACTACCATTATTTCCTCTGGGACATTTTGACCCTTTAGGGTGATTACTTCTAGAGTGCCCAGCACCCCTGGAGGGGCGACAGGACGCCTGCCACCCGCTCACACTGGGCTCAGCTCTAAGCCCCACCTGAAGAGGGGCCGCAGCAAAGCAGGGAGGGTGCACGTAGATGAAAGAAGGCCAAAGGCTGGGGTGTGAGGCTCGGAAAGAGGTAGTACATGCTCTGTGTGGTCCCAGGGAGCAGAAATGGGCCTGGCGAGCAGGCGTTGAAGGGCACCACAGCTCCACGGGTGGATTTGGTCTAGTTTAGGACTGTTTCTTATTTGAGTGGATTTCCTTGGGGGATAGAAATGCTGCTGTTGTTTCAGGCAGAGGCCTGAGGTGGGAATGGTAAGAGAGGTAAACAAAAGTCTGGGGAAGACCCAGGTTCGTGAGGCCCGGCGTTGATACAATTTGAGGATGCCTCCTAAAAACTACAAAAATAGAAACATGCAATTAGATATAAAGGTAAATATTTATTTAAATGTGAAATCACAACAGATTACTGAGATCTTAGAGACTCTTCCCTTTTGAGATCTTACCAGGCAATTGACCAGGGGTATTTACCCAGAAACCCTTTTGCTTGTAACCTGTCTTCCCATGTCCAGTAGAATGTTCTACAGCTCTCAGGAGAACCCTAGCTCTCCAACTGCCCCCTGCAAGGAAGAGCCCTGAAGCTTCAGCCTCATGACTTGGGGTCCATGCTCCTTGGCTGAGCTCACATGTGGGTTTAGAGCTGTGGGTGTGACCAGTGGCTGGGTGGACCACACCCTCCTGTGGGGAGGGGAATGGGCAAGTCACAGATGGTGTTGAAGTCTGGGGAGAGACAGCTAGTCTTGCTGAGTCCAGACCAGAAGCCTGGCATGGTGCACGTCACACGCTCGTTTTCTCTCCCCTGCCTCAGTTATGGAGGAGGCAAGGCTCTGGGATGTTAAGAGTCAAAGCAGGTTATGTCCCAGTCAGTGTTCTTTTTCTCTCCTGATGCTGCTAAAGCCTTCCTGATGGGGGGTTTTCACCCTTGTAGAAGGACATTCAACGTGAAGCAGGACGCACATGCCAGCACCAGTGCCATATACACAATACATGTTCCCACCTCAAGGAAGATGCTTGCAAACCCAGAGGAAGGACTGTGTGTGTGTGTGTGTGTGTGTGTGTGTGTGTGTGAGTGACAAATGGCACACTGCGTTGAGACTCAATATGATACAGTGACCACTGATATCCTTGGGGAAATCAACTTTTGTTCAAAACAACAGTCTGGGGTCTTGCATCTTTTTTTTCTCAGAGCTGCTTCTAATTCTTACTTAAACTCAGGAGAAAATGTCACTGCCAGCCTGGCCTCACTTACAAGACTTCAGCCCTCCTAACAGGTTCATTGTCAAGAATATGAAAGGCGCTTAGCCTTTTAGAGACTCATTTGCATACATATCACAGATAGAAAGACCTTGATATTCATTTTGTGGTTATTAAGAAAAACAAAAGAAAGTAATAATAACATTAATTTAGTTACAGAATGATCTGATCTCCCTTTGATGGAAGTGAAATAATGTACCATTTTTTATTATACATATTACATAATTAATTTATGTTCATTATAGAAAACTTAGATAGTACAGATAAATCGTAAGGAGAAAACCCCTCACGATCTCACCTCCCAGATATAATAAGCCATTGATTATTAACCTTTTGGTGCAGATTCTTCCTTTGTTTCCTTTCCCTGTGTGTGTGTGTGTGTGTGCGTAAAACTTTCTAGTTTTTACCATTTTTTGAAAGAATATCATACTATACTCGTTTGTAATCTGCTTGTTTGCATAGTGATGTATTATGAGCATTTTCTCATGTCAATAACATCTATTTAATCCCATTTTAATCTTAAATAGCTGAACTATATTTCCTTGAATTGGTGCACCATCACATTTTGAAATGATTTTTGCTGTTGGAACTTAACAAAAAATTAATCATCATGAATAATGAGGCAATGGACATCTTTTGTTTGCTTATCTGGTTGTTTTCTTGGGAAGCTTTCCTGGAAGTAAAATTATGGGACAAAAGTGTATGTGCATTTTATGGTTTCTGATTCTCGGGCCAATAATCCTTCCAGAAGGCTGTCCATGTGCTACTCCCACCAGAGTGCCAGAAAAAGCCAGTTTCCCCATGCCTTTGCCAATAATAGGCATTTCATTCTCTTTAAACTTTGCCAATTTGAGATGTGAAAAAATGGTATTTTGTATTCATTTGCATTTCTTGCTTAGTAGTGAGCTTAAACATTTTTTCATGTGTGTCTTAGCCATTTGTGTTTTGTCTATTTCCTTTGTTCTCTTTTTTTTCCCTAGGATATTTTTCTTTTACCTAATCTTTTCTGATAAAATATACTCAGCAGTACTTTCCCTGGCTAATTTTAGGGTGTCGAGGTTCAGATTCTCTTAAAATGTAATTTCCTCAATGCAATCTCTCCTCACTGAAGAAAAGCAGGCAATCATTTTAAGAAGCAAAACATACTGACACTGAAATTTCCATAAAGCACATGATTTTTGTAACTAGCATGTTATCCCCCAATTTTTAAAATATGAAATTGTTCTGTGTGTGTGTGTGTGTGTGTGTGTGTATGTGTGTTGATCCCCTTGTATTTTTGGTTTGGATTCAAAAATAAATAGGCTATCTAACTTTTATGCTCATTTTGATTCCAAAAATCTTCTATAATAATCTGTCTATCTGTGTACGTGGGCAGTTGGGGATTGGGTATAAGCCACAGTGTCTGAAGTTGTTTTTTTATATCAATACCTGCAGGGCTTCTGCAGCCCAAACATTTATGATAACCACACAGGTGATTTATTGAAAATGACAGAACCTATATTTTGGTACTAGAATAAGGACTATATACATAATCCACTGTACAGACAATTTAGGGAAAATTACATATAACATATTATATATGACACACGGTAGCTTCTGACATCGATTTCTAAGTCTCCACTGAAGACTGCAAACAAAATCCTCTGCTCTTCTCGGTTCTTCTGTCTTCTTGGATCTCTTTGGTTTCTGTCTTTCTTCTTGCCTCCAGGGTCCCTTTTCCTAATCATTGTATGGGATCGATCACCTCCACAAATGACTCTGTTCCTCTTCGTTCATTCATTCTTGAAGGGGAGCATTCAAGGCTACTTCCAGAATACCTGTCCTGGTTGTTGGTAGCCAGTACTTCCTGGTCCTGAAACATCCTGTCTCTCCGAGGACACTGTCTACCACTTTGTGCTTTGACAGCATGGCCCCCCCTTTTCACCCATGCAGTGGCAGCAGAAACAGTCTTATTAGGTTTAGCGAAAGACTACCTTCCAGGCTGGAGCCTGGTTGAAAGTTATTTCCCCATTCTTATTATTTAAGATGTAAACACAGTGTGTCGTTTCAGTGAGACACCTGTCACCAGCCGCCCTGACTCCTTAAGCATGTAACTCTCAAAGTTATAAAGGCTATTCATGCCACCAGGGTACTGCAAATCTTGCTTGCTTAAAACAAAACAAACCGAAAGGCTCTTGAGAGCCTCTAATGAGTGGTATGTAGCTAATAATTTTTTTTTTTTTTTTTTTTATTTATTTATGATAGTCACAGAGAGAGAGAGAGAGAGGCAGAGACACAGGCAGAGGGAGAAGCAGGCTCCATGCACCGGGAGCCTGATGTGGGATTCGATCCTGGGTCTCCAGGATCGCGCCCTGGGCCAAAGGCAGGCGCCAAACCGCTGCGCCACCCAGGGATCCCTGTAGCTAATAATTTGAAAATATTTATCAATCCTCTGCTTCCATGGGAGATTTCGTGTTTCCTTTGGGTGATCCATCAGTTCGTACATCTGCAGCTGGGCTAAGAGATACGCTGACTTCACCCAAGTATGGATGCCGCACGTTTAAAATTATTCCCCCAAGCTCTTACTAATACAAGGCAGGTTGTATCTAATTGACTTCTATTGAAAATATTTGGGGCCATCAGAGAGATTACAGCACGGAACAGGAAGCTGCTGGTTGCATTGTCAGGAGTCACTATTCTTAATACATTATGTGCATTCCCTAACCCTGGGAAAACTTTTGATATGTGTTTCCTCGTGGGAGCTGGCTTCCCACCACAGCCAGACTCTTCTATCTCCCCCCACCCCCGCCCCTGTAAGAGCTTTCTCCTCTCTCTCCTCTCAATCCCTGAGCCCATATTTCCTATTAAATGTCCAAGTTTCCCATTTCCCTATTAAGCAGAGCAAGCAATTTATCTTTGATGTGCCTTAACCGTCTTCTCTCAGGCTATGCCAAAGCCTTGTCTCTCACATTCAATAGGGTCATTCATAAGAGAGCCACTTTCCATGAGATTAAGCTCCCTGAATGCAGAATTGATTACAGTCACTAGATATATTGAATGCACCCTCCACCCCCACTGAACATTAAGCAGCTCAGCCCCAGCCCTTGGAGTCTGGCCCACCCCAGCTTCCATCTTGGCTACCAATGTTCACACATACCCCTCTCACATTCTTTCCCTCCACCTTCTCTTCTCCTTTGGTTCCACTTCCACAGCCAACTTCACAGCCCTTCCCACTTTGCTGGGATTTTAATCAATAGACACAGACATCTGACCTCTCTGCTCACTCTTGAATAGCAGCCCCTGGGCCAAGATGTTTAATGCCATTCTCCTCAACACGTGTTATCAGCCAACATCTACTTCCTCTGTTTCCATCTCCTCTCGCTCATGGGGTTTCTCAAACGGCTGGAGGCAGTCCAAAGGGTACAATAACCAGGTCTTCTCTAGGTTTATTTTTCCTCTTTCTTTGACCTGCACCATTTAGTAAGTGATTGCTTTAGCACACCACCCGGTTAAAGCTGCCTCACGGAAGTGCTTCACCTCGTTCTTGAGAAAATCCAATGTGATGTTTGATGATTGAAGGAAGCCTTAGCCACTGCTGCCAAGTGCTCTTACCCTGTTCTCCTTCAGAAAAGTCATACATCATCTGGCCTGGCCCAGTGCTGTTTGGCCTAATGCTGTAATTGCACTGTGATTACCTACACTGGCCCTCCTGCCTGCCTTAGACGTGATCGTTTCTCATGAGTATAATTCATTGCCGTCATAGAGGGCTTGGAGGTGATTCATTTCTACTGTCTCCTGTGGCTCCTAAATAAAACATTTTAAGCAAAGAATAGACAAAAGGGAAGGCCGAGAACAGTGATGAATTCCTACATCACTCCCAGCTGACATTTTCCCCTCCCAGACCAGGACTAGTGCATTAAGAGTAAAGAGATCACTCATACCATGATATTTTTGTAATAAATTGTAATGTTCACTGTAGTGTGATTGAGCCTATTTCAAGAAGGATGCTATTGAAATGAAAATGTTCTCTCTCATTTCGCTTAGGACTCTACTGACCTTTTGAGAGAAAGTCTTCCTGGCTAACCCTGACAACAAGCATTCAGCCAGCAGGATGCACCTCAGCCTGAGATGCCCGGACCATAGTCCTATATTGATGTATCTTTGCTTCCCCTACACCTGAACCCCAGAGATCACCCCAGAAAGTGATGTACCTACCAAAGGGGGGTCTCAGGGCTGTTTAATATAGGTTTTCCCTTTGCTGGTTATTGCCAGGTATGATCGCTCTTTATCCCTCAAGAGGAGGAAATGCTCATCCTAAAAAAGGATTCTGGGCATAGGTTTGGAGGTGGGGAGAGTGTGTTCTGGAAAAGGGAATAGACATGACTAGAGATGGAAGGGTATGAAGAAGGCTCCCAGGCTGTGCTACTCAATGAGTGGCCTATGGACCAGCAGCATCAACATGTGGGAGCTTGTTAAAACTATAGAATGCCTTCCAGAACCATAATCTGCATTCTTGATTGGTCTAATCAGTATTTCTCAGTGAAACTGGGACCAGAAGCCCTGGGGAAAAATAAGTTTTTTCTAAAACTATAGTTTTGGAAGTGCAATTCCTGTTTCTAGAATCGCAAGCTTTAGGAGCCAGGCCTTCTAGGAGATTCTGGGGCACTAGATTCTAGTGTAAGAAAAATTGGTTTTATACCACTGTCTTTGCAGAGAATTAGTTCAGAAACCCAGGCCTAAGCCAATCAATGGCTATGGGATTGCTACAGGAATGTGTATGGGACTCTAATACGGGTCAAAAAGACTCCAATGGAAGGCTATTCAAGTTTTTTTGAGAAAAGTTTTGTCACATTTAGACAGAGCCTCAGGAATAAGTGGTTTCTCTCCCTGTAAATGATTCTGGGGACATGCAGAGGGCAAATACCGCTCTAGCCACCTTGTTGATAGCCTGAAGGGGAGCTGGCACAGGAATGAGGACAGAGGAGAGGGGATAATAGGCAAGTGGCCTGGGAGCCAGCCTTATACTAGATTGTAACTACGTAAACCACTCCATTTCTTCATTTCAGCCAGCTTTGATGAGCTGTTATTTGCAGCTTCAAGCCTCTGACGGAGCTTGGATGCAGTGAATAAGCTGCAGTGGCCTAGTTTTGCTAATGGCCTCGACACTCTTTCAACACAGAAGTGATATTCAAACTATTTCATAGCTGGTGCAGACTGGGTGCTAACCAATCAGAGGGAGGGACAGCAGGGACATTTGTCCCATTCCTTTTGTGGGCCTTACCCAAATCAAACCTTCTTTTAGATCGTTCCTGTAGCAATGATGGCACTTTTTCTATAGTATATCATCAGGGTAGAGCGTGGGTTTGCCCTTGTTTTGTGGGTAACTTGTGCTTTTGTGAAATCCTCAGGGCTGGCAGGCCGTCACAGGGCCACTTCCCACTGAGAATTTCCTTTTGCTTTAATTTCAGTACTCTTTTTTATTTCTCATTTTTTTCCTATGAAAAAGGAGTAGCGAGTACTCGTATCTTAACAGATCATAAAATACTTCCTTCAACTCTTCTTCCCTTTCTTTCTTCAATATTCATATTTTAAACAATTTTTATAAGAACTAAAAATGTATAGAGCAAAATTTATTTTTTTAAAGATTTGTTAAAATTAAATAAGGACTTTTCAAAGTTTATATTACAACAATGTATATAAATTTGAGGTATTAATTTTTTTCAGGACGATTTTAGTGTTGAATTGATTTTATTCTAATTCCCTGGAAATTGGTGATGCCCGTATAGTGTGTCTATGTGGTACTTATTAATGTGGATATATGATTCACCAGAAAATAATTGCCTATCTCCCAAACCAAATAGTATGGGATTTTAATATATTCTATAAAAAGATAGAGAATGGTTAGATTAATTTATTAAAATCGGAATCCAGGGCCTTTAGCAGAACTATGGTGCATGAAATGAGACCACATGTTTTAATACAATTTTTGCATTCCCAGCTATTGGTAATAGCTAGACCGTGATAACCTGAAATTGCAATCTGTTTTCTGACTCCTGTTTGTCCTGTCCATCAAAGGTGATCAGTTTCACTTGAGTATAAGATATGAGCAATGAAGACACCAAAGACTAACAACTAGATCTGTCTTCTGGAAGCAAACAATACTGAGTATAGCATATCTTACTTTTTTCAAAAAGAAATGTCATGCTGGGACTCTACTTTAACTCAGATTTGGATGTAATCCTGATGACACAAATAGCTACATAGACATGTGTGTTGAGCAGAGCTGATGTTATGGTGATAACAATTCCACTACTAACCACTTTGCCTTATCTCTAAGTCATCGGTTACATATTCTGATCCCACTGACATGACAATCTTATCAGACAGGTAGCTAAGAGGATCTCCTCTGAGTTTTGATATAAAGTTAAAAAATAATAACCTGGTTTTAAAAAGAATCTGTATAAAATCAATCTCCAGTATTCCAAACTGAGGAAATATCATGTCAAGACATTTCCTTGTGACCTGGGAGCTTGTACCTGACGTTCATGCTGTGTCACTAACAGATGCCTTTGGAACAAGGTTTCCTAGTAACATTATGACTGAGATCCAATCTCTTAGAATGATTAATCAGAAACTGTAACTTAATCTAGCTCCTTAAGTCTTATTCTTTGCTCCTAAACTTATGAAGGACATGACTGGTAGAGGCTGGGATTTATGGTAGAGTTTTCTAGAGCTACTTCTTTCTAGAGCCCTCAGGCAATTAAGAATGGGCTTTAAGCATCTGTTGTTTCTTGTCCTGCTTGAATTATAGAATCTGGAGCAGGAAGGTGACCCCTTTAATCTCAGGGCCTTGAGGCAATGTCTTTTTATTTCTTCAACCATTGTCTCCCTTATTGCTTCAATCTTTTCCCTCTAGGTTTCTTATAGTACATGTATTGGTTTTCTTGGATTTATTCTCTATATATTTAATATCCATCCTTACCCCTCAAATTCTATAAGAAAGTACCAGACTTTAACTGGATCTACAGCTTCTGCTATTCAGAATATTTCTCTCCAGTAGAAATGTTTTAAGCAATTGTATGTATGGTCTGAATGCAGTGTTGCCTGGTCTTGGGCTAGCGCTTTTATATTGATGCAGATTCCCTCAAAACATAGTATGTTTCTAATGTTTATTATTTCATGTGTGAGTCAGTTTCTCTGCTCAGTACACTCCAAGATAGGAATAGATATTTAAAAAAAAATTAGGGGAAATGCCATGAAAGATAAAGGAAAGGGAGCAGGAGGACAGCCCCAGTGGCTCAGTGGTTTAGCGCCGCCTTCAGCCCAGGGTGTGATCCTGGACACCGGGATTGAGTCCCACGTCTGGCTCCCTGCATGGAGCCTGCTTCTCCCTCTGCCTGTGTCTCTGCCTCTCTCTTTCTCTCTCTGTCTCTAATAAATAAAAAAATCTTTAAAAAAAATTTAAAAAGGAGAGGGAGCAGGAGAAGGTGAGAAATGACTCCAACCATGAAATCTAACACCTTTGCAGGAGGGGGAGGAAGGAGAAGTCTGTTCTCAGATTACAACAAAGTTCTAAGAAGTTTTCCGTGAGGTGGATGGTGAGTTCTCTTAGCCAAAGCCACCTGTTAAAGGAGTCTATTGTCTTGTAAGGGGTGGATCAGCATTAATGCTGGAGTAGCCCACGGGAAGAGGTGTCTTGGTGTGAATGCTGTGGTGGATCTGGAGAGGCAGCACCTGGGACTGGCAGTGATGCTCATGCAACAGGAGATCATGGCTGCTGCGGAATGGCACTCAGCCTTGACCTGTATGTTTCCTTTGACTTACTAAGTGTTACCATGCTGGGTGATTTGTCTTCCTTTGCTCAACTTTCTCAGGTGAGGCATCATTTTTCCAGACCAGGAGATGAGGAAATTTCACCCCAAAATAGTAGAGGGTCATTGAAGAACACAGGTCCAGACAAAGAGAGAAGGGCAAGTTTAGATAGACCTTTAAATAGACTTTGTGTGTAGATGTCTACTTAAATAGCATTGTCTCTTGGGGTTAGGAAGAAAACAAGATTCAGAGGCACAAGCTCAGCAAGATTCCTGCTACATCAAAGAATTTATCTTCAAGTCAAAGTTACCTTGAGCTATGGCAATGCTCCTTTAAAACTTGGCATGACCACCGTGGGGTTATCATGTTTTGTTAAGCATGCTCTCTACCCTTGAAAGAGGCTGGAAGTGAGTGCTACAGTTAGCTACTTCCCATACTAGTCTTGGTATGCTTCCCCAGAGACACTGTTATCTTTTGCTTCTCATCAGCTGTGGTGGGCTGCCTTCACCTTTAGTTCCTGACACTTTGAGGCTGGTTCTATTTGGGTATGTCCTGTGGGAAGCGCTATCTACTTCCTTTCCACACACACTATCCTTTGTGAAAGGGTTCAGCAATTCTTTCCTCAAGCCAATCTTTTCTCCATTAAATCCTATCTGACATCCTTGGTATTTAGATGGTACAATTCTGAGTTTCAGTCCTGATGCAGAATTTCCTCCCCCCCACCTGTTTTTTCCAACAAGGATTGATACAGAGTAAAAATGGTTTTGGATTTAGCTGGGATAGCTGGGAGTAAATGACTCTCTCACACATGTCTGCCCTGATGATTGTATAGGACATCGAACAGGAAAATGGCTAAAAAATAAAGTTTCAGTTCTGTGTCCATGCTGTGTCCATGCTGTATCCATGTGATTGGTGGGGACATGGGAGAAAGTAACAGAAGCCAGGCGGCATGGAATGAGCACTGCGCTCCTGAAAGAGAATCCACTCTGCCTGAAGGAGGGTGGCAGTTGAACCAATTGTAGCACAAGGCCCCCTGAAAGAGGCTAATAGCAAGGGAGCAGGAACAGTGAGCCAATGGCACCCCAGCGATGTGCCTGCTTAGTCACTCTGGGAGGACACAAAGTGAGAGAAGAAAGGGCTCTGGATCTGAGCTGGAAGATCTAGCTCAGCAGACTCCATCACATGTTGGAGTGGGCACCAAACAATACCAGAATAACATTCCCCTCTCTGGTCTCAAAAGATGGATGAGCCTCCATGACCCCATGAGAACAGAGGCAACCAGGGAAAATCAACAGGGATTGTTAATAGAGAGAAGCCCACGCTGGACAGCAGAAGCCATTGGCCAGGCACACAGCAGAGGTGAGTGCCAACATATTTCTGGATACATATAAGACACCTCTTAGGGACTCCCAGAAATTCATTAAAGGTGGGAATAACTTTAAGAGATTGAATTAAAATAGGTATTAAGCAGAGACCTGGAGCTATCTAGATTTGTGTATAAATATGAATGTGGCCTTATTAAATTTGTTATAATAATTATTTGAAACATACAAAAGAATCTTTATAATATTAATATGTGTTTGAATCATGGTTTAGATTTTGATGACCTGCTACCCATATCAAAAACTAACACTATGGATTACTGTGGCCAAGTCATAGTTAGACTGGTAGTGATTTGTATAATACAAATTACATGTTTTTGGTTCAATGATAAGATGGAAAAGAATGGTCTCCATTCTCTAATTTTGTTTTTTATTGGTAATGGTATTTACATTTTTAGATGGGTTAACTTATTTTTAAGAAATAACTGTAACATTTATAATACCATGGAATATGTTTCTTCTCTGATTCGGTCCCCATCTCCTCTCTTTAGGCAACAACTACCTTGAATTTTGTATTGATACTATCATTCCCTTGCTTTTTGAATGATGTTTCTATGTATTGCTTGCATTCCTGAGCAATGTAATTTTTAGTTATCTCTGTATTTTAACTATAAAAATAGTATCAAATAGTCTTTAGTGTTCTGTGACTTACTCTTTTTATTCAAAATTGTATTTCAAAGATTCATCCATGCTGTATATTTATCCATTCTTCTATCCATCATACTTGGATTGCTCTGGTTTTGTTTTTAAAAATAATTATGCTATGATCATTCTTTTATGTGTGGCTTGTTGCACATGTGTAAGTATTTATTTAGAGTGGAAATGTTAGGACATAGGGTATATACATGTACAACTTTATAAGAAAATGCCAAATTGTCCAATTTTTGGTACTAATTTATTCTCCATAGGAATGATTAGTTTCTTATGCCCCAAATTGTACCAGGTTGGGTATTGTCAGAATTTAATTTTTGCTAATAATGTAGATAAAAAATTGCTTATTCTTGGGGTTTGGTGTGTAATTCCATGATTACTAATAAACCTGAGCATATTTTGATATTTATGTTGTTTTTCCTGATGAATCATCTATAAGCAAACAGAGTTCCAGTGAGACTTTGTTCTCTTTAAGAGACAATACAGACTGGTCTCATATGAATAGTGTATTTTGTCCTTACGAAGAGGAACTCCCCCCTGTCCTGATAAGGAGCATCCGCCTCCTTCTCAAGTACACTCTTAGGACATAGGTTTCCCCTTAACTCGTTTGGGCTACCTCTCCATCTGAGGAGACTGATGCCAGACTCAGACAGATTTTTTTCTTGTAGCAAACCTCTCCCTTCAGTGGTACCTGAAGTTCATCACCCCACAGCATGTTGCTAAATCTATGGTGGCGGAATGTGAAGCCAGCAGAACTTGGCCTTGGCACCCCTCACCTCCCTTTTCTGGGCTCCTTTTCTCCCTTACACCTCCTTTCTCCATGGTGCTCCTGAGCCACCCATTCCTCCCACACATGTTTTTGTGGTTCCTCTGGTCAAAAGAACAGATGATTAATTTTAGAATAAAGTCAGATCATTAGGACTTTTTTATTCATCAAAGAGAAGCACAAGAAGAGATTTCAAGGAGTAGTCTCTAAATGATAAAATAGTAATGTTTCAGACACTGCATCCCTGAACAACTTTCTCAATCACACCACTCAGTTTTCTGCCCCTGATGTCAATTAGGAAGGCTAGATCTGCTGACAGAGGGCTAGATCCTAAAGTCTGAGCTACATTGGATCTTGTCAGCAGTTGTAGGAAATCTGCTTTCTGTGTCTTATCTCAAGCCCAGCCATCTGAGGAACCTCAGATTCAATTCCAACTAACACATAAAATACACCTATTTTACATATTGTGTGCTTTTACTCATCTTTTCCCATATCTTTTTTTTTATTCTGGATAGAAGGTAGCTGAACATCTTAAAGGTTAGTTGATGTGGGCAAAGCCACACCGCTAAAGAGGGCTAAAGCAAGAGCTCACCCTAAACTCAGCACTGGAACTTTCTCCACATCTTATAGTTATGGAACTTTACATTTGTCCTGTAGTCTTAAAGGGCTTGCTCATAAAACCCTCTAGGTTCTGAGGTATGTTTTCTTTTGATCGATTTTTCAAAAAGAAAATTTCTTGAAGTTTCCCATCTGCAGCAGTGATTTAATCTTACTCCTAGCTCATCATTCCAAGCTGGGAAGACCCTAGAACATTCCTGCAACCATTCTGATCTTCAGAAGAGGCCATAGGGTCTCAATTTTTCTCTTTTTATATGACCCTTAGAGTCATAAGGAAGCTCTTTTTCTACTATATATTCTAGTTGAGTGATTCCCAAACATGGTTCCATACACTGATTGCATAAGAATCACCTGTGGAATTGTTCTTAAAAATACAGACTACCAGGCCCCCTCCTAAAGCTTCTGGCTCAGTAGGCCTGATGGTTTTAATGTACAGCCATGTCTGGGAGCTCTTGGACTGGTTGAGAAGTCTAATCACTATGTTAGAGACTAGGAGTTTGGCTCTAGCATTACTACCACTCCGTGGGGCTCAGTGTGCTCACTTATGAGCTGGCAATGAATAATTCCTGCCTTTATACACCCTCTGAGGCAATGCATGAGAGCAGATTATGTCATGGGTATTAACACACATGGTGGAAATACTTTACAAATAAGAGCTTATTTCTGTTCCTCTGCTCCACAGGCTTTGCCAACAGAGCATCTCAAGAGTGGATCAATTCAATATTAAATATCTATCAAGTTTTTATCCAAGCCAGTAAAGATGCTGTGACTCTTTCCTCCTAAGGGGCAGAGAATAGTCTCCTTGAGATCTCCTAGCTGATCTGCTTGTCAATACCTAGTCTGTTGGCCCATTTCCAACTCTCCAACTTTATGACTCACTCTTTTAGCTTTAATTCCACTTTTACACCACAGAGGGAAAAGCTTCCTTTGCCTTCAGGGAGATGTCCTCTGAGATCCTTTGTCTGCATGTCTTTTTCCATAAGTCTACAGGATCATCATTCCCTGCCATGCTTAGGCTACTTTACCTCTCAAACTTGAATGTGGATTAAAAAGGCCTGCAGGATTTGTGATAAATACAGCTTCTCAGGCGCTGTCTCCCTCAATTTTGGACCCCAAGGGCTGAGGCAATACCCATAAAGTTGTATTTAACAAGCACTCTGGGGAATTATGCACAGATGATCCAAGGAACACACTTTAGGAAATACTGTACTACCTCTTCTGCGTTCCCTCAAAGTCGGTATGCATTCATTTTGACTCAGTAAGGTGGGATTTGTGGCATTTAGACTGGATTGGCCTGAAGATGGCTTTTTTTCCCCCATGAAGGAAAGTTTAGCTAAGTATTGTAGAGCCTTGATACTCAATTCATGGTCTGCAGACCAATAGCCTCTTCCTATTTGGTAGCTTGCACCCATGCAGAATCTCAGGTCCCACCCCAGACCTTCTGAATCAGAATCTGCACTTTAACAAGACCCCCAGATGATGTATGTGCTCACAAATGATGCATAGCTGTACTGCCAAAACACGGGTTTAGAATGAAGCTCATTTGAGTTTTATTCTGTGTGCCATCATTTTATCAGTTTTGTGAACCAGCTTAGTGACTTCACCTCCCAGACTGTGTTTTTCCTAAAATGAATGAATTTTAGGTGATATGGGTGTAATAGAGACCACAAACATTGTTTGATTTAATACCTATTACAGTCTTGATGGTATCCTCAGAGAAATCCTGAGAGAAAATAGTGCTTCATAAATGTTGTTTCTTATTGCTCTCTACCTTTAATTAAGTAATAGTGTCTAAAATTTATATGGGATGTATGTAAATTGATTAAGAACCAAATTATTGTTTAAACACTGCAAGTGGACAATTTAGATACACAAAATTATATGGGGAAATACCTGAGTGACCCAAACAAAGGACTGTCTGAGAAGAGCAGGCCACAGAGACTTTTTGTGTGACTAAGAGACAGAAAAAAATCAGAATATTGAAGAAAAGACACTGGGGATGGGGACCAAAAAGGATTGAGTTTCCCTGCCCCACTAGGATTAGGCAATATGGAATTGAGGGGAATTTGTATCCAGTGATAGTCAATGAAGCTAATTACTCAATTCATGAAAAATTGCACTGATAAAGCCACTTCAGTTCCATTATCTCTCTGACTTATTAGCAGGGACTGGTAGAGGGAGAATGTCCATCTCTAACTCACATTCCCCATTATTGTCATTTCTTACTCTGCTGCTCAGAGATAGTGGCCCTCAGTGAGGAGTCCAGGTGCTTCCCTCTAGCTCTCCATCAGGTGACTTCACCTGCCTGCAATCTCCTGCTGCTCCTGCTATTCAGATCTAGACCAGGTATTTTAGGTTCTTGGCTGAGAAAGATACCTCATTCTTTTAATTAGATCCCTCTAGAAAACATCTAAGGAGCCTCATCTTTAGCTGCCATCAAACACTAATTATAAGTCTATCTGACTGTAGAAAATGATTTTACAAGCCACTCAAGAATAAACCCAACTAAACAGTGACCGTTTCTACCAGGTGGTTCTGGAATTTAAGATGGCATTGTATCACACAAAAGACATATATTAAACTTTTGAGGGGAGGATTAATTTTGATACTTTATGTTGTGCCTTTTAATAGGATGAGTTTTTTTCACTCTTTGGAGGGCAGTACATGAAACATCCAAAGGGTGTTGATATCACTGTAGCTGGCATCATGGTCATCTTCATCATCATCACCTTACCAATGTGACAGTGACACTTTATTGAGCATTAGGCACTCTGCCAGGAATTTTTATGTACAAAATTGAAATTTAACATTAAATATTTACTTCCTGATGAATCCTTCAGGGTAAATACTTGTAAAACTATACTATGGGTATAACTGAATAATTTAATCTGCCATTAGAAAAGTGAATATAAATCTACTGAATCTTGGAGGATGTCTGCCAAACCTAATGATTTTGGCTTAAGGCTATTCTCCTAAGTCATTCTTTATGTCCACGATCAGATAATAATGCAAATTACATATGGGGCCCTTTATATTTTATCATGATAAAAATATCAGAGACAGAAAAGAATGTATACGTTCTTGAGAACAGAAAAGAATACATACTTCTTCTCAACCTCAATTAAAAATATGATCCAACCATTAAGATATAGGTTAAAAGGAACCAGGGCCAAAGGCAGCTCTGGTTTCCACTGCCAAGAATTATTGTTAATCTGTCACAACTGTCTCTGTCTCCACCAACCCTGACCATCACCTTGTTGTTAAAGAACAAGCTCGGTAACCTGGGTCAGTGTAGCTTTACCCATGATCTACTAAGTCAGAGGCTGGGGAAAAATCAATACAGATGGACAGTAGGTTACTGAATCATTTTCTGACAGATTGCTTCTCAAGGTGATAAGGAAGTGTAACAGTCGCTAAACATATTAGAATCATACTTAAAGACTTCTTGCTCCTTAAATATTAGCTTAAGACCCACCAGACTGCCTTTTGCTTGTGAAGCCACTGGCAGAAGAGACAGGAGGAAGAAGGGGTCATCCAATAAACTGCTGGGTTTATGGCTTTGAGGGTTCTTTAAAAGGGAGAATGAAGGACACCTGGTTGGCTCAGTGATTGAGCATCTGCCTTTGGCTCAGGGCGTGATCCCGGAGTCCCAGAATCGAGTCCCGCATCAGGCTCCCTGAATGGAGCGCTGCTTCTCCCTCTGCCTCTCTCTGTGTGTCTCTCATGAATAAATAAGAAAAAACTTAAAAAAGTAAAAGGGAGAATGATTACACTAGACCACAGAACTATATTTAACAAGTTAGTGAAGACAGGGCTCAACAGAACATCAACATCCGGGGGAGAGAGTCCTCACTAAGCATGTGTTAAAATGTAAACTTCTTGATCACTAATGTTATCTGCAAACCAAACAAGATAAGGGACTTGGATCTACAAAGTTCCTAAGCTTTCCTTGAATTAGGAAGTTCAAAAGATGGATATCCTAGATATCAGATGATATCTGGTTTCTGAGGGTTTTTTTTTTTTTTACCAGATTCATGGATAGTTCCCCTAATCTGCCTTTATTATCAATTTTCAGTAAGCCCAGGTCCTCCCAGAAGTGTTTCTTACATGTGAGTGTTTTGAAGGGGATGGTGGTTTTATAATAAAATTGAAATTTAATATTAATCTGTATTGACTTTACCAAATTCCTTTCTAAATTGTTTTATTGGTCACATCACCAACCTGACCTGTTTTTAATCCGACTTTGTTGCTATCACTGTGGCTGCCATCATGGCCATCCAAGTACCTGACAATACTTTCCAAACCCAATAACTAAAGGAGTGATAATAAAATATTACCAATAGAAATGGAATGTTCCTCATTCTAATCCAATTTTTAATTCTCAATACTAACCCTGGTCCAACTATGCGTACACCCAAACACAGGAAGAGCTATGCCAAAATTGCACTGAGGGGAAGATTATCACCTTTGATCAATTCAAGATACCAACTCTTGAAAGAACTAGCACGACATTAAGCCAAATTTCATCTGTCTACCAAAAGTGTTATCATTCAGCAGAACCAAATTATGGATGACCATCACTTCATTCTGCAGGGACTCCACATAGAGGCTTGTAAAGCTGTTCATCAAGGACATATTCAGTACTGTGAGATACATGGAATGTTAATATGATATCAAAGATCACTTTTCTTTTTTAAATATTTTATTTGTTTATTCATGAGAGACACACACACACAGAGAGAGGCAGAGACACAGGCAGAGGGAGAAGCAGGCTCCCTGCGGAGAGCCCAACCTGGGACTTGATCCTGGTTCCCCTGGGCCAAAGGCAGGCGCCAAACTGCTGAGCCACCCAGGCATCCCAAAGATCACTTTTTCTGATGGCAAATTGCATCAGGATATTGAAAAAAGCACTTCTACCTTTTTGGTTAACTGAAACTAGCACCAAGAGGAAAATACCCCCTTTGGCATGGACTGAGAGGCTTAACTTACATTTCTTTTATGCTTACATTCCTTTAAATTTGTATTTCCTTTAATCTTTAATATGAGGGTTGGCCAGTCTACCCAAATTCCAAAAATATTTCTCTTTATAGTCCAGGATAAAAAAAAAAGTTGCCTATATCATAAAGTTAAGAAAACAAGTGTTTTGGAGCTTAAGTGTTATAACAATATGTAATGTTAAACTCCATTTTGAAAAAGTTAGCACATGATAACTTTTCTTTTAGATTCCATTTAGATGAGTTTCAAGAGAGGCATCATAATCACTGGAAAAATACATGCTCTAGGAAATAAAAGAAGGTAATCACTGTGTATGTTGAGACACTGAGCTTGAACTAAAATTATAGCTGCTTAAAGGGTAATCTGATTTGCAGCTCTCTAATCCAATCCATTCAAACCCAGATAGTTTGTCTTTCTATTGCTAACTCTGGTCTCACTGATACTCAGAGTTCCAGGGTGTTTCTTAAGGTGCTGCTTCTGACCTTGCTTTTGGCCTCTGGGATCATTTTGTTTCTCTGACTTCTTCTTTATGGGTTAAACCTTTATTCAGGTTTCCCTCCCCACCCTGTAAGCTTGCTCTGCCATATAGATAGTGTGTGCCTAACGGTTTCCTTTTACCTTTCTCTGAGAGATGGCCTTTCTCAGCTCTGTACACTACAGCCTGTGGTCAGGAGCACCAGAATTCTCCACAGATGCTAGAGTCCAGCCAAACTCCAGTACCCCCAGGCGGAGGGGGTCTAGGAATTGACTTTGTGTAAGTCTAGTCCTATGTTCAGTGTTAGGGTTGGTCTAGAAGAAAGCAGTAGTTCACTTGGCTAAATGATACAAAAGGAACCTTGATGAGATCTACTGGGGGACACCTGCCGGTGTTACTGAGTATCACGCTGGAACCATGATTGTGAAGTGAGGGCATATTTAGACAGAGAAAACCACATTTGAGAACATATCCCCATGGGAAGTAGCATTACTTGGTCAGGAAACTATAAGCACATTAACATGGTTGATGTGGAGGATTTATATGATGGGAGTGGGTTGGAGCCAAGGAGAATACTAGGAAAATGGTAGCAGTTGGTGAGTGACTTCCTAAGTTGTGCAGGAGGGTCTGACTTGACCTTGCACATGTTGGGAATACTATATATAAGGGTAACAAGATCATAATCAAAAGTATTTCCTGGTAAAATTTGTGGAGTGTATAAAGAACCTTCTGGAGATCTCAGTGATTAAAGCGACTTTACAGGAATATAAATGTCACGATTCAAAGCAGCTATGAAGTTAGTACTCTCCAGCTCATCTCCTACCAATAATGGCAAAAGGGTCTACATTTGATTTTCACACTACAACTGCTCTACAAATCATTGTTTGAATTTTGCCAGTACGTGCCCTGATGGTCACACTGGCCTCACATGGAAAGACTTGAAGTCTTCTGTCCACTTAACTCCTGTTTCTTTTTTTTTTTTAATATTTTTAATTTTTATTTATTTATGATAGTCACAGAGAGAGAGAGAGAGAGAGGCAGAGACACAGGCAGAGGGAGAAGCAGGCTCCATGCACCGGGAGCCTGATGTGGGATTCGATCCCGGGTCTCCAGGATCGCGCCCCAGGCCAAAGGCAGGAGCCAAACCGCTGCGCCACCCAGGGATCCCTTAACTCCTGTTTCTACCCCAGCTCTCCTTTTCATGCTACCTCTCACTGTAGCTTCTCTAAACAGCATTTAAAGCTGTGACCTTTAAAATAAGCACTTAAAAGTCTTGCTGTGATTTACATTCTGAGCATGAGCCAGCTGTTTTTACCTCGACATGCCGTGGGTATGAAAAATTGCTAGGACAATTTAGGGTAGAGCTTTCTATTTCCATTTGGTGGCAAATGACGATTGGTGAATTATACTTTTTTCTCTCTCAGTGTTTTTCCATTTTTTACAATTCATACTGTGTCAGGAAAAAAAATCAGAATTCACTCCTGCTGCATTTTGATGCACTTCCTGAAAGATTATTAGCCAAACCAGTCACACTTTCAGAGAGATGATGTGGTCCAACATATTCTTATGATTTATAGTTTGTATTTATTTTTCCTTTTTTCTTGTCCAAACTATTATTTTACTGGCAGTAAAAATAAAAATAATAAAAAAAAACCTGGAACCATTGAGCTATCAGATATTATTTTGGGACCAGTGTCATCTTCATGTTTGAAGTTTCCCTGCCCCACTATGAAGGCCAGATAGAAACCATCAGCAGGGTTAGCCAAGTAGCAATGTTTTATCTTTTATAAATGACTAGAAGTGATTAGAAATCCTAACCAAGGAATTCTTGGACTCAACTAGGGTAATGAATTATGATTTAATCTTTATTTTGAGGCTTATTAGCCTAAACTGACTTCCAGGTCATATGAGAGACTTCAAAGAAAATGAGATATGTTTTACATAAGGTTAGGCAACTGGATTCAGTCAGATAATCCTGTATAGTTGCTGGTTACATCTCCTGAAACACATGGTCCTTGTTACAGAAAGAAAGTATTTGCCTTTAGTGGAGTCTCTGATTACTGGTACTCTTATTACTGTTAGTGTAGTGAGGCTCTAAGGGTGTGTGTGTGTGTGTGCATGTGTGTGTGTACATACATAAGATGGGTATCCTACACAGAACTCTGGCATGACACAATGGGTGAAGATGGGCCTCCTATGATTCTATTCATAAATGGAATCTAAGTCTTTGGGTAGAGAAGATAGCTAATAGGTACATTCAATCTGACAGTAGGGTTTGCAGATAAGAACCATGACAAGAGACATAGCTTCCATATTGCATGCCTTTAGCTAAGCAGGGAAATTGCCCTAAGCTTGGAGAGAACCTGGTTTCGAGCTCTATCCAGGGGCAATGGTAGAAAAAGATGACCTTGAGTATGAGAGGTGATAGTACCGCATACCTTATTCTTTTGCTCATGTTAATTTTTATTCTGGGTTCTTTGTAAGAATCTGGAAAGGTGATTCAGATTAAGGAGTCAACACACGATAGTGATGAGCTAAGATAGAATGATGTTCACTTGGCATTCTATGATAAATTATAACAGTAGAGCTTGGCAGGGCCTTCTTTGATCTCAGCTAGAGTGGTATAGACAGAAACAGGAAGGACGAAAAGGACTGGGAGGCACTGTTCTAAGGAAAAGATTAAGAACGGCTGTGTTTTCAGTTTCAAAGAGGAAAAAGCACTTTACTGATATTATAGAGTAAAAACCTAGTGAAATAGGAAGAAGAAAAGGGAAATTGGCACATAGATGAGGGCAATAATAAGCAGTAGTAAAGGTGAATAAGACAGAGTTACACCAAATCAGGTACTTACACCATCCAGCTTCATCAGCTAGGGAGGCTTTATGTCTTCTTTGGAAAGTGTCTATTCATGTCTTCCATCCATTTCTTAATTGGTTTATTTGGGTATTTTTAGGTGTTGAGTTTGATAAGTTCTTTATAGATTTTGGATTCTAACCCTTTATCAGATATATCATTTGCAAGTATCTTCTCCCATTCTGTAGGCTGCCTTTTAGTTCTATTGATGGCTTCCTTCACTGTGCAGAAGGTTTTTATCTTGATAAAGTCCCAATAGTTCATATTTGCTTTTGTCTCCCTTGCCTCCTGAGATGCGTCTAATAAGTTGCTACAGCTGAGGTCAAAGAAGTTTCTGCCTGTGTTCTCCTCTAGGATTTTGATAGTTTCCTATCTCACAATTATTTTTAAAATGAGTCAATGTCTTGTTCTTTGTTCTTGCTGAACAACCATAATTGGTGCATATATCACTTCTACTCTATAAGTCACTGATTCCACTTATTCTTCACTGGTTCAGAAATCTAGTGTACTTCTCCAGCATCTGAGCAGTCAAGCCCAGTCTCATGTCCCCATCGGAACTGATTGGTCCATACTTCCCAAATAGTGAAATCTTCATCTTTCTCAGCATATACCCTCCAATCTTACCAAAGTTTATGCAGATCCCAGGCATTACTGCATCAACATAATTGTAGCTAATTCCTGTAACTGGCAAGTCTTCATCATCTTTCCAGTGTTAGCTTGGTTATTTTCTACTACCACATAAAGGTTATTTTAATTCTCTCCACGTTGCTAGAGTGATCCTTTGTAACTTTAGCTGCCACCAACCTTGAATAGCTCTGAGCTACACATTTTTTGGCTCATAGTGGGCATTTAATAAGCATTTGAATTAAATTACATTTTGCCATATTAATCTCAATCTCCTTCATGTGTGAAAGTATTGTCCTTTAAACTATAGTATAAGGTCTTTGAATTTAATAAATACTTGCCAAATTGAATTGACTGGCTCGTAGGTTGGCTCCTAATTTTAATTTTTAAATATGTGCTTGAGCATACTCTATTAAAAGTGGCCATTTAAACACAAAGGAAATTTAAGCAAACATTTCTCTTTCACAGTTTATGTGAGAGGAGGAGAATTGATGTGATTACTCTTTTTCCCTTAGGGTACATGCTATTCTCTTAGGAGTCAGGATAGGCTCTGTCATTTTCATCTTTCAACAGTATTACTAAGCACATACTCTAATGCACAGCACTGTGTGGGAAGACAGTTGAAAGAATGGTCTCTATTTTCTGGACTTCTACATTCTCGTTAAGAAAAGAGTAATAGTATGACACAAAACTTTGCTCCAAAATGGATGTTTTTGGCAGTATGCTAGAGGAATGCATTGTAAGGAATTATCAACAGGTACAAAACAATCAGAGAGAGACTTGCAGGGAAGAGGGGCACTAGAGATGAATCTTGAACAAAGAGGTAGTAATGAGGGTTAATGCAAGTCGGTCATTCTGTCTCTGTCTCAGTATCACCTTCTATAAAATGAGGGGTTTGGGCAAGATTATTTTGGGGGGCTACTTTTAAGGATCCAAGGTAAGGAAGTGAGGAGAGAGGGGTCATAGTAGAGGAGGGACAGCAATTACAGCAAAAGAAAAGTGGCTGAACAAGACAGGACAATGAAGAGGTAAGGGTTAGGAAAAATCTTTGGGTAACATTTGGTCTTTTTTTTTAATAATAAATTTATTTTTATTGGTGTTCAATTTGCCAACATACAGAATAACACCCAGTGCTCGTCCCGTCAAGTGCCCCCCTCAGTGCCCGTCACCCAGTCACCCCCACCCCCCGCCCTCCTCCCCTTCCACCACCCCTAGTTCGTTTCCCAGAGTTAGGAGTCTTCGTGTTCTGTCTCCCTTTCTGATATTTCCTACCCATTTCTTCTCCCTTCCCTTATATTCCCTTTCACTATTATTTATATTCCCCAAATGAATGAGAACATATAATGTTTGTCCTTCTCCGATTGACTCATTTCACTCAGCATAATACCCTCCAGTTCCATCCAGGTTGAAGCAAATGGTGGGTATTTGTCATTTCTAATGGCTGAGTAATATTCCATTGTATACATAAACCACATCTTCTTTATCCATTCATCTTTCGATGGACACGGAGGCTCCTTCCACAGTTTGGCTATTGTGGCCATTGCTGCTATAAACATCGGGGTGCAGGTGTCCTGGTGTTTCATTGCATCTGTATCTTTGGGGTAAATCCCCAGCAGTGCAATTGCTGCATAGTAGGGCAGGTCTATTTTTAACTCTTTGAGGAACCTCCACACAGCTTTCCAGAGTGGCTGCACCATTTAACCTTCCCACCAACAGTGTAAGAGGGTTCCCTTTTCTCCACATCCTCTCCAACATTTAACATTAGGTCTTGAAGAGATAGATCAGCAGGTGCCAGAGATCCAGGCTATTCCAGGCAAACAGTTAAAGTAAGTAGGCAGGGCTAAGGATACAAAAACAGTGATTAGAAGGGGCACATGCACCCCAATGTTTATAATAGCAATGTCAATAATAGCCAAAATATGGAAAGAGCCCAGATGTCTATTGACAGATGAAAGGATTAAGAAGAGGTGGTGTGTGAATATATATATAGTGGAATATTATTCAGCTATCAAAAAGAATGAAATCTTGCCATTTGCAGCAGTGTGGCTAGATCTGGAATGTATTATGTTAAGTAAAATAAATGAATCAGAGAAAGACAAATACCACATGATTTCCTTCATAAGTGGGATTGAAGAAACAAAACAGATGAACGTAGGGGTAGGGAAGGAAAAATAAAATAAGATAAAAACAGAGAGGGAGGCAAACCATAAGAGACTCTTACCTCTAGGAAACAAACTGAAGATTGGTGGAGGGAGGGGTATGAGGGGATGGAGTAACTGGGTGATGGGCATTAAGGAGGGCACTTGATGTAATGAGCACTGGGTGTTATATGCAACTGAGAATCACTAAATTCTACCCCCAAAACTAATAATATACTATATGGTAACTAGATTGAATTTAAATACAAAAGTGTTTTTAAAAGTGAGTAGGGCTCTATGACCTCTCTTGGTCAGGTATAGCTCATGACACTAAAATCCTGAGGGCCCTGAAGCCTGGAGTTGCAGATAAATGTATATGTTAAGGGGGAGAAAAAGATAATTTTCCTGGTTAGATTATAAAACTCATTTTGAAGAAAAGAGTAAAATAAGATTACACTAGCTACATCTCAAATGCTCAGCAGCCACATGTGGCCAGTGGCTACCATCTTGGATAGTATAAATGTAGCATATTGCCATTACTGCAGAGAATTCTATTGGACAAGCTGTGCTCTAGGTTTCACAGTGAATTCATTTCGAGCCCCAGAATGAGGTCAGAAAAGAGGAAACACTTAACCTCTTCAAGTTATGTTTGGTTTTATGACACTTTGAAACATTCCCAGAATATCTCAAAAACTGTCACAAATTATTTCAAAATTAATTCATTCCAGTTCAAGTGAATTAAAACAAAAAAAAAAGTCACACTCCATTTATTTTTCTGTGAAGAGCAAAACTTTTCTTGTTCACATCTTCTCAGAAGAGCTATTTGAGAAGGCCTGAAAATGGAACCTGTTTAGAGCTTGCAGGCTTGTTTTCTCTACCAATTACAACACTAGCACAGTTTGGAGACAGCAACATGCACTCAGCCCCTGGGTGCTGCTTAGGTGTGGTTTCATTGTCCAGAACCCCTCTTCCACCTTTCCCTTTGGGCCTTCTGCCTTTTCTGTTTAGACATTATGGTGCCTGCTGAGGAATAGAATCCAAGATCAGCTGGTGGATAAACAGTTAGTATATCCCTACACAGGAGACACAGGTGTGTGGATGTCAAGTTGGCATGGAGGAAACTTCCCATGTGGTCTTGGTTCATTATTAAAAAAAATAGTTATCATTTTTAGACTAACTTCCTCTCCCTGTCATTTAACAATTTGGAAAGGAGTTTCAAAAAGAGATTAAACAAATAACGCAATGTCTAAGCCATAACCTGGCAAGTGAGACAGATCCACGCATAGAATAATGTAATGCTGAGTGGCAAACACTACAGCAGAAGTGCACATTATTAAGTTGTATGGGAATATAGAAAATGGGTGACTTAATTGTGCCCAGGGAAGTCAAGAAAATTCCTGAGAGGAGATGGAGTTTTCCAGGGACTTGAAGGAGACATAGAGTACGTAAAGCAGATCAGAAGTGGTTGGTAGGTACTGGGGAGGGGGGATTGCAGGCACAGGAAAGGAGCAAGCTCAAAGCCCGAGGCAGGAAAGGGAACAGGTGATGTTCAGGGAACACAGGATCAGAACCCCCCATGTGGTCATGTGAGGGAGGTGCTGAGGTCAGGAGGTCAGGAGAGGGGAAACTGTAGAGGTAGGCTTAAGCTCCAGTGCCAAAGGTCATCTTTTCCATGTTGTGAATGAAGTTGGGAATCTATCCTGGTGGCAACTAGGAGCCCGAGAGGCAAGAGGAGCACTTCAAGTGAAGTGACCTGCTCAAGCCTAAGAAGAAGCAGTAGAGTTTCATGCTTAAGAGCACAGAGACACTGAGCAGACAGCCTAGGGTTGAATCTGCTTGCCAGCTAGCTCTTCTGTGCCACGGTTTTGGCATCTGTAAGATAGACATGATAATGACATTCGCTTCACTGTCAGGATTAAATGAGGTAATATGTGGAAACTGCCAAGAACATTGACTGGCACACAGGAGCCCTCTATGTGGGTCGTTTCTATGCTTATCACTCTGTTTTGGCAAATTTGGAAGCTGGGGCACAGAAAGACAAAATAATTTACTCAGGATCCAATGCTCCTTTGTGGTGGAGAGTGGATACCTATCCATCACCCCAAACCACTTAAATATGAGCACTATCAGCCATTCATCTCTCCCAGTGGATCCTAGCAGATACATTTTTCTGTTTGTTTAGATGATGAAGAGGATATTAATTCTTCTTAAACCTCCTTGTCATTTCTAGTTCCCCCTTTTATCTTAAGATGCTCCAGCTGCTTCCATACCGTGTTCTTCCACTCTGTTCTTTTATTTTAACATGTGCCATTTCATTTTCCCAAAACACAGTGCAATTTGTCATAATGTAAAAAAATACAATAAAATAAAGAAACCTGAGCAGAAACACAAAGCACATTTTTCTCCAGGAAACTTCGCTGTTCTTGAGCACAGGGAAAGAGAACCCAGTGGCATCTTCAGCAAAACATATGCATCAGTAAGTGCATTAATCATATCAGTGTGAGAAACTGGTCCAGCTCTGCTGGAATCCTTTGCTTGCTAGTGAAAGAGAAAGCACGTCTTTGAAGATGGGCCAGTTCGGTCCAATCACTGTACCAGTCCAAAGCATTCATAGTTGCAATGCTTCCCACATTTGCAAAATAAGCCCATGGATTATTAAATTGTTCTCAAGGAGCTATTTTCATATATATATATATGATATATATGATAAACAAAATCCTTTGCTCCTCCTATGAATCCTATAGAATCTGTGGTCAGAAGTAGAGACCTACCATCACTTTGTATTAAAATCAGGCTGTCTCTGCCCATTCTCAAAGTGATCATGAGTGATTAGGAATGGGTTGTGAACAGGAATGAGAAAAGGAGTCAAAGTGGATGGGAGACAAGAAAGTGATATTTTTAGTTGTGGATCTTTGGGCCAGATAATGGATGTAGAGGCTTAGCACATAGGTCTTAGAACACTAGGTTTTTACCTTTTGTGGGAGGAAACAGCTGAGGCTTATTTAAGAGAAACTGATGTCATGGGGTATATGTTTGGTATATTCTAGTATTTTCTAGAGGGAGAATTTTATGAGTAGAGTGCAGGCTGTAAAACTCCATGGGTCAGAGAAGGAATGGGATTCAGGATCTGTGTTTAGGTGAGTGGTCTCCATCAGCATTGCTCTGCTCAGTGGTACTCAGAGTGTCCAAAATGCACTTGGTGGCCGCCAAGGGCACAGGTAGTCCAGTTGGGAGGCAGGGCCTCCCAAACAGCAATTGGTTTGAAGAGGCAAAGACATCCAGCCAACTGTCAAGTACCGCAGAGCTCTGCAGCTCTCAAGCCTGGGGCACAGCAGTCTTTTAAAGATATATTTTTTCCTTTTCTTTTCTTTTTAAATTTAAAACGTAGAAACAATGTAGACCTAGTAATGTACAAAAATGCTAAATATATATCTCCACGAATATTTAAAAAGCCATCTCACCCATACATCACCACCTGGATCAGAATATAGACCATTGCCAGCACCCCAGAAGTCTCCTTGAGCCCCTTCCTAGTTAGTGCCTGCTGGACTCACAAAGAAAATCACCATCAGACTTGTTTCACCACCGAGTTGCTTTGCCAGCTTCTGAACTTTATCTAAATGAAATTATACAGTTGTATACTCTTTAATGTCTGGATCTTTTGTCAGCATGATATCAGCATGTTGTTGCATATGGGAGAATTTTCTCTTTTTCACAGGTGTATAATATGACTATGGTAATAGCTGCACACAAATGTATATCTCATGATATCTTCTTGTTGAATTATGTTATTTTGTATCTTGTCAAACTGAAATTTTTATTATCATAAATGTCTCCTTCATCCCTAGTAGTGTTTCTTGCCTTAAAATTTTTGTCATCTGGGCAGCCCCGGTGGCTCAGCGGTTTAGCGCTGCCTACATCCCAGAGTGTTATCCTGGAGACCTGAGATCGAGTCCCACGTCAGGCTCCATGTATGGAGTCTGCTTCTCCCTCTGCCTGTGTCTCTGCCTCTCTCTCTCTCTCTCCTCTCTGTGTATTCTCATGAATAAATAAATAAAATCTTTAAAAAAAATGTGTCATCTGATTTTAGTAAAGCAAAGCTAGCGTTTAAAAAATATTTGTATTAAAAAAATTAAAATTAAAAAAATATATGTATTAGAGGTTGTGTTTTTTTCCTATCCTTTTCAACATTTTTATGTTCTTATGTTTAAGGTATATTCTTATAAGATAAGGTATATTATCTCTATATATATTTCTATAGATACAGATGATATATATTCTCTTAGTGGTTACCTATAATGCATCCTTGACTTAATAGAGTCCACCTACAATTAGTACCTTTACTACTTCTTAGATAATGCAAGGACTCACAACACTTTGTTCTATTTATAACTTTCGCACCTTTTTTGCTATTGTTAACAACTCCTTTAATTCTACATTTATTGGAATCCTCATTAGACATTGCTATTGATACTATGATACTAAAAAGGAATATTCACTTAATTTATCCACATTCTTCCCATTTAGTACTATCCATTTCTTAATTGCTTTCATCTGGGATTATTTCTCTTCTGTTCAATAAACTCTCTTATCTATCTATCTATCTATCTATCTATCTATCTATCTATCTATCTATCTATGTAGAGTCCTGCTGGAATGAATTTCCTTAGTTTTGCTGGTCAAAAATATTTTTCTTCATTTCTGAAAGATATTTTTGCTTGAGATAGAATTCTAAGTTGACAAGTATCTTCTTTTTACACTGTAGAAATGTCATTTTTTCTCTGGTGGCTTCCATTGTTTCCATTAAACATTTAGGTGTCAGTTTTATTGCTGCTTCCAGAAAGTTGTGTGTCCTTTATCTCTGGCAGCTTTTAGGATTTCTCTTTGATATTATGAGGTGCCTATGTGTGCTTTTCTTTGTATTTATCCTGTTTAGGTTTATGGAGATTCTTAAATCTGTGGGTTTATATTTTTCATAAATTTCAGGTGATCCCTGGACAGTTTTTCCTCACATATTTCTTCTGCTCCAGTCTCTCTTCATGTCTTAGATCCCTATTGTACAACAGAGGCATTTTTATCTTGTGCCATTTGAGTCTTGCCCTTTTTAATTTTCCACTCTTTATTTTTGCAATCTAGATATTTTCTACTGAATCCCTTCCAGCTGCTTAATCCTCTTTGATGGTCTGTCTGCTGTTACACTCATCTATTTAAGTCTTAATTTTAGTATTGCCTTATTTATGATTCTACAATTTTAATCTCTGTGTGTTTTAGGGCACTGAAGAAATTAACCATCTCTTCCTCTATTTCTTGAACACATGAATTGTAGGTATTTTAAAATCCATGTCTGATAACTTCAATATTGTGATCACCTATGGTCTGCTTCCCTTACATGTTTTTGTTCCTCTTGCCTTGTAGTCATTTGGTCCAGTTTCCTGGCACACCTCTTAATTTGAATGCCAGACATTATCCATGAAAAATAATATGGGGCTCTGGAAGATTTTATCTTCCTCCAGAGTGGATTTAATATTCTTTTGGCAGAGTGATAGAATAGAGGCAAATCACCTTAATGCAAGCAGCCATTGCCATGATTTTAGGTTTTAGGAGGCATATGTACTCTCTGTTTGCCCTTACTCCTAGGAAGTAGCTTTTGGAGTGTGTGGTAGAGAGGCTCTCAGCTAAAATCCCAGGACATTTATAATGGCCTCACCTCCCTCGCAAGCCCACCTCCACTTTCAGTTTCTTACCACAAGCCTGCTCAAGTTCCTGTTCAGCCTTTTAACCTCTCAGCTATTCACTTGGTTTCTGGATTTCTACATTACCCACCCTCCCGCTGTGCACTACTTAAGAAGTGTCTTTTTCATAGTACCTTTTAAAAGCATTCACATAGACTCTTGATAGTTTTTAAATCTCCTTTGTATTGCTGCCTCCCTTCTGCTGCACAAAAAGATATGTTGAAGTCCTAACCCCAGGGACTTGTGAATGTGACCTCACTTGGAAATAGGGTCTTTGCAGATGTGATTAGTTAAGATCGCAGTGGATTAGGGAGGGCCATAAATACAGTATGACCAGAGTCATTATAAGAAGTAGAGAAGGCACAGAAACACAGATATGTAGAAAGAAGGCCATGTAAAGATAAAGACAGAGATTAGGGTTATGCAGCTGCAAGACCAGGAAAGCCAAGGATTGCCAGAAACCAGCAGAAACTGCAGGAAGGGTCTAGAGCCTTCAGAGACATAGCCCTATGCTCACTATGGACTTCTAGCTGCCATGAATGAGAGAATACATTTCTGTTTTAAACCACCCAGCTTGGTAGCAATCCTCATATCAGATAAATTAAAGTTTATCCCAAAGACTAGTGAAATGAAGAGGAACACTATATCATACTTAAAGGGTCTATCAAATAAGAGGACCTAACAATCATGAATATTTATGTCCCTAATGTGGGAGCTGCCAAGCATATCAATCAGTTAATAACCAAAGTAAAGACATACTTAGATAATAATACACTAATAGTAGGATACTCAACACGGCACTTTCTGCAAATGACAGATATTCTAAGCACAACATCTCCAAAGAAACAAGAGCTTTAAATGAGGGATCCCTGGGTGGTGCAGCGGTTTAGAGCCTGCCTTTGGCCCAGGGCGCGATCCTGGAGACCCGGGATCAAATCCCACGTCGGGCTCCCGGTGCATGGAGCCTGCTTCTCCCTCTGCCTGTGTCTCTGCCTCTCTCTCTCTCTCTGTGTGTGACTATCATAAATAAATAAAAAAAATTAAAATAAAATAAAAAAAAAGAAACAAGAGCTTTAAATGATACACCAGACCAGATGGATTTCACAGATATATACAGAACTTGTATCATAGCACAACTGAATACACATTCTTCTCAAGTGCACGAGGAACTTTCTCCAGAATAGATCACATACTGGATCACAAATCAGGTCTTAACTGATCTTAACCAAAAAATTGGGATTGTCCCCTGCATATTTTCAGACCATAATGCTTTGAAACTTGAACTCAATCACAAGAAGAAATTTGGAAGAACCTCAAACACATGGAAGTTAAAGAGCATCCTGCTAAAAGATGAATGGGCCAACCAGGAAATTAGAGAAGAATTGAAAAGATTAATGGAAACTAATGAAAATGAAGATACAACCATTCAAAATTGTTGGGATACACCAAAAGCAGTCCTAAGAGGGAAATACATCACAATACAAGCGTTCCTCAAAAAATTGGAGAAAACTCAAATACATAAGCTAAGCTCATACCTAAAGGAACTGGAGAAAGAACAGCAAATAAAACCTACACCAAGGAGAAGAAAAGTGTTAATAAAGATTTGAGCAGAACTCAATGAAATAGAGGCCAGAAGAAATGTAGAACAGATCAATAAAACCAGGAGTTGGTTCTCTGAAAGAGTTAATAAGATAGATAGACCATTAGCCAGCCTTATTAAAAAGAAAAAAGACTCAAATTAATAAAATCACAAATGAAAAAGGGGAGATCACAACCAATACCAAGGAAATACAAACGATTTTAAAAACATTATTATGAGCAGCTATACTCCAATAAATTAGGCAATCTAGAAGAAATGGATGCATTTCTGGAAAAGCACAAACTACCAAAACTGGAACAGGAAGAAATAGAAAACCTGAACAGACCAATAACCAGGGAGGAAATTGAAGCAGTCATCAAAAACCTCCCAAGACACAAGAGTCCAGGGCCAGATGGCTTCCCTGGGGAATTCTATCAAACGTTTAAAGAAGATATAATACCTATTCTACTAAAGCTGTTCTGAAAGATAGAAAAGTACGGAATACTTCCAAACTCATTTTATGAGGCCAGCATCACCTTAATTCGAAAACCAGACAAAGACCCCACCAAAAAGTATGATGAACACAGATGCAAAAGTTCTCAACAAGATACTAGCCAATAGGATCCAACAGTACATTAAGAAGGTTATTCACCATGACCAAGTGGGATTTATCCCCAGTATGCAAGGCTGGTTCAACACTCATAAAACAATCAACGTGATAAATCATATCAATAAGAGAAGGGCAGCCTGGGTGGCTCAGCAGTTTAGCGCTGCCTTCAGCCCAGGGTAGGTTCTAGAGACCCGGAATCGAGTCCCATGTCAGGCTCCCTGCATGGAGCCTGCTTCTCCCTCTGCCTGTGTCTGTGCCTTCTCTCTCTCTCATAAATAAATTAAATCTTAAAAAAAAAAGAGGAAAAACAAGAACTATATGATCCTCTCAATAGATGCAGAGAATGCATTTGACAAAATACAGCATCCATTCCTGATCAAAACTCTTCAGAGTGTAGGGATAGAGGGAACATTCCTTAGCATCTTAAAAGCCATCTACGAAAAGCCCACAGCAGATATCATTCTCAATGGGGAAACACTGAGAGCCTTTCCCCTAAGATCGGGAACACAACAGGGATGTCCACTCTCATCACTGCTATTCAACATAGTACTAGAGGTCCTAGCCTCAGCAATCAGACAAAAAAAAAAAAAAAAAAAAAAAAAAAAAAGGAAATAAAAGGTATTCAAATTAGCAAAGAAGTCAAACTCACCCTCTTTGCAGATGACATGATACTGTACTTAGAAAACCCAAGATTGCTAGAACTCATACAGCAATTCGGTAGTGTGGCAGGATACAAAATCAATGCCCAGAAATCAGTGGTATTTCTATACACTAACAATGAAACTGAAGAAAGAAATTAAGGAGTCAATCCCATTTACAATTGCTCCCAAAAGCATAAGATACCTAGGAATAAACCTAACCAAAGAGGTAAAGGATCTATACCCTAAAAACTACAGAACACTTCTGAAAGAAATTGAGGAAGACACAAAGAGATGGAAAAATATTCCATGCTCATGGATTGGAAGAATTAATACTGTGAAAATGTGAATGCTACCCAGGGCAATTTACACATTCAATGCATTCCCTATCAAAATACCATGGACTTTCTTCAGAGAGTTGGAAAAAATAATCTTAAGATTTGTGTGGAATCAGAAAAGACCCTGAATAGTCAGGGGAATATTGAAAAAGAAAACCAGAGCTGGGGACATCACAATGCTGGATTTCAAGTTGTACTACAAAGCTGTGATCATCAAGACAGTGTTGTACTGGCACAAAAACAGACACATAGATCAATGGAATAGAATAGAGAACCCAGAAATGGGCCCTCAAGTCAAGTAATGGTCAACTAATATTCAACAAAGCAGAAAAGAATATCCACTGGACAAAAGGCCAGTCTCTTCAATAAATGTGCTGCGAAAATTAGCCACATGCAGAAGAATAAAACTAGACCATTCTCTTACACCAGACACAAAGATAAACTCAAAATGGATGAAAGATCTAAATATGAGACAAGAATTCATCAAAGTCCTAGAGGAGAACACAGGCAACACCCTTTTTGAACTTGGCCACAGCAACTTCTTGCAAGATACATCTCTGAAGGCAAGGGAAACAAAAGCAAAAATGAACTATTGGGACTTCATCAAGATAAAAAGCTTCTGCACAGCAAAAGAAACAGTCAACAAAACTCAAAGACAACCTGCAGAATTGGAGAAAATATTTGCAAATGACCTATCAGGTAAAGGGCTAGTATCCAAGATCTATAAAGAACTTATTAAACTCAACACCCAAGAAACAAACAATCCAATCATGACATGGGCAAAACATATGAACAGAAATTTCACCAAAGAGGACATGCACATGGCCAACAAGCACATGAGAAAATGCTCCGCATCCTTGGCCATCAGGGAAATACAAATCAAAACCACAATGAGATACCACCTCACACCAGTGAGAATGGGGAAAATTAACAAGACAGGAAACAACAAATGTTGGAGAGGATGTGAACTGGTGCAGCCACTCTGGAAAACTGTGTGGAGGTTCCTCAAAGAGTTAAAAATAGATCTGCCCTAGACCCAGCAATTGCACTGCTGGGGATTGACCCCAAAGATACAGATGCAGTGAAACGGCAGGACAACCTGCACCCCGATGTTGATAACAGCAATGTCCACAATAGCCGAACTGTGGAAGGAGCCTTGGTGTCCATCGAAAGATGAATAAAATAAGATTTGGTCTATGTATACAGTGGAATATTACTCAGCCATTAGAAATGGTGAATACCCACCATTTGCTTCAACTTGGATGGAACTGGAGGGTATTATGCTGAGTGAAGTAAGTCAATCGGAGAAGGACAAACATTATAGGATTTCATTCATTTGGGGAATATAAAAAAAATAGTGAGAGGTATTAAAGGGGAAAGGAGAGAACATGAGTGGGAAATATCAGAGAGGGAAACAGAACATGAGAGACTCTTAACTCTGGGAAACGAACAAGGGATATTGGAAGGGGAGGCGGGCGTGGGGATGGGGTGACAGGGTGACGAGCACTGAGGGGGGCACTTGACGGGATGAGCACTGGGTGTTACACTATACGTTGGCAAATCAAACTCCAATAAAAAAACATACAAAAAATTAAAATAAACCACCCAGCTTGTGGTCATTTGTTATGGCAGCCCTAAGAAACTAATACTAATGTTGATTTATGTCCTGTATCTATTCTTGATTATATTTGTTTATTTTACTAAGAATTGGAAAGAAAAACATTCATTTTTATTTCTTTTGAATTGATTTATGCTTGTAGTATTATTGCTATTTATTCTTATTTTCTTCTTACTATTCTAGCTTTTTTCTGACTGTATTCTTATAATTGTTGGAGTTGAGTACTCAATGCTGCTATGACACATACACTCCAGTGGTTGAACCTGAAAGATATGTTACACATGGCAAGTCCAGTGAGAATTGGCCAGCCCTCCTCCACCCTGTAGTTATGCCATCTGACTAGCTGCCACTGTTACTGGAGCAGGAGAAGAGAGATGAAGGGGACATAGTCTCCTAAGTGGCTCCATCCTGGAGAGAAACATTATTCACTCACAATTCATTGGCCAAAGGTAGTTACAAAGCCTCAGTGATCACAGGTAGGATACAGGATGGAAGGGAGTATTTGGAAAACTTGTTTGGTACTATGTCTGCTACAATCTTTTTGGTTATAGTTTTCCTCAAATATTGTTCAACTGAATGAAGCTATTGATTTTCCTGTGGATACAGCTTACGTACATCTCAAATATTTAGGCTGTCTTCAGCTAGTATCCCTTCAAAAAATATGTATTTGTCTCCTGTTACACATGTATGAGACCATCTACAATTGTTCCATAGATCTCAGATGTTCTTTTCCACTTTTTAAATTTTTCCTCTGTCCATACGTCTGGATAATTTGATTCATCTTTTGGTTCAGTGACCTTTTTTTGTTTTAGTGGAAAGCCTAGCATGTTGACCAAGGTGCCTCCCTTCCGGTGGGTCAGAAAGAAGTCCAGTGTTTCCTAGCTCCTGGGTAACCTCAGAAATCACCGTTATCCCTTGGCCACCAGCACCTTCCCTCTCGTGGGCCCCCTTAGTCTCCCTCAGTACCCTCGCAGTTTAAGATTCTGCCAAGGGTGGAGGCCTCTATGACTTTTGGGACTCCTCAACAGCTGGGTTCTCTCAAGTGCCCCAACTCACAATCCCGGATACTTTAGTGGCCCAATCACTGTTCCCTGCCCCCAGTGAGACCTAGCTTGTCACTGTCTTCACTTCCATTTAGAAAATGCCCCAGGATGGTGCTAAACTCTGCACTTCTCTCCAGCAATTGCATCTTGTGCGGGCTGCTATCCAACCCCTGGGAAGAGTCACAGCACAAACTTCATTCAGTTGCATTTCTCCTTCCTGCCATAGCAGCAACTCTGTCTTCATCAGGATACCCAGTCTGAATCATGTATAGTTTTAAATATGATTTTCTAATTTTCAGTAGCTTCCAAAGAGTGCAATTCTACTTCTCATTACTTATGAAATGAAATGGTTCCTTAGGCTATTTTTCTTTTTTTCTTTTTTTTTGGGGGGGTAGGCTATTTTTCTACCTTTTAAAAAAAATGTTTATAGTTCTACTATCTTGACATCAAATAATATACCTTATACAGGTACAACTTTTTGAAATGGATTGAGACCCATTTTTGTTTTGATAGACAATCAGTTTTAAGATAATTATTTTATAGGTCTATGAAATGATTATATAACCTTATTCATTTAATAATTTCAATTATAATCATTCAAAATTTATCCATCCTTATTTGATTTTGGTATACTTTATCACTCAAACACAAATAATATTGTGTTAAGTGTTCTCACCATTATTGTGCTTTTATAAATTTATTTTTCTTTTTTTGTCTCAGTTTTTGGTGTATATTTTTTATTTGCCTGTATTTTATTGGTCAAGCATGAATTGTTTTGTTAAAATAGGTACTTATCAAATGTTGCTCTCATGTTTTAAAGTGAGGAACTGAACTATAAGGAAATAATTCTAGTTTGCATGATGGCACTCTTTATAAAATGACAATAATCATTCACGCTAGTGTAACATTATCCTGAATTAATAAGGAAGCCACATAGTGGACTTCTATTTAAAAAAAGATAGATTAATGTAATTTATTTTAATAGGATTTATTGGGTGCCTACTATGTGTTTGATTTTTCTCTTGAAAGAATGATATTTCAGTTCAGGAAATTTTTGACTAGCTATGGTCAAATAAGATTTGCTGAACATACTTATTATCTTAATCAGTTTTTTCCTCCATAAAGGTAGAGATTATATTTTCTTGCTTTCCATATAGCTACATTTAAGTCACATTCACAAAAGCTGAGTCATCAGCAATTTCATACTCTTAAAACAGCAGAATTTTTCTACCTGCCCACTGTCCACCACCAATAGTTGTTAGGTAGTGGGTAAGGTTGTAAGCTGCTAACACAGTAGTCACACTCCTAATTTTCCTTACTAATAGAATTTCAATACTATTTGGAATGCCAAGTAGATATTGCTAAAAATTGCTTCCTGGTTGTAATAAATGGTGATTGTGTTGCTTTATATATTTGATGTTTTGTTATGGGTTGAATAAAAGTTTATGATTTTCATATTGATTTTATATTTTCACCCTACTTTATAACTTTTATTAATATAGAACAATTTTCCTTATTCAATTTTAATAATTGCTTTGGTTTCTAGATTGTTTGAAACTCATTTTTCCATTTGAAGTTTTTTATTATTTATTTTTTGCCAGGTAAATCACTGTCTATAATTTTCTTTTTAAACTTCAAGACATTTTGTTTTAGATCTGTTATTTTAGGCAGTGTATAAGCTCCATTTTATTTTTTAAAACAATCTGAGTGCCTTTGTCTTTTGACAGATGTATTCAGCCATTCAAATTCCTGTCATAAACTGGTTTATTTGCTCTGACATTGTCTTACAACATGCTCTGAGTTCTTCTTTAATGTCTATGTGATCTGCATAGTCTGTTTTTGTTATTAATGTTTATCATTTATTTTCAATAAGTGGTGAGGTTTTATTTGCTTTTATTTTCTGTAGTAATTTGCGAGGTACACATTCACTTAAAAGTTCCCCTAGTGGTTATCTTTAAGTTATTAAAAAAACACAACACTTTTTGTAGTAGACATTAATGGAGGTGGTAGGATGCTTCTTATGCTGCATACATTTTCCTCATACAGTCACCTAGTGTAGAGGTTTTTAACTGAGACAATTTTGCTCCCCGCTCCCCCAGAAGATAGTTGCCAACGTCTGGAGACTTTATGGTTGTCAGAACCGGAGGAGAGAGGGTGCTAATGGCATCCAATGAGTATAGGCCAGGGGTGCTCCTGAACATCCTACAATGAAGAGGGTAGTCCTGCACAACAAAGAATCATCCAGCCCTGAGTGTCCAAAGTGCAGAAGCTGGGAAACCCTGATCTAGTTAAACCCTTTTATCTTGCAGATGAGGAGCTTAAGACTCACAGATGTGAAGCGGCCTGTCCAGATTCAGTTAGCTAGTTAGGTGCCAGAATGAAGACAATAATTCAACACTCCGGCTTTTTCCACTGCAACCCCCTACCACTTTCACAGATGCTTATTTAAAACAAGCCACTCTCTGTGTGTGTCGCAGAAGTGTGTGGAAGATAAAAGATGACAGCAATAACTTCTTTCATAGTAAATCTGAGACCATTTCTGCTTATTCAGCTTTTTGGCTGAATAAGATCGGGTAAAATATGGTTGTTACTACAAAGCTTTAGTGAATTAGAATAGCCATGTGATCAGCAAGCACTTTTGGTTTTCTGTAAAATATTAAATGTAAAATACACAGAATCTGAGAAAAGGAAGTTTGCTTTGAGGTCATCCTGTTCCACCTCTCATCCATCATGGTCCTGTAGACGGACTCTGTTTGGACACTTTCAGGGAGGGGAAGCTCAAGACACTCAGATGCAGGTTATAATGGTGATTACGCTGAATGCAAGGCAGAAGAGAAATTACAACAGTGATTACAGTGACCATAAGGTAACAATTGAATTTATGTTCATAAATCAATCAGGAAAGAGTTTGTCAAACAGAACAATGTGGGTGTTGTTGGGAAGGAGATTCTAAGAGGGTGTGGAGGAAGGTACAAAGTTGGGAAGTGCTTTCACGTGACAGATGATACAATCACACTTTCCAGGCCCTAAAAGGAGTCTCTGCCTCCAAGGACAAAGGAGCCAACCACTCCGAGGTCCTAAGTTCCTGGATCAGAATAATTACTTCTGTGGGGAAAATTGTGGAGAGAATTTCAAGATTTAGGCATGATGGCTGACTTAACTGCTGAGGTAATGACTGGCTGCAAGAGGGAGGAAAATCCAAAAGGTCTCTGGGAAGGAATCACACTAATAAGAAGATCTCTAGATTATTGCTTATCACCTATGTGGTTAATGTAATTTATTACATTAAAGGAAGGAAGAGAAGAGAAGTAAAAAACACTCATTGTTTGGACCAACGTTTTGGACGTGGACAGAGATAAAGAAATTGCCAAAATTAAAATAAAAGTGTGAATTCTGGCTTTAAAAACTATTAACAGATAAAAGTGAACTGTGTTCTATAATTAAATTTTTAATTTTTTCCCACTCTCAACCTGAACTCCTCCTCACTTCCCCTTAGTCTTCCCCTGACTCAATTAATGTTGCTACCAGCTACCCAGGTGCCTAAGTGATAGCCTTAGAGGTTAGTCTTGAGTCCTCACTCCTCTACATCCTCCACAATGAATCTACCACCATATTATATAGATTCTATCTCTTAAGATCATCTCAATTGCAGATACTTGAAACATCTTCACTGCCATGATCCAGGTACAGGCTACCATAGTCTCTTATTTGGAAAATCACCACCATTTGGTTGTCCAGTTCTTGACCCCTTGTCACCTATTATTTACACAGCAGCAAGAGGTTGTTCTTTGTCTTCAACAGAAATCAAATGATGTCACAGTCTTCTTCCTGGAAAGGGCCAAATGTTCCATCAAGAACATTATATAATAATGGTGATGATAATAATAATAATGTAATAATGCCTTTAAGTTAGGTACTATTGTCAGTTGGTCCAAAAATGACACCATGATATAGTTCTCATTCTGTGAATAAGGATACTGATGCTTAACAAGGGGAATGAACTTGCCCAAGATCACAAAATTAGAAAATGCCTGAACTGAGATTCAAGTCTCTTGGATTTCAAGAATATACTGGCTGCTCTTGTTCCTCCTTTGCTCTTGGGAAAAGGCAAGTCCTCTCTTCTTCCTTGCCAGGAAATGCTTTTTATGTTTCTGTAGCTGACTCTTCCATAAGCACCAGAAGAATTCTACTTCTCATGTTTTAAGACTGTGAATATAAACTGGCTGTTGTTAAATTTTCAGGAGTTCTACATTATTATGTAAGAAAATAACAGAGGGAACAAGAAATAATTATGGCATTTCTGAAGCTAAGCTTCAATGATTCTTTTCTTACAATGAAACATAATTTTAATTTTTTTAAACAAATGGGTTTTTAACAAAGAATATCAGCCTAATAACAAAAAAGTGAATTTTAAAATGCTTCAGCTTGTTTTTCAAGTGAACTTGGGATATTATTATCAAGAAAATTCAGTTTCAAATGGTATTTTGCATTTCACACTCAGTTGAATTCAATCCAAGTAGATGAGGAGGACAGGCTTTGGAGTAAAGGAAGCTGATGTTCAATGGTAGATCAGATTTGGATCAAAAACCCCATGTTTATCATCTACTGATCTATGAAAAAAACATAAGTTAACTGCTCTCTCTAAATACCAGTTAAAATCTCTGGATAATGGATGCTAATTCCTACCTCCAAAAGTTATTGTGGGGACTAAGTGGGACAACATATTCTAAAACGTCTACCATTGCACCCATGTCACACAATAGAAAGATTTCAAAAGAATGGGTCGTATCTGAAATGTAACAGATGCACAAGCAACTCAGGGTTATAGAGAGTGGAGAAGGTCATAGTAAACGAGTGATATGGGAAAGATTTCATGGGGTAGGTTGCATTTAAGTTGGCATTTGAAGAATGTTGGAATTTTAATAGGTGGAGATTAGTGATAACAAAATTCCAGGACAAATCTCAAGGATTAAATAAGGGCAAAAAGTGTAATGAGGCTGTGCCTGAATGACTCAGTTGGTTAAGAGTCTGCCTTCATTTCAGGTAATGATCCCAGGATCCTGGGATCCAGAAGGCTGCTTCTCCCTCTGCCCTCCCACCACCACCATCACTTGTGCTCACTCTCACTGGCTCTCTCTCTCTCAAATAAGTAAGTAAGTACATAAATAAATAAATAGAAGAGTTGTAATGATCCAGGATCACTAGTGGTGAGGACTGGCTTGGTATAAAAGGTTAACAGATGGAGAGATGAGGAAGTAAAACTATGATTAGATTGATAGATTCCATTTCAGCCAAATCTAAAAATACTATCTGCTGTAAGACTCACTATTCCTTCATGCTCCATTCAGAAAGAAAAAAACCCAACCAACCAAACAGTGACACAAAATACTTACTTTATTTTATTGGGAGAACTCTTAGAATTGGACATCATATGTTATTCTCATACAGAAGTAGGAAAGAAACCAAAAAAAGCAGAAGAAGCTGGTCTGAGAATGCCTAAAGCCCTGCCTCTTTCAGCGTTCTCAGTCATGTATGCATTCTGCACAATATTGTCCTTTGTGCCCCCAAGAGCTCTGGACATAAGATGTTTCTTAAAGGAGTGCCCTACTGTTGTCTCTGGAGCTTCCCCCATGCTGCCAGCACCTCTTCTGCAAATTCTGATGTGTGTTCTCAGGCAGTGGCAACCGTATCACTCCCACCACATGGTTGCCCGAGATGTTAAGACACAAACTGATTTCAGAGATGCTAAAATGTGTGTGTGTGGTGGGGGGAAGTGTGCTTTTTAGAAAAATCTTTGTGAGTTGGTGGCTGTGAAAGCCCTGAGAATATATCCTGCTTCAAGTCTGTACTTTAATCTGTAGCCAATCAAGAAGCATGGAATGCGTTGGAATCAGATGGGCTCTGGATGATTCACTCCAGCAGCCAAGTATGGGCTGGGGTGTAAGACTGGGGAGCTCCGGGGTCTGTGGGTTGGTGAGAGACAAAGATGATCTCAACCAAATGAACAGCGGAGACAATGGAAAGAAGACAGGAGACCGTCCATGGGAATGCTACTCTCCTGAGCAAGTTCATACAGTTTCCCATTGTGATTTATGCATAAAATCTAATCTTTTTTTTAAAGATTTTATTTATTTATTCATGAAAGACACAGAGAGAGAGAGAGAGAGAGAGAGAGAGAGGCAGAGACACAGGCACAGGGAGAAGCAGGCTCCATGCAGGGAGCCTGACGTGGGACTCGATCCTGGGTCTCCAGGATCACATCCTGGGCCTAAGGTGGCGCTAAACCACTAAGCCATCCGGGCTGCCCCCATAAAATCTAATCTTAAGTCAAATTGTGTTTTTCAGTAATCATATGTCTGGGCCCTGAAAAAAGACTGGGGAGATTTATCAAAGAAATCTAGGAAGCTGCAGTTATCTAGTTTGACAGCAAAAGGTTTCCACCTTTTGATTCTTTAGTGCCTGCTAGGCCCTGAGCTAGATGTAAAGTATTCAAAGATGGATATGACTCAGTCCCTCCTGAGTAGCCCACAGTCGTATGGGGAAGACAGAGAGAACAAGGGTTAGAACACCCCTGGGTGTATTTGGTGCAGGGGAGGAAGGTCACACAGAGGACAGAGCATCAAATGCCTCTAGAGCCTGAGGTGGCATAAAAGGAGCAACTGAACTCTTATCGATCCAGATACACAGAAGCAGAAATAAAGAGGACATGGTGGGGTTTTCTGCTCAGAATTCAAATCTCTTTCATCGGGTAGCTTTATTCCTTGATTCTTTCAGGGCTGGTATGCATACAGGTTCCCAGGTCAAGCAGTTCTCATGGAGACAAGCAAAACCCTCACATCGTTTGTATGCTTCATCTCCCTAGAAGGGCCCAGAAAGTCTCAGAAACACAACGTGGGCTGGGATAGTGGTTCTCCCCCTCTCTGAAGTATGGACCTAGTTGGAGGCCTCCCCTCACCAGTACCCCCAACTCTGGGAATGTGCACTCCTTAGGGAGGAAGAACACCCAAGCTGTTCTTTTCACAAGCTGAGGTGTCTTTGCCTTGTGGGAAAAATTTTACCTCTTGTGATCTTACTCTGTCTTTGTGAGGAAGTGGATTGAATTTTTTTGCTAGATCAACATGTGTAACTTGCGCCCAGAAAAATTTCCAAGGAGGGAATGTGGCAATGGATATAGAGTCTGCTGTCTTGCATCATTATGCCAATGATTGGTGTGGTTCTCTGCAGGGTTTATCTCCCTGAAGAAAACCCCAGATTGGTCATAAAGATGCTGCTTGAGGCTAATCTTCTGTCAATTACTGAGAATAGCTCTGCAAAAAAATAAAAAATAAAAAAATATATATATACAGCGCTAAAATAGGGAGTGTGAAAATTGAGAATAAAATTTGCCTAAATTCAGCATCCTGATGATGCCTAGATATTGGTGAAAGAAATAAATCTCTTTGGTAGAGTTATTATCCATATGTTTATGATATTTTAGATTTAATCTTCTATATTTAATGCTGAGGAGATTTTCTAGCCAGGATAAATCCAACTGTGGTAACGAACAAATGGCAAAATACAAAATGGCTCAATGCAAAATGACTAGAGAAGTCTATTTCTTACTCACGTAGAGTTCAAAATGAGTGTTTGTAATAGGCAAGCAGCAATGAGTGACCCAGGCTCTCTCTCGCTGTTTCAAAATTTGCTGTGCTCACTCACAGGAGACTAGCAGGCAGACAAAGGCATCATGGATGATGCATGGGTGGTTTCTGAGGGGACAGGCTTGAAAGGAACCCATGTCACTTCTGCTCACATTTCATAGGTAGAGAACTCAGCTACCTGTGTACTGACTGCAAGGGAGCTTGTGAGGTATAGACTAAGAAGTAGAGGAAATAGGTTTAGATTAACAGTCAGCCAATCAGCCTCAGTTTACCCTTCTGTTCACCAAAGACCGTGTCTGTCCCACCATTCTCCCCACACAGAAAATACACTCAACCCCCTCACCAAGGGAAGAAACTAAAGTTCCACACTGTCACCACATCTAAATTGATCTCTGTGTGATATACAATCCTCGACATGGGTCTAGATGACCTAGTGAAACATTGACCTATGAATAAGTCATTTGACTTTCACATACTCCACAGCAACGATGGAGCTGGGAAGGATAGCAGCAAGATTCCCATTCAGAAAAAGAAGACACTGGTCTTGTGCTATGATGGAATACTGCTGGGCAGGCACCGTGAAGGTCACCTAATTTGGAAGTTTCTCACTTAAGCCCAGATGCTGCTCTATAGAAGGAACCCAACCCCATAGATCCTGGTGCCTCCCTCAGGGAGGTCTTTCCGACCCTCTTCTATTTCTGAAGTGGACATTGGAGAGCAGGCCTTCCTTGAGGGATATAGAACTTTCAGAGCCCGTTTTCCACTTGTGTAAGGTTAGTTGCCCAAAGATGGTTTCAAGGGTTAAACTCTCAAGTCCAGAATCATGGTTCCTTTGACAACACAAGTCCCACAAAAACTATGTGGGTTTTTGATCGATTTGCTGCAGTAACTCTCATGTATCAGTAACAACACCTAGATCTTTTCCTAGCTGATTTTTAAATCAGCTTTGTTTCCTTATCTCTCTTTCTCTTCCTCTCTCTTCCCCTCTCCTGTCTCTCTTTCTATAAAGTTAATGGTAGCCACATTGAGCTATCTGAAATGATATGTTTTTGGGAGACGGTAACATGCTTAATCTGATTTTTGCTATAGAACTTGGTTACTCTGTGCTATTACCTCTGGACACTTGATGTTACTGGACAGCCAGACTCTCAGGATCACCACTGCTGTAAATAATTTCTCACCTATTCCAGTGTCTTTTGATGGGGAGCCCTGATTGGGTTAAACTCCTTTCTAGCTCTCAGGGAGTATGGGAAGGAACAACTGGTCTCATCCGCTTCCTGTGTATGGAGAAATGAGCCTCTCTCTTACCATGTCTCAGTCCCTTTATGAGCCCAAGAACCATATGTATCCTCTTCTTTTTAAAAAACAATTGCTCTCATGTAACTATTCTCCTTAGGGAAAAAAGTGCCCCCAGAAGTTCTCCACAAGGAAACATCTAAAGTTATGTCAAATGTTACATCCTGTTCCAAGTCTGGGATCTCCATGTGGTACTCTTCTATTTTATTTCACCCTTAGTCCATAGCTATAAATGAAATTGGAAAATTCGCCATCGAGAACCCAGAGAGGGAGAAAGAAATCCAACAAAATGGGATTTATGTAAAATATGTGAATATATGTACTTGAGAAAAAAGGAGGGGATTTCTGGTAGATGTTATGCTTTTAGGTAAGAAGTCACCTGGGCTGTAGCTGGCTAGGATTGTTATTTTTTGCTCTCAAAGCCGGTTTCTTCCTTCCTTCCTTCCTTCCTTCCTTCCTTCCTTCCTTCCTTCCTTCCTTCCTTCCTTCCTTCCTTCTTTATATATTTATTTATGTATATATATATTTATTTATTTATTTATTCATTCATTCATTCATTCATTTAGTTATTTTTCACCTTCATTTCTGAGAGACCAGATCCCCTGGCAGTCTTTCTTATATAGTACCACGGTACTTTTCTATGACTTTATGCTATTAGGCTTGGTAGTATAAGGACATCATCTGGGTTTCATCCATATCCCCCTCTAGTTAAAGTGTGCAAAAGTGTCCTTGATAATTATGATCAATAATTACAGTCAACACAGCGACATACCTTTAGGTCTATTTACTTGGTGTTTAAAGAACCTCAAATGGCTATGTTCAAATTCAATGGAATCATTGCTGAATCTCCTGAGAGAAGCATTGCTCCTTCAGGATTCTATGTATGCGATAGACCAGTGTAATTATTGACTTGTGAGTTCATGGAATGGTAAAGCTCCTCATAAATAAATTGCGGGGCACGTCTGCAGAGGAGAAGTAACCCCGAGGCAAAACGTATTAGTACCTGACAGGTAAAAGCATACTACTCTGGTTATTTCTCTTTAGTAGAAAACAATAAAAATATCTGTCGGTTTTAATAATTGTATACCAGGTATTGGGGCTATCTCCCTTGTGCCAATTCTCAGCTGTAATTGAGCCACCTTACACGATCAACTTTATAATAGTCCTCTCTTTCATAGACCAATGGTAAGTTCTAGATGTTTAACTTGAGACAACTGGAGACATTAGAGAAATCACCACCCCAGCGAGTTTTCAGACTGAATGTGGCACTAACTCTAAATCACACAGGGACACAGTATTGGTTATTTTACTTATTTAGCATGAAGGAAGAGCTTTGGGCTTCCTACTTTGCCTTTCCTGCCACAGTAGCTTCACTCAAGTATCTGGGAATCAATGTAGGAATTCTGCTTGTGGCTGAAAAGTTTATTCCTACCTCTGTGCTCAGGAATGTATCACGAATAGATCTGGGTCTCACTTTGCCTATCACGGAGGTGATCTAGAGTAATAACTACTCATTACTTGATTTTCATAGTCTCCCCCACATTTCTTTGAGAAAGGCTAGAATGTAGATTCCTATTTTTTAATTTTAATTAAAAAAAGATTTTATTTATTTCAGAGAGAGAGAGAGTGCAGAGAGAGAGGGAGAGCACATGAGCAGGATAGAGGAGAGGCAGAAAGAGAGAGAGAGAAGCAGACTCCCTACTGAGCAGGGACCCTGATGAGGGACTCCATCCCAGGACCCTGGGATCATCACCTGAGCCAAAGGCAGGCACTTAACCAACTGAGCCACCTAGTTGCCCCATTTTTTTTTTTTCTTCTGGATTGTGGTTCTAGTATCCCTTCTCAAAGCTAACTGCTCAGTTCCATTTAAGGAGCTACAGATCTGGGAATGGATGAGTGGCTATTATTATTAACTATATGGAAAACAGTATGGAAAACATTATTAGTTGTGCCCCTGTGGAAAACGATAAGAAAGTCCCTCAAAAAGTCAAAACTTTAAACACTATATGATCCAATAATTCCACTACTGGGTATTTTCCCAAAGAAAATGAAAACACTAATTTGAAGATATAAGTCTCAACTTGATTTTAAAATTGACATCCTTCCTCCTCTGATAAGGAAAAGATCTCTATAAATACTTCTTATTTTGCCTATCAAAATTAGCAGTCATTAATATTTTTAGTAGTTTACTAAGGCAATTTTCTGACATAAAATAACAAGGAAAGAATTCTACAGTGAACATTGTAAACCCACTGCCTGGGTTGTATCATTAACATTTATCATATGTGTTTCATCACGTATCTGTTTCTTATCCCTTTTGCTTTCATCTATTTTTCTTTTATGCATTCAAAGTATGTTGCAGATTTGATACACCTTCCCCTAAATAGTCTGGCATGCACATGAGTTTTGACAAATATATGCACCTGTGTAACCCAACCTGTTTATATATAGAACCTGAGTCTTTCATGTGTCATTTTTTTTCTTTTTGAGCTTAATTTTGTAATGACTTCGGGGTATGTTGAGTTATTAATTTACTAATGACTTGGAGACAGTGAAAAGTGGGTATGGAGTGGGATATGAGGAGAACTGATTTCTTCTTGTTTAGCTACTCACTCAGGCAAGGGCAGCCCATCCCTAAAGCAGAGGGTTCAGCAGGCATAGGGGTCAGACTTTGTATACACAAAGTAAGATTAAGATTCTGATAGCTTATCATTTGGTCTACCATTTTATTTCTCTGTTTTTTTTTTTTTTCTGTTTCCTGTGGGTACTTGAAACTTCCCTTAGAATTCTAATTTATTTCTAGTACATTTTAATGTATCTTTTTGTATAAAAATTTAAGTTATTTCTCTAGATACTATATTAAACACACACAATTTGCCAACAGTATACTGCTGTTGTTAATTTACCAGTTCATATAATGTGTGGAGGCCTTATCTTCTATTAAGTTCCTTTATTTATTATTTTTTAAAGATTTTATTTATTCATTCATGAGATACACAGAGAGAGGGAGAGAGAGATCTTTTCCTTATCAGAGGAGGAAGGATGTCAAATTTAAAATCAAGTTGAGACTTATATCTTCAAATTAGTTTTGATTTTCCTTCACCTGAGAATGTCTTAATTTCTCCTTCAAGCCTAGAGGGTAATTTTCCTGGATATAGAATTTGGGCTTGAGAGCTCTTTCCTTTAAGCACTTATATAATATGGCGCCTCTTCCTCCTGGTTATTTCTGGAAGGTGTCTGCTGTCATTTTGATTGTCTCTCCTCTGTAAGTAGGGTGTCACTTCTCTTTCACTGCTTTCAAGATGTTTTGTCTTTGGTTTTTGGAAGTTTGCCTCTAATGAGTCTTAGTGTGCATTTCTTTGAATTTGTTCTCATTGGGGTTCCCTAATTTTATCGAATCTAGGTTTATGTAACTTGCCAAATTTGGGTAAGTTTTACTTGTGATTTCTTTGAATTTTTTAAGCCCTGTCCTCTTTCTCCTCTACTGCTGAGACTCTCATGACACGAATGTTAGATCTCTTATTAATATCCAAAGAGTATTCTTTTTATTTCACTATTTTTTCTCTGTATTATTCAGAATGGGTAATTTCTTTTGTTCTATTTTCCAGTTCACTGATTCTTTCCTCTGTCCTTTTTATTCTACCATTGAGCCCATCAGTTAAGTTTTTCATTTGGTTATTGTATTTTTTTTGGTTTCAAATTTTCCATTTGGTTCTTTACATCTTCCACTTATTTGCTGAGATTTTTTTGTTGCTATTTCATTTGTTCCAAGTCTGTTAGATAATTCTACCATCTGGAGATCTTGGTGTTATGTGTTGATTGTTCTTTCTCATTCAAATTGAGATTTTTCCTGCTTTTAGTGTGACAAATGATTTCTGATTGTATCTTGAGCATCTTGGACATTATGTTATGAGACTCTGCATCTTATTTAAATTATTAAATCTTCTAGTTTCAGTAGACTAGTGGCAGGAGGGAGTCCCTCCTTTGTTACTGCCTTATCTGATCTTCATTTGACTGTGAGATAAATGAGAAATTTTTATTTTGTTAGGCCACTAAGATTGAGATTGTTACAGCAGCTAGTATTAATTAACCTAATACTTTAGAAAAACATATATTTGTTAATCTGATGTATGCAGATCACTGACTCATTTCTCATTTTTTTTTCATTAATGGGCACAATATAGCATATGCATAGAAGATGTGAGGGTGTGGGTGGGTAAATTTGGAGTGAGGGAACAGTAGCTTCTATCTGTGCTTATTCAGGGGTACCAAGTAAATTAGCATTTCTTTACTAAGCCATAAAGCTCAGTGTGATTATTTCACCCCTGACCCAAGAAGAAAGTAATCTCCAATTGTGCACTGGTGAACATTTGCCTTCTGGGATACTCTCCTGTCGTTGGACTCAGGGCAGCAGTTCTCATGGTGTGAAGAGAGAATGATATACCCTACATTGAAGAATGTTCTCTTCCCCGCAGGATCCAGCCTGCTGTTTGTAATAAACTCTGAAATGTGTGTCTAGCAGATGCTGCTGACACAGGAAGCATGTCACGAAGTACAATGGTACTGCTGTGGAGCGATGGAGCAGGTGAGTCTGTTAAATGATACAATCTGCTCCCCTCTTCCACATCAGCACTCAGATCCTGGTTTCAGGAGCAGCCACTAGAGCCTTGTCCTCTCCAAACCAGGTTTTCCTCTTCTCCCTGATTACAGGGAGAGAGTAAGGTGACTGCCTCCACCCCCTCTACAAATTCGGTAGTCCAGCTCTGAGCAGAGGGCCCTGTGCAGATCCAGTGGCGTTAGGAGGCCGAAAGCCTTTGGTAATCTGTAACTCTCAAGTACATGCATGTTGTGAGGGCAACCACAGGAGATTTTGAAGTCAACCTGCTTCTTTTTCAAATCCTGTCTCCATTGCCTTCTAGCTAGGAAATGTTGGGAATATTCCTTGACTTCTCTCATCTTCCAGTTTTCTCAGCTCTAGAATGGAGCTTCTAAGACCTATTCCTCAGGGTGGGATTAAGAGAAAGAACATGTGAAGCCCTTAGCTCTGTGTCTGTCCCATAGGTATAGCTCAGTAAATGTTAGTTTTCCTTCCTCTTTTCCCTTTCCTACCTGCACGATGTTCTCTAGGTACAGCACAGAGACAGTTATTTCTTGTGTCCCTGCTTGTCTCAGTACATTTCTGGGTATCTGGAAAGAAACTTCTTCAAGTATGTTTATATAAGCTCTCCAGCAAGTAACTGGCTGCTTTGCTAAAGGAAGTCAACTCTTTAAATAATGTCCCCATCCTTCTCCACCACAGACTCCATTGGATCAAGAGAGAAGGGAGGAGGTTGAACGGACAAAGCCCTAGACTAGGTGTCAGAAAACCTTTCCAGCTGCTGCAGTATTGATGAAATTAGAAATCACTCCAGATCTCAGTTGACTTGGATGGAAAATGGTGGTAACAGTGCCCATAGAAAACTTTGCAAAATGCAAGACCTAGCACAAATATGAGGTATTTTGGTAAGGATACTTTTTTGTTTGTTTTGCTTCCCCAGGTTTTCTGTACGTCTAGGTATCTGTGCCATATGCACCTTCCCTAGGTCACTGGAAAGCTGTCGTATATACAAGGGCAATGCTATGGCTGGGCCATCCGTCCGTGCCCCTGGACTCACATCATCTTTCTTTGCTCATGTCAAGAATCTTTGATTGCAAGCCAAAAAACCAACTTTGGTTTCAATGTATGCTACTTTAAAACATCCCCATCAGAGGAGCACAGAGGGAGAATGTCCTCTCTTTCCACCAGATTTTATTTTTTTGTACACTTGTTTCAATTCAGCCACAGATTCCAACATGATTTGTACATCTTTGTTAAAGTTTACCACTCTCCCCCTAGTTCAGGGCTGGCCATTTTACAAATAGAAAAGTCTAAAAGGTAACATAACCAGCAGACATGAAATACATGTATGGATAAGGTGTCTGAGATATTGTCACCAGGGGAGTCATCTGTTTGAATTTTCTGACTTTATTTAAAGAGCCTAACCACCTTGATATTTATTTAAACTTGAATTCAATTCCATGAAGGTGTAATGTTCCCGTTGTCTCCCTTCTGTGTTAACAGAGCTTTGGTACATTTGAGAATGTATTTTCTTACCGTTGGAGGCTTTCAAACCTCTGCTTTATTTCACAGCTGTCTACACTTGAGGCCACGTTTTTGGACATCTACTTTTAATTTTCCTGCCTTCTGCCTCTTTGGAATCCATTCAAGTTCTCCTCCAAAGCTATATGGGGACTCACTTGGGGGGCACCATACATTTTTCCAAGGAAGAATGCTGAATTTTGAAAAGGGAATAAAATAACATTATGGAAATCTTATGTTCCAACTCTGTTCTGACTCATTAATTCTCTCTGTGTGATTCCTCGATGATCCAAATCATCTATATGCCTTCAAATAGGCTTTGCTTTCTTGAGTTGAGTTTGGTTCCTTTGTACGTTTCCTCTGCAGTCTAGAGAGTTTTCCTCAATCCTTGGACTTTGACACAATGTAAGCTCATGTTTGACTCCTGCTGCTGCTTTTTTTCTTTTTCTCTCACTTGGGTCTCCTGAGCTAAATGGATCCTGCACAATTTATCTCATGCCTTATTGCAGCTGTTACCACTTTGCTCCAAAAATGTTTTCCTCATATTCGATTACTTTGTCACTCAGGCTTATCGTTATGTTGACATATTATTCACTCCTGTGTCTCGTTAACTTAACATTCTGATGTGCTGTACAAAATAGCAAACGTACTTGATGTCTTGAAGCTGCAGTCCTGTGTGGAAAAAAGGGTTTATTTGTAAATTTGTCACTCTAATTGAACACTTTGGAAATCTATTCTACCATTATTTCATTTCTTTTGATTCTGTTTAAGAAGCAAAGAATGGTATATTTCTGGGGACTAGTAAAATTCTTTTATGCAGTAATAGATATTCCAGAAAGAAAAAAAATTCCATTAATCTCTGTTTCATTCCTTTATTCTCTTTACTTATTTCCAAAGGCTTTCTTAGGATGCTGGCAGTAGATGCCATGATATTTGTCAGGATTTATTTTTAGATTTCTTTAACCAAGGAAGAATCTCTACCTTTTGATAACAACTCGATATTCCATTAAGTTCTTACTAAGAGGAACTGTCTCTCACAACTACCCTTAGTTTTCACGTCCCTAATTTTATCCTGTTGTTTCTGGCTAGAAACTGGAAGAATTTTACCTTGTTTTTTGTTTGCAGAATCTTAGAACTGCAAAGAAGCCTCAAGAATGTCTGGCCCATCTTCTCACTTTTTCAGATACCAGAGTTCGGGGGGGGGGGGGTTGAGTGGATTGTCTGCTGTCACAAAAGTGGTGTTAACAGAACTGGAAGCAGAACTCATGCCTTCAGATTCCCAGCTTAAATCTTCCCGCCTCTATGATATTCAGAGATGTTTCCTTTGTTATTGTCAAGTTCTGTGAATTTTCTTCTTAGAATGTGTCCCTTGGATGTGCCTCAGTCTGCATAATGCCCTAGTTGGTTACTTCCCATTTTCAGTGATGGGATACTTGAACAGATAAAGACTTGAGAGAGGCATAGATTGGTTCATTCACTCCTTGAAGCCAGAAACGGCATCACTTTCATCTTGGTAGCTCTAAGCTGAGAACCATTCCTAGGACCTGGAAGGTTGTCCATAAACAATTGTTGAAGAAATGAATGAATTAAAAAAAAAATCTCTTGTCTTATGACCCTGTGTGAACTATGAGATGTGTAAAAACTGGGAAAAAATTTACTGCCAACCATGAAAATGTAATCTTGAAGCTGAAAGCACAGGTGGGAAGTAGCAATGTAAGAAACTATATTTAATTGCCAGAATACGAGTGCTGTAAAAGTTCAGAAATGAAAAACTAATTTAGTCAGAGTCTATAAAAATTTAAGAAGTGTGGATAGAGTCAACACCAATATATGTTGTGAAAAATAGAAAGTGTTTCTAGTTTGAAGGGCATATCTTCTTGACAAATAAAGAAAGGAGAAATAAAGGAAAAAAGTGTTTTTCAAAAGAGTAAATAGAGAAAAACACCAGTAACCTAGGAATAAGAGAAGGAAAGAAAGCAGAAATTGTTTGACTAATTTAAGTCATTTCATGAATAATAGATTCATAGCTTTTATTTTTTTGAGCAATCATCTGATTTATAAAAAGATGCAACAATACTTAAAATGATATAAAATACTGATTTCAAAACATCAAAAAATGAGTATATTTAACCATACTCAGCTCATAACAAAGCAAATGGGTAAGAAGAATAATTCATACTATAGCATATTGCTAATATGAACTGGCAACAGAAAAAGTTGGTATAGGAATGCAGGAAAACTCTTTTAAGAATTAGAACCGAGGGGCTCCATAATCATCTGGCATCCACTCAATGTTGTACCTATGCTTAGAAATGTACATGATGGGAACTCTGGGGATCTTCTGGATCCTTTGTTAAGGTCCAGGTCAACTATGGCCACGATGTAACATTTGTGCTGAGTTACTCTGTACTAAGGAGTCATCTGCATAGGTTCCTTTGTGTGCGTGGCAATTCTTCAAATCTTGGATCCATGGCCAACATGCACATAAGAAAATGCTCTGCATCACTTGCCATCAGGGAAATACAAATCAAAACCACAATGAGATACCACCTCACGCCAGTGAGAATGGGGAAAATTAACAAAGCAGGAAACCACAAATGTTGGAGAGGATGCGGAGAAAAGGGAACCCTCTTACACTGTTGGTGGGAAGGTGAAATGGTGCAGCCACTCTGGAAAACTCTGTGGAGGTTCCTCAAAGAGTTAAAAATAGACCTGCCCTATGACCCAGCAATTGCACTGCTGGGGATTTACCCCAAAGATGCAGATGCGATGAAACACCGGGACACCAGCACCCCGATGTTTACAGCAGCAATGTCCACAACAGCCGAAATGTGGAAGGAGCCTCGGTGTCCATCGAAAGACGAATGGATAAAGAAGATGTGGTCTATGTATACAATGGGATATTCCTCAGCCATTAGAAATGACAAATACCCACCATTTGCTTCGACGTGGATGGAACTGGAGGGTATTATGCTGAGTGAAATGAGTCAATCGGAGAAGGACAAACATTATATGTTCTCATTCATTTGGGGAATATAAATAATAGTGAAAGGGAATATAAGGGAAGGGAGAAGAAATGGGTAGGAAATATCAGAAAGGGAGACAGAACGTAAAGACTGCTAACTCTGGGAAACGAACTAGGGGTGGTGGAAGGGGAGGAGGGCGGGGGGTGGGGGTGACTGGGTGATGGGCACTGAGGGGGGGCTTGACGGGATGAGCACTGGGTGTTATTCTGTATGTTGGCAAATTGAACACCAATAAAAAATAAATTTATTATTAAAAAAAATCTTGGATCCTTGGCAATCCTTAGAGGCTCGATACTTTTGCCCCCATTTCTCAATTTCAGCCATTACACAGTCAGTTATACAAGGGATACACCAAGTTTGGCTTTAATGGAAAAGTTGATAAAGTTGGTATGAACCAGGATGTGGTAAGGTGGGCCCAGCTGTGTGTAATATTGGAAGAATAAGCAGGAAGGATGTTGGGGGACTTCTCTTTCCTTGAGTGCACCGGGATCTTTCTTTTCTTTCTTTTTAGGTTTTCATCTATCCTTTTCTTTAAGCTTCTGATCTCGGAGACTAAGCATTCACTTCATGGTCACATACTTTCTTGCTTTCTTTTGCTTCCCCATGTTCACGCCGCACTCCTGTTTCTTCTGGAATCAGATTCATAGCTTTTAATTCATGGTTTAAGAATGTAAATCATTTTATTATGTGGGTTTTAAGAGCATCTCATGAACGTACTCCAGGGCTTCTAGTCTCACGGCTGAGACCTTCTACTAAGTAGGGCAAATAATTTTTCCAATTAACTCATTTATTACAAGCTAAATTCTCATTAATTTTTAGAATTGAATTGAGAGGGCCAAATGTGGCTTTTTACTATTGATTCAAAGCATAAGGTAACTGCTTAGCTTGGTAAGTAGTTCAGGTTTTGTCAGTCACAGGGGCACCTGGGTGGCTCAGTCAGTTAAGTGTCCGACTCTTGATTTCAGCTCAAGTCGTGATCTCAGGGTCCTGGGATCGAGCCCTGCCCGGTGTGGAGCTTGCTTCAGATTCTCTCTCTCCTTCTCCCTCTGCCCCTCCTCCCACTCTTTCTCTCTAAAATAAATAAATAAATAAAATAGATTTTTTTTTTCAGTCACAGATGGAGTATCCCTTTAGAGAAGACTGAACATTGAAGAGCTTCAGTATTGAGGCTTGCCCAATCTCAGGGTCTGGGTCATTCCTGAAGGTGGCAGCACTTCCCCTCTATAAGCCTTGACTTCATTTTCCCCACCTGAAAAATGAAAACTCTATCCCAAGACTTACTTCGCCTTTGGCATAGAGGACATGCATTGTGTGGCTGAATGTCAGAAAGCCTGGGCTCTGATTCTGACCACACACCTGGAACAATGAAACTCAACTTTCTGCAGCCTCAGTCTCCTCCTGTGCTAACTTAGAACTGTATTCTGAGGCTACTTTCTCTCAAAATTTACGTATTAGCTAAGGCTCTCTGGTTGTAAGCACCAAAGGAGTTTATTGAAAGATAGAATTGGAATCTAAAAGGAAGTCACATGACCTTTGTTTCCAAGGTTATAGGATTCAATTAAGAAAAAATGAGAAAAGGGATTTCTACCTTTTCCATATGGCTTCAGAAAGGAGAAGAATAGGAACGGTGGAGGTTCAGAGGAGCAGGGCGTAACAGCCCATTCCCTCCCTCGGGCACATGTCACACTGCTTGGGGTTCAACCTCCTATGATCAAGCATTTGATTGTTTGATCCTCATTCCTCTGCAAGGGATGGCCCCTGAGCCTGCCTAGGCATAGCCAGTGCTCCCTTCCTAGAGGTAAAATTTCAGGAATAACCACTGACAAAATATAAAACTAATGAGATATGGTTTCTGAGGGTCAAGGCAAACTATAAGGAGCAGGTCCAAGGTCTTGTCTCGAAGAGAGACTCTAACATGTATCTTTCTTTTTTTCTTTCCTCCCTTCTTTCCTTCCTTCCTTCCTCCTTTCTTTCTTTCTTTCTTTCTTTCTTTCTTTCTTTCTTTCTTTCTTTCTTTCTTTCTTTCTTTCTTCTTTCTTTCTCTCTTTCTCTCTTTCTTCCCTTTTTTGGGGGACACACCACAGGACAGGAGGAATGTCCTCAAAACTGAAATATACACAGAGAGGAGCCCAGAGGCACATGCAGAAAATACTGACACACACATACACAGACTCAGAACACACATACACACAGAGACCAGCCCGGTAGCACCAGATATACAGACATACAGGGATACACATAGAACCAACGCACCTCACCACCCAGCAGGTGCACAGTCGTGCACATGTGGAAACGCCGGACACACGTGGATGTATACATAGAATAGGAACACACCCACAGAGACATGCCAGGCACACAGTCTCAGGGGCACACACAGACACACAAAGTTCACAGACACACAAATATAGAGAGTATAATGGTAAGTGAAAAAAGTCAGTCAGAGGAAGACAAATATAATATGATTGATTCCACTCTTTATGTGAAATGTAAGAAATAAGACAAATGAAGAAACAAAGAGATAAACCACAACAATGAAACCCAGACTCTACATACAGAGCACATACTGGTGGTTGCCGGGGGGCGGGGGGTGGGAGGGGGCAGATGGGGGCATGGGTGAGATAGATAAAGGGGATTAAAAGTACATTATCTAACATATATTTTCTTCCTCAGGATATGCAGACTCCTGCTAGAGACAGTAACCAGATTTTGCTTTGAGGAATGTTCTTTCTCTATTGGATACAGCTTTGGGGATGTTTTAGCAATCTATCACTGCAAAAAAGCCACCCAAACTTAGTGGCTGGCTGAAGACAAAACCGTGATGGTGCCCATGATCCTGAGGGTCGGGACTCGGGGCAGGACTCAGTGAGGACAGCTTGTCTCTCCTCCACATGGTGGCAGCTGTAGAGGCTCCCCTAGGGCTGGGGCATCCACGATAGCATCTTGGCAGCCAGGCAGGTGGTGCTGGCTCTCGGCTGGGAGCCCCAAACCACATCTATGCTTAGTTTCTTCCCCTCTCCAGCCTGCATCCCTTAACCAATCCCCATTTCAGACTCTGCTTCAAGGAAACTTGGCCTGTGTCCCTGGGCTTCCATGTCCTCACGTGCACATGACAAGGGTGCAGCTAAATTGCCTGTCAAGGCCCTTCAGGCTGGGTTTGGGCACACTGGTCACTCCTGCTCCCCTCTCTCTTTCTCCCTGAGTGAAGGGGGGGTTTTCTCCAGATCCTGAAACCCAGAATGTCAATAGGCAGTAGGAGATTTGTAGTCTTCCAAGGTCACACAGCTCTAAATTTACTCTGTCTCTGAGGCTGTCAACCTGCTCCTTCATTTCTCTGAACCTGAATTTCCTCATCAGAAAAATGGCAATATTCATAGCTATCTCAGAGGATTGTTATAAGAATTAACTGCAAAAAAGAAAAGAAAAACAACTAGAGGTCCTGGTACACAGAAGTTGATTCATAAATGTTATTTCCTCTTTTGCTCAAAGACTCCGTTACTTTATTATATGACTTTATTACATTCCCCCAGGAACAAAAAGATTTAAAAAAAAATTCTAGTATCATGTATTTTCCGCTGATGTACGTGGTGGCTGGAGGGGCAATCTTGCTTAAATGATGTCCTCGGGGAGCACAGTGACTTGGTGGGAAGTGTCAATCACTGAGATTTGATCCTGACGCCTAACCCAGGGCGGTGGTAGGGTCTTGGGATCCATGATTCCCTTTGTGGTTAAAAGAATAAAGATTACATTAATTTTAGTTGTTTTATTTCCAAGGTCACAGGATTCAATTTTTTTAAAAAATGAGAAAGGGGATTTCTACGTTTTTCGTATTTATTAAAAGACACACATGCCTACCAACCCCATTCCGGCCGCCGTTTAAGCTGAGCATGATGAAAGTCAAAAGCTATTCAGACTCCAAGTTAGCACTTCATGGAATGATTTACCTATTTGCTTCTGAGTCAATAAAAGCTCAGCACTAAACCTCAGAAATGAAAAACCACAAATTTGTTCACTTATTTTACTACCAGTCTCTCAGCTTTTATGTCTCCTAACTTCTAAGCCCTTTCTAAGTTCTCACATTTTTAATGTTTTGCCAATAAAAAGTGAGCATGACTTCTTTCTTCCTACAGGTAGCAATCCATGGTTACATTTAAGTAAGGGTGCAGACCCCATGACTCTGTGGCCAAATTCATGGCATCCGGGTACCATCCATCGTAAAGGGTGGCCGCTGAGAGCCATTTCCCATAATATGTCTCCTGGAGCTTCTGCTCTCTTGCTTGCATGGCTTGCCTAAAAATTGGAGTTTCTTTCCTTCACTAGAGAGCCACAAACCCTAATTATTCAATTAATTTTACAGCGAGACCAGCATGGGATTCTCAAGGGTGTTGTAGGATCATTTGTTAAGCACCACGTTTCCCATACCAGATAAAAACTTGGACCAACTTTCAAAGCATTTACTTCTATTTACACTCATTGGCAGATTTGCTCAGCAAGTGAGATGCCATGTAGCAACCTAGAGGTCAGGTAGATGTAAGAAATCACTTAATAAACCACAGAGAATTTATAGACCGCCACAGGTTTTGTGTATGATTCACATTCTTGTGTCCATACTTTAAGCAACCTTCGTGCTTAACTCTCGCTCTACTTGAAGACAATGCATGAAAAAAGACATGAAAAGAGAAACTATATATTTAGACTCATTAATAATCAAAGAAATACTACTTGAAATAACTGCAGTATTTCTGTTCATTAACCTGGCAAATTTAAATCATAAGGGGGGAGTATGCGGAGTCAGGCATCACCATACACTTGTGATATGGGTACAAGTGAGGAATAGCCATTGTGGAGGGCTTAGTTGGCATTCTGTGTCAAAACACTTAAAAAGAAAACCTTAGACCCAGTTGCACATCAATAATTAACTTTAAAGACATGACCAGAGATATACTCAATGATCTTTTGGCAAACATGCTACTAAAAGTATCATCATTAATAACAAAAACTAGAAATAAGTGGCCAACAGCAAAAAATTAGTCTGATAACCTGCAACGCATCCATTTTAATGGAATACTACGCACCGGTCAACAGTGATTTTCAGAAGAGATGAGAAAAATAATTGTTACAAGAAAAAGAATTACAGAAGGCCAAAGTGTGGTGGTCATTTTATTACAAATAAATAGAAACATATGTATATATAGATATTTCTACGTGGGTATGCATATATAGGTGTATATTTATTCACGTACGTGTGTGAGCTTAACACATCTTTTTCCTAGACCACTCACCTCATCCTCCTGCTTCCATTTCGTGTCACTCCAGTTAATTCTCTACAAAACAATGAGTTATATATATTTTTAATTTATTTATTATTTATTTTAGAGATAAAAAGAGAGAGAGAGAGCACAAGCAGGGGGAGGAGCAGAGGGAGAGGGACAAGCAGAGTCCACATTGAGTGCAGAACCTGAAGCAAGGTTTGATCCCATGACCTAGCCAAAATCAGGAATCAGAACTTAACCAACTGAGCCACCCAGGTGCTCTGAGAGTGACCTTCTTAAACACTTTTTTAAAAAAGATTTTTATTTGAGAGAGAGAGAGAGAGTGAGTGAGAGTGAAAGAGCACAAGCTGGAGGAGCAGAAGCAGAGGCAGAGGCACGGAAGAAGCAGACTCCTTGCTGAGTAGGGAGCCTGATGTGGGGCTTCATCCCAGACTTCTGGGATCAGAACCTGACCCCAAAGGCAGGTGCTTAACTGATTGAGCCACCCAGGTGCCCTGAGAATGACCTTCGTAACTAGATCATGGTACTGCCTTGCTCTGAATCTCTAATGCCGTTTTTCTACATTTAGAGTAAAGCAAAACTCTTTATCAATCCCGTTGGAGCCATGTGTGGTGTGTCACTTTCCCATCTTTCTGTCTTCATCTCTTTAACTCACTGATTGTCTCTGTGTTTATAGGAACAATAAGGAATGCTCTGTGCAAAACTTCTCTGATAATTTGAGTGAAGTGCCAAGCTGGAGGTACACTGTTCTTCAGGTGCATTAAGTCAGAGATGGGCGAGAACATTAGGCAACTAAATGACAACTTACTCAGCTCCTCTCCTCTGTCCCCAAGGAGTCAATGCTGACCTGCCGTGGAGGCTAGAATGGGTGAGGAGGAAAAGGAACAAACGGAGGTCAATAGCTTTGTGATCTCTCTTTTCTTTCTTTCTTTTTTTTGATCTCTCTTTTCAATTTGCTCCTCTGGAGCTGGCAGAAAATCTCAGGGGGGGTTGTTAAAATCAACTTTTAAAGATTTTATGGGTCGGCTCTGAAAATGTAGCCTGGAGGGGGCTCATTAATATCTTCATTCTGCTATGGATAGAATCTTATTTAGCTAATGTTACTTCTATTTCCGCAAATTCCCTGACATTTTCAGGTCAACTATCAACATGAACAAGGTACCATTTTGTTTTTGTTTTCTAAAGCTCCATTTATTTCATACTTGGGCCTCTTAGCTTCTTTCATTGAGTATTTGCTAAGTAAGGAAGGAGGAAAGAAAGAAAATTAAAAGATATGAATTTTTACTTGAATTTCCCATAGTCTTACCCAGCAGAGATACATAGGAATATATAATTTCAGTCATGAATTTGTACCTGTGTGTACAAATACACACACACACACATTCATAATGACCACATACCATACACATGTGTACAGATAGATAGGATCATGTGTATGTATCACAATGGGGTTGTAAGGACATATAAGGACTCCTCATTTACAGGATTGTATAGGCCCCATAGAGAAAATCCAGCAAAGTCACAAGCCTGATTTTCACTTTTCTTCAACTTTCCTACATTTTCCCAGAAGGGTCTTTCCCTGGCCTTCACTGTAATGAATGGGAATAAAGGAATAAAGGCCTAGCTAAACATTAACCAAGGCTAAACTTTACTTTGAAAAGCTAGAAATTTACCTCTTGATCCAGCCAAATTGAATATGCTCCACAATTTCCAATTTATGACATTTTGTCCTCACTTCACCTTCTGCTAAGACTGCCTTCCCCGTCTACTTTTTTGCATGTTGAAATCCTTTCTTTCTTTTGAAGTCCATCTCAAGTGACTCCTCTAGACGGTTTTGCCTTTTCTAGGTGAACCCCATGCTTTTTCTTTGTATTTCTTTCAGAAGACTTATTGTAAACTGCCCAGTGCCAGTGATTTCTCCGTTTGCTTGACATTCCCCCTCCGCAGCATGGTAAAAGCCCTTCACTCTGCTCCTAGGAGCATGGCCAGCCTAAATGGAGGGAAACAAACTTCCATATTCCTTTTTTAACATGTTGTGTTGGGATCTGGTGTAAGAGGGACCAAGAAAAAAATTACTAAGGGGGTGAATAGAAGAAGCTAGAAGGAGCCTTCGGACCTACCTTCCTGGGGAGGGACTAGTCCCCGCTGAAGTGAGACCAGCAAGCAATTCACCTGTGTGTGTGTGTGTGTGTGTGTGTGTGTGTGTCTGTGTATGCATGTGCACATGCTGGTGCTGGCTTCCCAGCCTCTGAGTTAACTGCAAAATGAAGAAATCCATTATTGAAAATGCCAAATTACTAACACTTATGAGGAGTCAGCCCTAGTACTCAGTACTTAACCTGTATCATCCTATATAATCCTTTTTAAAAATCACATGGATAATCAATTAATCCCATTTTAAAGATGAGGCAACTGAGGCTCAGAAAGGTTAAGTAACTTTGTCATAGTCACTTCGCTAAAAAGCAGCAAGTTGGGAGGTGAGCCCAACTTTATGAGCCACTAAGCCCATGGTCTTAACCATTTCATTGCACCGCCTCCCAGCGGAGATGGCAGTGGTCTGGCAATATTTCCCGAAAAGACACAGAGTGGTAAGTAACCTGATGCAAGCGAGGCAGTGATGGGCCTTGAGCGGAACATCCGTTCTCTGCATGGTAATGGGTGTGTTCTTGTGGGTACGTGTGTGCATATTAGGGGGAACACAGGTGTCAGAGTCCCTGCAGCAGCTCTGCTTTGACTCTTCGCCAAGGTACACACGCATTTCTTGAGGACATGGCCCAGGAGATACGTGAAGAGTATGACTAGTGAGAGCAAAGTTGGGGATTCACCTGGATCCAGTCCAGGGACAGTGGCTGTCAGGCAGTTGGCAACTTCAACAGGAAGAGGAGCTCTGGCTAAGAGGACAGGGGAAATCGGAGTGTCGCTGTACAGGGGAGCTGGGGCTCATGCCTGAGCCAGGAGCCACTGACCCTGTGGGAACTGAGGCAGGGAGCATGCCACAGCCCACAGGAAGCTACTGGAGAGAAGGGATTGCGGGGTCGGGGAGAACTCTGGTCCTTGCTGCTGAGTTGGTGAGCTGAGCTTAAACAGCTAGTCCTGGGTATGCTCACCACTTAAACTATGCTTCTCAATTCTTCATACTTGGGTTTCTTGCACTACCAGGGTCTACATGAATATCTCTATTAAGAGAGGAGAGGGGCACCTGGGTGGCTCAGTGGGTTAAGCCTCCGACTCTTGACTTCAGCTCAGGTCATGATCTCAGGGTGGTGAGATCGAGCCCTCAGGCAGGCTCCACGCTGAGGGTAGAGTCGGCTTGAGAGTCTGCCTCTCCCTCTCCCTCTGTCCCTCCCTCCCACTCAAGCCCTCTCTCTGTGTCTCTCTTTAAAATAAGTAAGTTTTAAAAAATAAAAATAAATAAATACAAGCGGGAGGGTGGGGGGGGGAGAGGAACCTCTAATATCCATACAGTTTTCTTTGGAATGTAAGATAATAAAGATTCCAGCATGGCCTCCTGGCCCATGCACACCATTTTGTGCTGATAGTCATGGTTGGGAAGAGCAAAACCCTCCAACTTTGAGCTCAGCCTAAAAATTTAATCAGGGGCTTGAGAGACTATCAAAGCAAAGCTAAAGTGGAGAACCCAGAGACTGCTCCTTTGGTCCAAGAAAACATATTAATAATTCTTCCACTATGAAATGGAAGAGATGAGAGATGATAAAACGCAGGAGGCTAAGTTGCTATCAAATAAACTAATAGGAATTTTAAATGTTTCCCCTGGTCAGCTGATATGACAAAGCTTTATGGCCCTGAAACATGGGGGAAAAGGAAGATAGAAGAAAGATCTTAGTAGAGAAGTAAAAGTGGGGCCCCCAACAGTGAGCAGGGACAGCTGGGGCCTCAGGAGGAAGGGTCTCTTTCTAAATGCGAAAGCTGATGAACTTAATATAATCGCCTGGTATTATATTTAGTTGTTTGTTATACTGCAATTCTGTAGCATGTATGAGTTTCAGAAGCTATAGAGTTAAATGTGAAAACAAATCCTTCCATTTTTTCTGAAATAAAAATTTTTTTCTCTTGAGCCTCCAGATCTCACTGAAGGTCAGAAACACAGTCTAATTCAATTTGGTCATAAAGAGAGAAAAAACAGTTTTACCACACCTCTCCATCTCTTTCTCTCTCTTGATTTGCATCAAAGTTCAAGGGAAATATGGAACCTCAGAATCATCAGGACAGTAGACCTACATCTGTAGGAACTGCATTTGGTTGCAAGTAGGAGAAAAATCCATTAATTAGTGCATAATAATAACCATCAAGATGTCGTTTGCCTTTTATGATGAACACTGGAGTCAGGGAGTCCAGGCTTGATAGGAGGCTCCGTGTTGCCACCCAGGACTCAAGCACTTTATCTTTTTCCTAGCATTGTGAATTTTGTCCTCATGCATATCTCTGCTTTGCCTTCAGCATCTTGCATCCATTCCAGGAAGAAATAAGAGGAAGAGCAAAGGTCTTCGCTAAGGCACACATCTTTGCTGACTCAGAAGCTTTGGAGAAATATTTCCCATATTCTGCTTTCATCTTGGCAGCCTGAATTGTGTCCTACAGTCATTCCTAGTTTGGACACAGTTTGAAAATGTGATTTTTTTTCTTTAACATCGAACAAAATGGTTGGGTGGTACAAAAAGAGCCAATAGCTATTAGCGGGCAACCAGCCAACTCTCTCAGAGGCATCACCTGTCCACACCAGCATCCCTGGAGACAGTTTCTCCTCAAATCCCTAGGAATCGTCCCTATGTCCTCTGGTATTTACCTTCCTTCTTCCCTGAAACACAGTGGATTTTGTGCCAGGGGCTGGGTGGGTGGAAGGATGCTATTGCTGATTTGAGCATCTAACACAAGAGGAGAGACCCAAATGCCCTGTTTCAAAAGCTGCTCATTTGGGTAAGTAAAACCTCGGTAGCGTTCAGACTACTCTCTTCTGTTCTTACCCTTGGGACCCGGGCAATGCGGTAACATTTGCAATTTACTAAAGACCAGAATAGATCTAAATCCCATGGAAAATAATTGTTCCCTCACTTGCTACTCTCAGATACATTTTAGTGTTTAATTAACCCCAGAACTTCAAACATCACTCTGTAAATTCTCTGCCTCTGAGCAGTGGAATCTTGATGATGTCCTTTTGTTCTGGAAGGTGAGTTTCTGCGGTCAAAAAGACACAAACGCAGCACCTGTTTTGTCCAGCTATTGAAAAGCAGGTCTCCAGATAATTTAAAGGTAAAATGAAGTAAGTTGCTCCTGCCCTCTGTCAAGACCAAAATCTGATTTGAAAAGGAATGAATCCTGATTCCTTCCTAATGATCAGAAATGAGCACATTACCTCAAGTTTTCCTTAAGCTACTGTATCTGCCATGTTAAAGGGATGCTTTGGGGTCAATAAGTTCACACTGCATTTTATGAGTTTCTCTTGGGTTAGTGATCACTTACCCAATTCAGACACACGGTGCTCAGGGCTCCCTTTTAGTGCGTATTCTTTCAGGGGAGGCAAAGAATGATCTAAACTCAGGTGTTTTTTTTGTGTATTTTTTTATTGGAGTTCGATTTGCCAACATATAGCATAACACCCAGTGCTCATCCCGTCAAGTGCCCCCTCAGTGCCCGTCACCCAGTCACCCTATGCCCCCGCCCACCTCGTTCTCCACTACTCCTTGTTCATTTTCCAGAGTTAGGAGCCTCTCATGTTCTCTCACCCTCACTGATATTTCCCACTCATGTTATCTCCTTTCCCTTTTAATCTCTTTCACTATATTTTATATTCCCCAAATGAATGAGACCATGTAATGTTGGTCCTTCTCTGATTGACTTCCTTCCCTCAGCATAATACCCCCCAGTTCCATCCACATTGAAGCAGATGATGGATATTCATTGTTTCTAGTGGCTGAGGAATATTCCACTTTATACATAGACCACATCTTCTTCATCCATTCATCTTTCGATGGACACCAAGTCTCCTTCCACAGTTTGGCTATTGTGGACATTGCTGCTATAAACATTGGGGTGCAGGTGTCTCCGGTTTTCACTGCATCTGGATGAAAGATCTAAATGTGAGACAAGAATCCATCAAAATCCTAGAGAACACAGGCAACACCCTTTTTGAACTTGGCCACAGTAACTTCTTGCAAGATACATCTCTGAAGGCAAGGGAAACAAAAGCAAAAATGAACTATTGGGACTTCATCAAGATAAAAAGCTTCTGCACAGCAAAAGAAAAGTCAACAAAACTAAAAGACAACCTACAGAATGGGAGAAGATATTTGCAAGTGATGAATCAGATAAAGGACTAGTATCCAAGATCTATAAAGAACTTATTAAACTCAACGCCCAAGAAACAAACAATCCAATCATGAAATGGGCAGAAGACATGAACAGAAATTTCTCCAAAGAAGACCTACACATGGCCAACAAGCACATGAGAAAATGCTCCGCATCACTTGCCATCAGGGAAATACAAATCCAAACCACAATGAGATACCACCTCACACCAGTGGGAATGGGGAAAATTAACAAAACAGGAAACCACAAATGTTGGAGAGGATGTGGAGAAAGGGGACCCCTCTTGCCCTGTTGGTGGGAATGTGAACTGGGACAGCCGCTCTGGAAAGCTGTGTGAAGGTTCCTCAAAGAGTTAAAAATAGAACTGCCCTACGACCCAGCAATTACACTACTGGTGATTTACCCCAAAGATACAGATGCAGTGAAAGCAGAGACACATAAGCTCAGGTTCACAGGCCTTGCTCCGTGAGAACAACTGTTGCACTGGCAGAAAGTGTGGCCATGCTTCTCCTGCCGTGGCCGAATCTGAGGCGCAGTAAGGAGGAAAGGCTGAGGAGCAACAGTAGAAGACACACAGGGGAGACTCGGATCTCAGCTGGCATCTTCCCACTTGGGTTCTCATTTGCAAAGCTGGGGATAACCACCCCCCAACCCTGTCCAATCTCAGATGCGCGGACCAAGCCCAGCACTTGGTCAGCTCTGTTCTTTCACTGGGGGTCTTGATCTAGGAGCTAGAGCAAGGAATCATGCTCTTATGAACAAATCCTTGACATATATTCTATTTTCAGGCTGGAATCTCATCTTTTTTCCATCTGAGTTTCTGGAGTCCTGTCCCCAAGGTGTAAATGGGTTTTGGATTTTTTTCCTGACAACCCACCTCTAACCTTTCTGTGCTGTTGGCCCTGATTACAGGCTGATTATACTTCATATTGTTTCCAGATGTCTCCCGGAGAAAGTGTCAGCAATGAGCAATGGGCTTCTCTTAGGTCTTCTGGAATTTTTTCAGGTTCAAGTTCACCAATGAAATAGGTGCCCTTCCGATACCTTTGTACCTTCTATCCTTTCCTTCGTGAAACATTATTTTGTCAGATTCTATTAGATGCAAGGTCATATCTCCTGTCTTCAAGAAGTTTACGTTCTAATGGGACAAAAAGAGAAATATAATGTGATATGCATCATAAAACTAAGATGCACAGTGAGGAGACTGTGACGCACAATGCTCAGAGGAAAAAAAAAATACTGGCTTTGAGCCAAAGGGTCTAGGAAGTCAGGGATTTGAGCAGAGTTCTGATAGATGGTGATGTTTCCTATGGGACAGCCATTCTCAATCTTCTTTTTTTATAGACCTTTGAGAATCTGATGAAATGGGGGTTGGGGGAAGCTAAAAAGGTCTTTGAGAGCTGTGGTAAAACTAGCTTAGAATTAGGTCCTGGATTGTGGCCACAAAATTGGAGTTGACCTGGACAAGTCATTTTTCAAGATGCTTCTTGATTATTATATCCATAAAATGGCATTGAAGGGGATATGATTAGATAATTCAGGTCTCTGCTTACTTTAAAATTATATAATTTTGTAATTCTATAATCTAGTTCATCACCCTAGATACTTATGTTATTTCAAAGAAATTACATGTTTTCCTAATCAAAAGACAAAATAACCCTTTTACCTCATCCAAAAAAAAAAATCAAAAAATTATTGGAAAGTGCAAGATACACACACTGGGATTTTAAAGAACCTAACATTTTACACATGTTTAAAGGAGTTTCTCTTGGTAATAAAGTCCAACCTTTACAGAGCAATTAATATGTGTCAGGCAATTTGCTAAGTGCATTGTATATGTTGTATCATTTCATCTTTGCACCAAGTCACTGGGTTAAGTGCTACTATTATCATCCCTATCTTACAAATGAAGAAACTGAGGCTTGGAGAGATTAAGTTACTTTCCTAAAGAATCTAGTTGGATTTGAATTTAGGCATTCTGACTCTACAGCCTCAATACCCTATTGCTGCTGGGGCTAGTTTTTCCAGTGCTTTATAATATTTCTTAGTTATAGATACTATGAAAACCCCACGAATTAGCAGTCCATAAGCTTTCATCCAAAAGGACAACTACAGGGATCCCTGGGTGGCGCAGCAGTTTAGCGCCTGCCTTTGGCCCAGGGCGCAATCCTGGAGACCCGGGATCGAATCCCATGTCGGGCTTCCGGTGCATGGAGCCTGCTTCTCCTTCTGCCTATGTCTCTGCCTCTCTCTCTCTCTCTCTCTCTGTGTGACTATCATAAAAAAAAAAAATCAAAAGGACAACTACAGGGATGCCTGGGTGGCTTTGTGGTTGAGAGTCTGCCTATGGCTCAGGTTGTGATCCTGGGGGCCTGGAATCGAGTCCCTCATTGGGCTCTTTGCAGGGAGCTTACTTCTCCCTCTGCCTGTGTCTCTGCCTTTCTCTGTGTCTCTCATGAATATATAAATAAAATCTTTAAAAATTTCTTTAAAAGGACAAGTACATACACACACGCACACACATACACTTAAAATGTGTGCACATATTCAGAATCTCAGAAACTCTTTGGAGGGCCATTGCATAGATTCAAGTTTTCCTACTGATGGGACACTTGGGTGGCTCAGGCAGTTGACCATCTGCCTCTGACTCAGGTGGTGATCCTGGAGTTCCAGGATCGAGTCCTTCATGGGGCTTTTGCATGGAACCTGCTTCTCCCTCTGCCTGTGTCTCTGCCTCTCTCTGTGTCTCTCATGAATAAATAAATAAATAAAATCTTTAAAAAAAAAGTTTTCCTACTGAAAGCCAAGAATAGCTGGAGCAGACTATGATAGGACTGGTCAAGACCAATCAAGGGCAGAGATGACTCCCCCTATTTTTCAAGAAGAATAGGCCACAAGGCTGTTTGTTCCCACAGGGCGAGAACCGGCAGGGGACACTGGTACAAGGACACCTCACGGGACACTGTCAGCCTGGCCAAGCTGCTGACCTGCCACTGTCCAAGGGACGAGCTATCAGGACTCATGGTGTCCATGAGGATGGGAGCCTCTCTCTCCAGTTACTCTTTATTTGCCGCAGACCTCCCTGGCTTGTCCCCCAATAACATAGCCCCCCCCCACCCAACCCCCCGCAGGTGACCTGGGCCTTTAACATCTCCCTGCTTACTCTGCTCCTACCTCCTCTGCTAACTGGTCCTTGCAGGGAGACCCCAGAATCGACTCCAACTGATGAATCACAAACACGCCAAAGGGAAAGATTCTCCAATGGGGTGTAAAGACCCCACCCCGGTTTTGTTCTTCCCACCGAAGAGAACCCCTTGGGAATCAAGCCTGGGACGTCCCTGCTTCCTCCTCCTCCTGGCTGTTCGGCGGGGACGGGTCGCCCGGCGAGGGCAAGGGGAGGCCGTTTGCCCACTAGGGGGAGACCCGCGCACGCCTCTAACCTCCACTCTCCCGCCGCCGGAGGAGAATTGACCTCGATCTGGTTGCAGATCTGGTCGAGATGGTTGCAGAGGGGTTTCCTCGGGTTCCGGAGCTGAGCGAGGCGCTGGAGTTTGATCGACGGGATTTGCCACCTGATGCTCAACTCTCATTTTCGGGAGCGCCGGGGACGGAGCAAGGACTGTTATGCAAATAAGCGGGTGCCCCCCCCCCCCCGGTTCGCCTCCCCCGCCCCCTCCCCGCCCCCTCCCCGCCCCCGCTCTTTCCGCGGCGGGTCTCTGAGCCGCGCGTCTCTAACCCGCCCCTGGGGGCGCCGCGGCGCGGGCCGGGTTAGCGAGCGCGCAGCTGCAGCCGAGCTCCGGGGCGCCCTCTCCGCGGCCTGCCGGAGCCCGTTGGCGGCCGGGCCGACTCCCCCCACCCCCCCCACCCCCACCCCACCCCACCCCCACCCCGCTCCTTCTCTGTTTCTTCCTCTCCTGTGCTCTGCGCGGCCTGCGACCCTCCATCACCTCCGCCAACCCTGGCCGCGGCCCGTCCAGCCGTCGGTTCTCCTCCCGACTCCCACCTGGTCTGAAGGTGACTCCCCACCTTGGTGCCTTTCCCGAGCGATGCACCTCCCGGCCAGGTCTGGCATCCTTAGGTCTCCTATTGAGCTTTGCAGCCGTCGTGATTGCACACTCACACACACTCACACACACTCACACACACTCACACACACTCACACACACACACAACCTTCGCTGAGTGCCTTTTTTGCTGGCTTCCATTTGCTGGAAATCACTAGAATGGGAAGAGTTTTCTTTGTTAAACAGGAAGGTTGCGGGGGGCGGGGGGGTGGTCGTGAATGGCACCCGGTGTGCCCACCGTTCTTATCCTCCCTGAATTTGCATCTGTGGTAGGCACGTGCCGCTAGAGAATAGCCAGGGAGCCGATTTTATTTTCTTTTATTACCCTCAAGATTGGTTATTTGATTCAGCAGAGGGGAGACTATCGACTATCCTCACGTGCCACGCTTCCCCATATCTGAGAACGCCTTCCTGATTTCATACCGACCTAGAAGCAATAAACCATCAGTTGTTTTTTTTTTTTTTTAAAGGTGTTTTAAGGGACGCCTGGGTGGCTCAGAGGTTGAGTGTCTGCCTTTGGCTCAGGTCGTGGTCCCGGGGTTGCCGGATCGAGTCCCACATTGGGCCTCCTTCTCCCTCTGCCTGTGTCTCTGTCTCTGTCTCTCTCTGTCTCTCATGAATAAATAAAATCTTATTTTTAAAAAAGGTTTTAAATTGAAACCAGTGGTGGGTATTTTTGCCTTCTAAGAAGAGAAGTACAGTTTGTATTGATGGGGAAATCAACCCTGTCTGGCATTGCTCTGCCCTGGCAGATTGAAGGCGAGGTCGGTAGGAGGCAGTCTACCAAATGGGGAACGTTGATAGGTGTGGCTGTAGGCAGGTAAGCTCAGGGCCGAATGCCCGTGTAGGGTAGGGGCCAGAGAGGAGGAGACTGTCCTTCCACGGGATGCATTTGGGGAAGGTGTGCTCTCTAAAGGGAGGTGGTGTGGGGAAGGTTGGAGGAGGGGAGAATGGAAGGTGAATACTGGAGTGTCCTCTGTCTCCCCCAAACTATCAGTCAAGTCCCTAAGGCCAAAGGAATTCTGATGATAATTTAAAAAATGGAACGAAGCAAAGTGTCTAAGTCTGATTTTCACATGTATTCTTTCAAACAAGTAGTTCTTGTACATCTACTGTAAGGCAGGGTTTATTCTAGGTGCTGGTGACACAAGGGTGAATGAGACAGGAGAGGATTCCTATTGTCTAAATCCAGGCCTTCCCATGAGAAGGGAGGAGGCAATAAACAAGTGTGCAAAAGCAGACGCGATGGTTGCAGAGGGCGCTCAGACCTGCCGGGACTCACATGGTGGTGCTGGGGACCGAGTAACGGGGCAGGGAAGAACGTGCCTGGCGGGATCCTGTCCAGAGAATGGAAACCACTTCAGGACACTCAAACAAGGGAACTTTATTACAAAGTCATTGGAATGCTTGGAGGAACAAAGGGAAGATTCGGTCCATGGGAGGCTAGCAGGAGATTGGAAGGGAGGGGGAAGGGAGAAGGAATGTCTGCTCCTGAGTTTGCTAGAAACATTCCTGGTGGCAGTAGCTTTGGAGACAGCGGCCCTGAATTCCTGCTCAGGTATCACAGTTCCAGGCAACAGGAGAGGACTTTTACCTGGGCTTTTCCATCTGATGGGAGAGCGAAAGAGAGAGAAAGAGAGAGAGAGAACAAGAACAAGGGAAGGGAGAAGCAGACTCCCTGCCGAGCAGGGAACCCCATGTGGGGGCTGAATCACAGGACTCTAGGATCACCTGGGATCGTGACCTGAGCCGAAGGCAGACACCTAACCGACTGAGCCACCCAGACAACCCAAGAGCAGCTTCTTGTTCTACATCTCAAGGTGCCACCACCCAGAGGCATGGGATGGGCTTGAAATTCTGTAGACAGCAGGTTCCTCTTCACTTTCCACAGCCAGATGACAATTCTAGCCTCTTCAAACATACCTCATGGGAGAAGGAAAGATTTTTGTTCTTAAAAAAGTAAGACCAGTGAAAGACTCTAGAATAAGGGACCCTAGGCTATGTGAAGGGCCGAGAATGAGAGGGTTTGGTGTCAGTCTACAAATAGGGTGGAAATCCTCAATTTGCCTCCCCCAGGCTGCTTCTGGAATGGGAATCCTCAGTTTGGCTTCGCTAGCCGGCTTCCAGATCGCTGGCACACAGACCTTAGCCTACTGCCCTGCCTCAGACACTGGGTTACATTCATGTTCTCTACAAACCTGAGCAGCTGATACATTCGAGGGTTCCCCAGGGAGAAGGCCAGCCTTTATGATTTCTTCACACTCTATCCATCTGTTAAATAGCAAGAAGGGATGTGAGTCCTTCTTGGAGACACTGAGTACAGACAAATACTGCACACGTTTTCATGAACAGGAGCACAGAATTGGGCCAGTAGCTGAGGCAAGACAAGGGTTTTCAAGTTTGAAGGTTCTATAGTATTGTTGGAATAATGCAGCAGGGAAGGAGGGAGAAACGGATGATGCAAGAGTGAGTGGGGACTTACAGGAGCCTGTCTGATCCTTGAGGACATGAAAAAGGATGGGCGGAGGGGTGTGGAACACCCTTAGCAGAAGAGCTGCAAGACACAATGTGGAAACAAGGATTTAAGGGAGGTTAGAAAATCAGAGCCAGAAGTGAGGATGACTAAGCACCCGGGCATTATCAAAACCCTCGAGAAAGACATCGGGCATTTAACAGGGTGTGGAATGATGGCTTGAGCAAATCTTAACTGGATCTGAAGGCACAGGGTGACCCCTTTCACATCTGGGTTTATTCAACTCTCTGATAGAAGTGGAACATGTTAAAGCTATTTGTAATGAAAGGCTTGCCTATCCCATGTGTTCACCTTAATCTTCCCCTTTTCCATTTTGTTATATATATATACATATTCTAGCAAAATTGGCCTCCTAGGAAGCCCTCAACAAGTATTTATTGAATTAATAACTAAATTGCATTTACTGTCTCTTTGGCCCTGCTGGAGCTCCCAGTTCCTGCAGTCCAAGTTTCCCCAGATCTGCATTTTTATTTATTTAGTTTTGTACTGCTTTTTCCTCTCCAAATACCCTCTTCCCCATCTCCCTTTTCAGCTTCTGGAAATATTCCTCTTTCCTGATCCAGCTAATGTGCAACTTTGCAAAGTCCTCTTTGACCTTTTCACTCAAATGGGATAACCCCCCTACCCTGCCCCCCTTTACTTTTCTTTCTCTGGCTGATATCTCTTACCATTCTGTGTCCAGGGTAACGGTTATTTGTGGAATTGTTAATATGCTCCCTGCTAGACTGTGAGCACATTGAGGACAGTAACTATACTTTATTAACCTTGTTTACACTGAACCACCTGGCACAGCCTCTTGTGACTAGGGAGTACTCAACAAATCATAGTTAACTTTTAATTTGACTTCCCTCCCAAGTGTTAGGCCTCATTAGTACAGTGACAGAAGCCAACTGGTGTCCTGTTGCACTGGGGCTGTCTCCTTTTGCTGCGGATCCACCTCCTAATCAGCCCAGACTGCAAACAGAGAACTTCTTTTTATCGCTCCGCTTTCATGATTAAAGACTTTTTTTTCAAACTCAGCCACCTTCCTCATAGCCCTTATAGAAACACACATACTTGCAAAGGCACACATGGCAAATGTACATGGGCACACATGCATGCCCACACGTGTGCACTTTCTTCTGTACATCCTAAAACGGAATCCTGACTAATATTATAAATCAGTTTTTTAAAAATCAGATTCATTGTGATATAATTTACATACAATAAAAGTTATTATTTTAGGTGAATATTTCTATAATTTTTGATAAACATTGTATGAGTTAGGTTCTTCAGAGAAACAGAACCAGTAGGAGATCATATCTAAATAGACAAAGAAAAGAAGGGGGAAGAGAGAGAGAGAGAGAGAGAGAGAGAGAGAGAGAGAGATGGATGATAGATAAATTTATTTCAAGAAATTGGCTCACACAATTGTAGGGGCTGACAAGCCCAAGTCTACAGGAGAAGGTTGGCAGCCTAGAAACCTTGGCAGGAATTAAAGCTGCAGTCTTGAGGGGGAATTTCTTCTTCCTCCCTAAGGCCTTTCAACTGATTGGATGAGGCCCACCCACACTCTCAGAGATAACTTCCTCTACTTAGTAAGTGTTAACCGTATCTACAAAATACTTGCACAATACCATCCAGATTTATGTTTGACTGAATATCTGGGTACTATAACCTAGCCGAGATGACACATAAAACGTACCATAGGAAGCATACGGCTGTGTAACCATTACCATAATGAAAATATAGAACAGTTTAATCATCCCAGAAAAATTCCTTCATGCCGCTTTGTAATGACCACAATACCCCTCTCTCCACACCGCTAGCCATGCCTCCATCCCGGTCAACTTCTGATCTGTTTTCTGTCCCTGTACTTTTGTCTTTTCCAGAATATCATATAAATTCAATCACTCAATATGTGATCTTTTGAAATTTACTTCTTTTGCTTAGTATGAGGCATATGAAATTCATCCATGTTGTTGCATGTAGTAATTTGTTTCTTTTGTTGCTGAGGAACATGCTGTCTTGTACCATGATTCTAAATAACTTTTGTTAATGGGAGAGGTATTATCTCCTACATTTTTCTAAATCACACATTACTGAAGTTTGAAATTTTGTAGGCATGCAGATTAAATTTAAAAGACTAGAAAGCCCTCCCAGACATGACTCAATGAGAAGTCAGTTATGAAGTACATGCCCCCAACGCCTGCACAGGTATTTGGCCTTGAAAAAAGAAATAAATGATTTCATTGGCCATACAGAGTCAAAGCCAAGGTGTATTTTAAAAGGACCAATTATCATAATCTTTTTATTGGCCATATGGCGCAACAAACCATTACAGGACAGACTCTGTTGACTCTGATTTTCATAATGGCTAATGGCTAAGCCACAAAATCAGATCGGGGAAAGGTTGGATTCCCAAACTAGTCAAGAAGATGCTAAAAGACCTAACACTGGGGGGTCAGACATGACAGATGGTCAGAAATGACAGATCATGTGTTACAGAGTAGGTGCCAATCACTCTGCATAAAAAGGAAATGTGACTTTAATCCACTTGCTTTGACATAACAGAACTCCCTCGGATCCATGCTCAAGAAGTCAAGGGAAGTCTATGATCTCATCTGGTTCAGTTGGGCCAGGACTTCTGGATTTAATGGACTCTCAATTTGCTATGACTGAATTCCGTCCATCCCTTTCTATGATGTAGGAGTAGGGTGCTTTTTATGATTATTATTTTTTTAGATGAATGTTAGAATCAGGAACAATATCTGAATGCCCTATAAGCTCTCAGAACTTTCTGAATGGGTGGCAAGGAAGTTGGCTCTAAGACTTTTGAGAAAATACAGTTAGGGGATGCTTTTGGGGAGAAAAGTTACTGACAGAAGAAACAGCATGTGTAGTGGCCCTAATGGAGATTCAGTGTAACTGGAACAAACTAATCAAGTGTGTGAGCAACATAGTACAGGGTCAGAGGAGATATCAGATCACCTGCAGCTTGGGGGCATGATAAGAAGTTGGGGTTTCCTTTAGTGAAAGCGGAGGCCTTTAGTGGGTTTAGAACATGAGGGTCAGATGATTTATGTTTTAAAAGGATGGTTTTCACTGCTATGGGACAGAGCTTTTGTAGTGAGACAAGGTGGGGGGGGGGGAACGAAAGCAAGCATGATGCAGTTGCAAAAGTCCTGGTGAGAGGTGATAGTGAGAATGGAGGTAGGAAGAGAGGGAAAGAAGAGAGAGTTGCACTTTTGGAGATACACATAGGTCCTGTTAATGGATTGTGACCAAGGAGTAGAGGTGAGTGAGAAAACAGGCTGCTTTGCAGATTTCTGGCTTGAACATTGTGGTAAGGGGTTTTGACATTTAATTAAATGGGAAAGACTGGTTCAATATCAATGTCTGGAGCTCAACAAAGCTGAACTACTATTGGGGGATTTCGATTAATCACTAATATTTGAAGGCATGGGAATTGATGAGATTACCTTAGAAGAAAGTGTGAGACAAGAAAAAGAGCCCCAGGCAGGATGTTGAAGAAAGGCAACATTTTCTTCAGATAAAGAAGAAAGAGACGCTCAAGAATACCGAGGCCAGGGAGATAAGAGAAAAACCATGAGGATATCCTGAAAAAGAAGTCAAGAGAGAAGTGCTTCAACAATGAAGGAGTCGTCTGTGGGACTGAGTTTTGCTGAAGGAATAAAGGAAATCTGAGGAAGCAACTGGGCACTGATTTTGGAAACCAGGAAGTAATTGTTGACCTTGGTTAAGTTTTGATGGAAAGTAGTGGGTGGCACTTCAGAGAAGGGGAGGTAGGGAAGTGGAAACATGGTGCATACGGACCACTTCTTTGGAAGTCTTGCTGTGGTGTTGAGAAGAACAATGGCAAGTTCTCTGAGGGCAGAGAGAGTTGGGAAGGAGAATGTGGGGTTTATCAGGATGGGAGATATTCAAGTATAAGTATATGAGAGAAGAATGATTCCTAGTAGACAGAAATGGTGGTCTAGGAGAGTGAAAGATGATGGCTGCAGAAACCAGAGGGATGGGCTTGGGGCATGGGCCTTTGGTGGGAAGAGGGACATTTCCCCCATGAGGACCAAGGCAAAGAAGGAGAAAATGGATGCACATGCTTATGGTGTAGTAGGATGAATTAAGAAGCAAGGCCAATATCTAAGAGAGGAGGGGAAGAGGGAGCCTGGAACATGTCGGGAGAGAGGAAAAGGTCATTTTATTTTTTTTAGCATATTCAAAGACTGGAGAAAGGTAGCATATTGATCAGCACAGCTGAAGGCTCATAGGAACTAGGGGCTCATGGATTAATAGTGAAATCAATCGTCTAGGCTGTGAGATTTGGTGCAGCTGTCATATTGAATCCAATGTTTTCAGCTGTTCTGTGCAGCTGTGCTGGTGTCAACATGGGAAAGGAGGATGTAGGGCTCAGGTAGGGATGGTGTTTTATTAGGTAAATAAGAAGAAAGGAGAATGAAGGGACGAGATAAGGTTGGAAATGATGAGCCATGGGGTCTAGGTTGGACACTGTGGTTCATAAAGCCAAGGCAGGGTGATGGACAGTGCGGAAATGATGACATTTCATATTCTACCTGGGTAACATCCGCAACTGGGGAAGCAAATTATAGCTGAAGATTTCAGGTTTCAGAGGTCACATTTCCATGCTAAGAGAGCGGGGAGCCCTGCTATAAGAAATTTATAAGCTTTTTTACAACCTGTTATAAGCGGTCATGAGCTGACTCTTTCCCTATAGGTTAGTCACACCCTTGGAGCAGAATAGAGCCCTGTGCTTGTGTTTAGGACAACAAGGAAGGGGAGACCTGGGGAGAATATCAAACCCTAAAGGGACAGACCAAGAGGAGCAGCTCCCTTGAGGATGGGATGAATGCCCAAGGCCTGGGAAGGAGCCTGGGGCTCAAAGCAGCTGGGTAGAAAACTCTGAGTAAATTCTCCCACGGGGGCTCCAAGAACTTATGATGGAGATCTGATTCTGTTATTGTTTAATGTGGCCTAAGTTGCAAGTGAGTTATATATAAATAACTTTAGCCAGCTCCTCAGTAGCACCTAGTGAATGCTATTCATTTCCCTATTAGAAAGGCAGCATCTCATATTGAAAAGAATAGGGATCTAGCTGAGGCAGGTGCATCTGACCTTGATTCTTGACTCCGCTACTAGTTGGCTATGCCTTCTTAGGGAATCTGTTCCATTTCTCCGAATCTCAGTTCTCTGACCTCTACAACAAGGGTGATAATAATGCTTGTTCATGTATTTACTCTAAGACATAAGTAATTAAGGTAAGGAAACAACTTTGCAAACTGCAAAGCTATATGCAAGTTAGTGTAGTAGGAGTGAATCCTAGTCCACCAACATAGATGTGTAAGAAATTTGCATTTCATAATTTTCATTTACATCATTTTTAATATTTTTATTTTATTTTATTTTAATTCCAATATAGTTGACATACAATGTTATGTTAGTTTTGGGGTATGCAATATAGTGATTTATCAATTCTAGACTGCCTCTCTGTCTGGCCCTGAGGACCCATGGCCCAACCGATCCATGCACTGAGTAATCTGCCCGGCTCTCATGAGCACCATGAAGAAAGTGGTTCACCAGCTCCGGCTGGAAGTGGGCTCAACCTCCTGAAGGGTTCCCAGGCAGCTGCAGATTTGAAACAATCCCATCTACAGAATGCTCCACACGACCCCCTGCTGACTAGAGTATCTTCAAGTACCAATCCCTTCAGACCTCAGAAAGTGTGCTCCTTTTTGTGGTAAATGAATCTTTGGATGGTTTTCTAAACCACTTTTCATGGACCAGTGAATATTCAAAGGAGAAATGAACTTGAAGCCTATGCACCAGCTTATCCCCATCACATGCACCATACTCTATAAACTTCTGCTTTTGTCAGTCCTTAACATCCACTTCGCTGGATCTTCATACGTTTCTAATTCACAAGGGTAATCATTTCACATTCACTGGCAGCAGCATTCAATAAAATAGTGTAAAAAATTTTATAAATTATTCAGTGTTCCTCATGATAACTGTACTCTGAACACTCTTCACCTATTTTGCCCATCCCCCACTCACCTACAAACTGGTAACCATCCGTTTGTTCTCTAGAATTGAGTTTCTTTTTTGGCATGTCTCTTTTTTCCCTTTGTTTATGTGTTTTACTTCTTAAATCCCACATATGAGTGCGATCATATGGTACTTGTCTTTCTCTGACTGACTTAATTCACTTAGAATAATTATATCCTCTAGCTCCACCTCTGTTGCTGCAAGTGGCAAAATTTCATTCTTTTTTATGGTTGAGTAATATTCCATTGTATATATTCCTTTACATTATTTTAATTCTGAATCTGAGCTCTGCCCACTTCTGAAAGTGTTCAAAATTCAGCTTTAGACATTATTTAACTGCCACCTCTTCTTACTGTGACAGTCAAGTTAAGTTTCTGGGGCTTTTCCAGAACACCACCACACTGCTTTGTTACTGTTGCCCCCTCTGGTTACTATGGAGACACTATATGATTCCTTCAAGCTCAGCATCTTCTGTGGCACACTTGGGTGAGGTCAGCCTTCCAAGATGGACTATGCAGCCACCCTAATAGAGGGGTTCCTGCAAGAGAGAAAGTTCGGGCCTGCTTGGAGGAAAGGAATCTTTTCAACCTTGGGCAATCTTTCTTCTCTTTCCTTGCCCTCAAAAAAAAAAAAATCAATCCATATGGTCTCATACTGGGAGATTAACATTATCTCCTCAAAGGACTTTGGCTTTTATAAATTCCGAAAAAAAAAAAAAAAAAACCTTACTTGGGAGTCTTTTTGCTTTCAGCTCTACCAAAATTCCTAACATAAGGAAACCCCACATAGCTGGATACCTCTGTGAAAAGAAGTAGGTGGAGGAAGGTAGAGAAACCAAAGCTATTTTGATAAATTGTATGCTGTAGTGGTTACTTTTATTAATTTGAGTGGAAACTTTGGTGATCTTGTTGGATAGTTTGCTTTATCAAGGGACTAGCCAATTCAAGAACTTGGAAAACAATGACTTTAGGATTAAATGAGATATATGTGAAAATTTTAATTCTTTCAAGGAAGATGTTGTCTGAATACCAAGCACTGAATGAAAAGGAAATGCTGGCTCACATGCTAACAAGGTACTACCTTCTCTTAATTGTAAAAGTACCCAGTAACCAGGTACCACTTAGGAGATCAATACATATTAATTGAACACATAAATGGATACTTATAAGCCACCTTCTTCCATGAATGGCTGTGGAGCACTGAAACAAATCTCCCATGGAAGGTCTGGTTGCCATGTTCAGCCAACTGGGAGAATGAGCATCACTTGGACTGAGTGTTAGAGGCAGTCCTACTTGACCAGACAGTGGCCCATTTGGCTGAGCCCACAGTCCTATTCCCTCCCGCCTTCCTGTGCCTGAAACAGCAACGATAAAGACCTCATTTAAAACATTGGCCTTGTGAGTCCAGAACAGTGACAAATCGGGTGTCACTATACGATGTTTGCAATTTATCAACATAAAGGCTCTAAGGAGATGCCAGACACCAGCAGAAGAGGCATCTTCCAGAAGTAATGCATAAGGATGAAATTTCTTTCTTATTATTCCAAAATCAAAACAAGGAATCTTAAAATATCTAGTTTTATTCCCTGTCTCCATACAGCCTGAACCCACTACAGCCTTACCAATGTTTACCCTGAATATCCAAACAAAAGAAGTGTGTTAAAGTACAAAAAGCCCTTCCTTTGCCTTTTGAGCTGACCTGTCCCTGTTTACTACAGTCTGTTCAAGTGCTGGAGTGAAAGATCCCAACACTTAATATAAGAGATGACCTCAGGTGCCCAATGAGATAAATGTCTAACAAGCCAGCATTCTGATTTGGAGAGTTTAATTCTATTTTGAAGGCAGATTATTCAATTTGCAAAGAAAGCAACAATGTAAACATTTATCTTGCAAAATAATGGAGTCATTTTCCTTTTCTGCCTACTTATTAAAGAAAGTAACCTCTACCTCCAATGTGGGGCTCAAACTCACAACCCTGAGATCAAGAGTTGCATGCTCTATTGACTGAGCCAGCCAGGCACCCTTCTGCCTAATTTTTAAAATACAAGATTGTGTATAATAAAGCCTTTAAATATAAAGCCAATAATACGTTTGTCCTGTGAACTCCAACACATTATTGAAGTAAGTTTTAAAAAGAAACAAAATACCAAAATGATAAAGGAAATGGCCCAAGGTCACACAACCAAATGTGGGAAAGCCTTGATTTAAACCTAGTTGTGATCAAATGTTTTATGGGGTCTGAGCATTTTAAGAATGTTTCAAAATCCTTTCTTGTCTCCTGTCTGTCCCCCTTTGTCCTTAGTTTTGATTCATCAGAATCTGAATGCTGTAATGTACTCCCTTATATTTGCTTAAAGAAAGCATGAATCCCTTGGCTTTCCTTATTACTCCTGAACTGGTGGCCGGAGTCCTCACAGCTGTGCCAGATGTGGGACATCTACGTCCACCAGGTCTACAGCTTCAGCCTAAATTTGAATGAATGGATGAAATGTGGTGTCTAGATGAGAAGAAAGAAGCAATAGTCAGCACCTGCTTCTAGAAAGAAGTAAGAACCCCACATATACACCTACATCTTAGGACGCTTCAGCTCTGGCTCACCTCATTTTGCTCAGTCCATTAGCACCTCTTCTACAGCTGAAGACTAGTCTATTCTAGATTCAGTGGGCCAGTGGGCATCCCCACCAGAATTGTCCTACAACCACTCTAGAATCCTTTAACTTCCAAACTTTAGTGATCTGTGTTCTTCAATGGACGCCTTTCTCCAGTGCTAGGGAGACTCGATCACTGTGCTTTTTCTACTCCAAACACATATTGTCCAAGTTGAGGCACTGGATGGCTTAGCAGTACTTTAGATCACCTTTTGTTGGGGTGCTTGGGTGGCTCAGTGGTTGAGCCTTTGGCTCAGGGCATGATCCTGGGGTCCAGGGATTGGGTCCTGCATCAGGCTCTGTGTGGCGAGCCTGCTTCTCCCTCTGCCTATGTCTCTGCCTCTCTTTGTCTGTCTCTCATGAATAAATAAATAATTTTTTAAAATCACTTTTTGTTGATTCCATGGGCTAATGATCTCGTCCTCCACCTTATCGCAGCCACTCATATCCAAAGATAAATCCTAGACATTTTCCTTAATAACAACTATAGAGTCTCAATTTCTATCATCCTAATTCTGACAGTCTCTACTTCCTAAATTTCCAGCCCACTCCTTCTACTACTCCCACCTTCACCATTTTCAGCCCCTTAAAGCACTTAATCCATTAACTTGCACACATTTTCTCTGCTAACCTTCTCACATCCTTGCATCCCGCATTATTCCACTTAGATTCCATAGCTCATCATAATGACTCTTGTGCACAATCTCAAGAGTATAGTACACTAGCTTGGAAAACACCAACCATGGTTCAATCTCCACCAACCTTGCACCTGCTTCAGTGGGCTCAATGTGGGTGGAGGAAAACATGAAATCCAGATGCCCCATGCCTCTTTAAATGCATGACCACAAACCTCAGGTAGGCTCTTGTCACATCATGTTCTCATTCTCCCAAAGATACTGTACTATCCACTCTTCCCTTCTCAAACCTCCCCAAGTTTCTTCTTCCACTTAACTCTTAGATGATGACTTTGATTTTATTCCATTGAGAAAATAGAACAATTTGGAAAAGGTTTCCATACTCCTGCCTCTTAAACCTTATGCTGCCTCCTTGTTAAAATGGTTGAAATCGAAGGAATTCCCCTCTGCTTGAGATCCGTGAACTCTCCACTACACATGGAACTTGTTTCTGTGGTCATCCTCTCTCTGCTCTGCATCATCTAACCCTATAATTCTTTTGTTGAGATAGAATTCATATACCACAAAATGCACCTCTTTAAAGTCTACAGTACAATTGCTTTTAGTTCACAAAATTGTGCAGGCATTATTGCCATGTACTTCTAGAATATTTTCATAATCCCCTAAGAAACCCCTTACTTGTTACTCCATTCCTCCATCTCCCAGTCCCTAGAAACCACTAACTGACTTTCTGCCTATGGATTTTCCTACTCTGGACGCTTGTTATAAACGGAATCATACAACATGTGACCTTTTATGACTGGCTTCTTTCACTTGCCACAGTGACTTCCAGGTGATGTGGTGTAGTATGAATCAGTCCTTCATTCCCTTTTCGGCAAGGTAATAGTTCACTGTATGGATATACCGCATGTGTTTATCCATTCATCAATTGGTGGACAATTTATCCATTCATCCATCGATAGACAATCTGGTTGTTTCCACTTATTGGTGCTATAAATAATGCTACTCTGAATGGTCATATACAAGGTTTCGGGCAGATATTATGTTTTCAGGTTTCTCGGGTATATACCCAGGAGTAGAAATGCTGGTCTTTTTGTAGCTCTATAACTTTTGGGAACTGCCAAAATGTTTTCCAATGCAGCTTCACAATTTTACATTCCCATCAGCAATGTGTGAGAGTTCCATCTTCTTCACAGTCTTACCAACACCTACTGCCCACCTTTTTGATTATAACCATTCTAGTGGGTGTGAAGTGACATCTTATTGTGACTTTGATTTGCATTTTCCTAAGGACTAATGATGTGAAGCACACTAAGAAACAATGCCTTCTTTCTGCTTCCCTTCTCTCTGGTTGCTTCTCTGGATGCTGTATCAGTCTGTCCTAAAATAAGCAGCTGCCCAGAACATTTCTCATCTCCCCCACCCCCATTCAACCCAAGCCAAGTTCTCCGTCCTGGTTGCCATTTTTCATCATGTCATCTCTTTAAGGAACACAGGAAATGTTGATGTCCCATTCTAGGTAATATATTTGCATTTTCCCAGAATCCTTAGATGACAGGCTATTTTACCCTAAAGCAATAGGTACATATAATGATGCTGCAGCAGATTGCTAAGGGAGTTGCTTGGGGACAGATGATCCTTTCTTCAATCATCGATTTGAAAGCCTAATTAATTTCATCTCAGGAAGTCACTTAAGTAGGTAAGCTCCATTTTCATGTTCCTTTAAAGGAGATATATTTGGTAATCATTAATTGCAATCAAAACATTCTTTCTCTATGATCTTAGCTGTTTTGTCGTTTTTAACTAAACGTGAAGATAAGTTCTAAAAATCATTTAAGCCTGTCAAAGGAAAACATAATAAACTGATGAAAGAGGCTCTCTTGGACATATTAATGTCCAAAGTCTTCTGAATCCACGCTACTAAATACAAGTTGTATTTCAAAGGGCCTCAGGTTACAAGGACAATGACTAATGAATTATAAAGGAAGGTAATTACCTTCCTACATTCCCTAAAAGCTTGCTTTGTGAGCCCCTCTCTGACGCTCTTGTAGCAAAGACGGTAACTTCTGATCAGCATTGTTAAGAAATTGCCCACTTCTCTTCTATTTTCAGACTCCTTTCAGACTGGGGGTGTAGCTACAGCAGGCTGTGGAAATCTTGGAGCAGATCTGAAAAGGAAGTGTGGCACGTCAGAAGTCGTTTTGCTATTAACCAGCAGTGATGTTGGGGGCAAGTCACTCAAACTCTCTATCCCGTAAGTTTCCTTATTAGTAAAATGAGAGGGAAGACACCATGGCTTGTGAGTTTCCTTCCACACCTATGTTCAATGATCCAAGCTTTCTCATCCAAGGGCATATGAACAACTGTAGGATGTTCCACAGCTCGTGAGGGTTTAAATAACATTCAAAATAAAAATCAAAAGCAAACAAACTTTCCAAACTGGACTTCTTCTTATGACTTCTTGGGGCATTAAGAAAGGAGACTGACTGATTCTCCTAATGCAACTGGCAATATTGAACAAGCCCCATGTGTGGATTGGAATCAAAACACCATTTAGGTTTTATCCCCCACCATCCTTTTGAACGTTATCCTCTGGTGGTAATCTTTTGCCTGTGGCAATCCTTTTTCCTGCAGGCTCCTGACTTTCCCTTTCTCTTAGAAAACATTTGCTTTAAGTAACAAACCCTCTTAATTTGCAGACTATATGAAGTTCAGCAACTTATAATCATCAAAATGCCAAAATTAACTGGGCATAACATTTCCTTCCCTCCACTAATTTGGACCTGCTTCTCAGAACAAGGAGCGTGGTGCTGCCGACTTGCCTACCGCCTGTATTACTCTCAAGCAAGGTCCCAGTAGGGGAGGCCTGGGAGAGGAAGAAAAAGAGGGCAGTTCTTTTTTTTTTCAATTTTTTAAAAATTTATTTTTATTTTTATTTTTTATTTTTTGGAGAGAGAGTGTGAGAGTGCAAGTGGTAGGGAGGGGGCTAGTTGGGGCAGACGGAGAGAGAGAGTCTTAAGCAGGCTGCATCCAGTGTGAAGTCCCATGCAGGGCTCGATCTCACAACCCTTGGATCATAATATGAGCTGAAATTAAGAGTCAGATGATTAACAGACTGAGCCACCCAGGCCCCCCAAGGAAACAGACAAGTCTCCTTAGGTTGGGGAAATTGTGCTTTATGAGCCAGACCCCTAAATTTGGTGAAAGCTGCTTTCTGTTTCTCCCATAAAGTACTTTGGAGGACTCTTCGGAGGTTTCCTGTCAGGACCCCTCTCTCTTACAGTTTCCTTGACTCGAGCAGAAACGAACATCATCTGAGCTGTTAAGTGAGGCTCCTTTGTCAGACCTCCGTCACTGGACTTAAGCCCCTGACTCCGCCACCCCCTCCAGTTCCACTCCCCTGTGTCCTCACCTCTTTGGCTGGCCCTCTGGGACAGGAGCCCCAACAATCCCATTCCAGCTTAATGTCCACGCCTTCTCTTTCTCACTGTGGGAGAAACTCTTATATCCCTTGCCCCTCAAACCCTGGGAGACTGGTCTAATCTCAACAAAGCAACTATCTGGGCCTTCTCTCTTTTCCTCAAGATTTCTGGGGCAGGCTCAGACTGTACTCCACACTTGGCTTCACTTTCTCAGTTGTAAATCAGTCACTAGTTTTCTGGGTCTCCTAGGGTCAGGGACGGAGTCTCAACACTTTCTGAGTGGACATGTTGGAGGCAACCTTATCCCAAGGGCGACTGCCCTCCAGGCCTCTAGGCAGATGGCTCACTCTTGCCCTCTGACAGCCCTACCTTCTCCCTAAAGAGGAATATGAGGGAGCGGAACAAGACAACACATCACTCTAAAAAGAAAAAAGAAAAAACAGAAACAACCCCATTTTATCAAACTCTTCCCCACAGCTCTTCTCTAAGGCTTTACATACCTTTGATCTCATTGAACCATCCAAAATTTGAGAGATTTTCACTAACTTTCTACATTCTGCATTTGAGAGTGATGGACAGGTTTGTACCTCTGTTGTTCGAATCTGTATTTATTGGATTGATGCTTCAGTTGAAACCAATTACAGGAAGAGTCTCATTCTAACATCCTATGACAGCCATGTTAACCCCATGGGTGACAAGCTATCACAGAAAACAAATTTGGAAAGGCAATGAAACGAGAGAAAGTATTTTAATTGCTCTAACAGAAGCATATACTTTGATGGTTTTATTTTTGAGTCTATAAAACCATAATTCTTTTATAGCTGTAATCTAATTGTACATACACTTTTGTAATCTAGTTTTTCAAAACATATTCCTCACAAATGTTTCGGTAAGTCATGCTTGGAATCTCAATGTGTGCAATATTACTCCATATGTTGATGTGCCATTCATTCATCAAAGACTGAATGTTGGGGATCCCTGGGTGGCGCAGCGGTTTGGCGCCTGCCTTTGGCCCAGGGCGCGATCCTGGGGACCCGGGATCGAGTCCCACGTCGGGCTCCCTGCGTGGAGCCTGCTTCTCCCTCTGCCTGTGTCTCTGCCTCTCTCTCTCTCTGTGACTATCATAAATAAATAAAAATTAAAAAAAAAAAAAGATTAAAGACTGAATGTTGGGCAGCCCTGGTGGTTCAGCGGTTTGGCACCACCTTCAGCCCAGGGCCTGATCCTGGAGACCCAGGATCGAGTCCCAGGTCAGGCTCCCTGCATGGAGCCTGCTTCTCCCTCTGCCTGTGTCTCTGCCTCTCTCTCTCTCTCTCTCTCACTCTCTCTCTCTGTCTCTCATGAATAAATAAATAAAATCTTAAAAAAGAAAAAAGACTCTGAATGTCTACTCCGTGGCTGATGCTGGTTGAGGTGCGGGGCTTGCTGAAGTTAAAAGAATGAGTAAAGACTCCATTTAAGGGACTGCAAATTATTATAATGCAGTACTGTATTTGTGACAAGACGGTAACCCACATCAAGTGGGAGTAGACAATAAAACATATCTATGGATTTTTTGAAAGGAAATTAGGAAGAAACCACAAAGGAAGTGTTAATGTGAGATGCTTATGGAGGGTGTGTGGGAGTTTGCTAGGCAGACAAGCAGGGGGAGGGCGCCCAGTGGGTGGAACAGCTGTGCAAAGGCCTGAGGTTTATTTTGGTCTTGTAAAAGGTGTGAATGCTTGCTTTCTTCTTTCTTTCTTTCTTTCTTTCTTTCTTTCTTTCTTTCTTTCTTTCTTTCTTTTTCATAAATGTTAATGACTTGTAAAATTGCTCAACAAACAATCCATTCTCCTCGAGTATACTGAAAAGCTAGCTTGTTCATTAGGTTTACTGGGTTGCTTGGTCTATAGATAGCATCTCTAGGCAATTCTGAGGGTTGAGCATCTTTGGGGAGGGCAGGGACCACACTCCTTAAAGTATTGGTTCTTCTTAATGGTTTCTAATACTTATTAGTCTACTCTCAAAGCTTCTTTGTCAAGCAATTCTTCCCTAAGTTGTTAGAATTCTAATATTTCCTTATGGAACCTCTCTCTCTCTTTTGATATTTTAAGATATCACAGCTATTTGTGATATTTAAAACACTCCAAGACAAAATCGCTTCAAATTTTTAGCTGAATTGATCATCAATTTCATTATATTCTCTCTGCCTTTGACTTTGGATATAAATCTTACACAAAAGCCATGGAACTAAATCATTTAGATTTAGTCTGAAAGTGTTTTGTTGTCATCACTGCTGGTGTTCTGTTTAGATTCGTTTCTTCACACAAGCCTCCATATGTGTGCGTTTGCAATCCCCTGAATGATTTCAAAATATCTCTTTTTCCTTAAAAGCATGGGGTTTGGTCTGAATCCGTGTAATTTAATCTGCACAGCAAAATCGCCGGGTAATTGCCCACCCCTCTACTTTTCATACAGAGGCATTCTACAGAGAGGCATTTGGAGAAGGTTAGGCCTCTCCTTTATGCTCCATGTTAGGTTTGCCACAAATTTATCTCCACAGACTTCCTGTGGAGTCTTCTGTAGACCTCTCTTAACTCCTAAAGTTTAGAAAAAATACACACAAAAATAACACATTCATAGTAAAGGACCCATTCTGAGCCAAAGGTTAGATTTAGAAGTTCCCTCAAAGTCCCTGATCAACAAATGGGGTGGGTGCTTCATCACTGACCTGCTCGGAGACTACAGGTTATAGCAGAGTAGGGGTGCAGGTGGGGAGCATTCCAAAGGGTTATGCTGTGTAATATGTGGGCCCAAGCAATTACCAAAATGACAGGAAGGCTTTGGAACTTCAACATTGCTACTCTGGAGTAACGCTAGAAATAGTAGCCTTGGCATAGGTATAGCATTCCCTCAGAGACTCACATGGGTCTCTTCCCTTCAGGGGCCTCGGATGCAATCATGGATATGGCAAGATGGGGGAGAGAACAGGTCACAGGCCACCAGGTAGCAGAGAGTACCCCCAAAGCACTTAGGTGAGATCAGTCTGGGAATGCTGTAGTTTAATTGGAAGAGACCTGGAAAGGGCTCATGACCTGGGCATCCCTGTAGGTTAATAATCAGGAGAAAAGGAGCTCTTTAAGCTTCTATTAAAGCTATTATTAAGGGAGTTAATTGTATTCATTTATACACAGAGGTTAATGGGTTCTGGCAGAAGATGTCTTACATGTATACACTATTTGAATAATTTATAGTTAATAAATGTTAACTGGATGATGTTGAACACTTTCATCAAGTTCTATAATTCTAAAAATTTTGGAATTGTCCTAATTAAGCAAACAAACAGATAACCCTAGAATATTTTGGGACCCTGGCACCATCACATAGTAGACATTCATGGAGTTGGAGACAGAAGGCATTATTTGTAACACAAGTTCTCTCACTAATTTGAGACACTCATTTCACCTCTCTGGCCTCATATCCTTTATTCATAAAATTAAAGAGTTAGGAAAATTAAAGAAACTATATGGCAGTCTCTTGCATGACCATAAATGGAAAATTCTTCAATAATATCCTAACAAATGGAATCTGCAAGTATATTAAAGAATTATGCACTTTGACTACAGAGGGTGCTATGGTCTGAATGTTTGTGCCCCTCTAAAATTCATATTTTGAAATTCTAGCCCCCAAAGATGATAATATTTGAAGGTGGGAGGGACTTCAGGAGCTACATAGGTCTTGCGGGCGGAACTTCCATGAATGGGATTAATGCCATTAGAAGAGACCTACAGAGCTCCCTAGCTCCTTCCACCATGCGAGGCCACAGTGAGAAGGCACCATCTATGAACCAGACAGCAGGTCCTGAACAGATGCTGAATCTGCCACTGCCTTGATCTTGGACTTCCCAGCCTCCAGAACTGTGAGAAACAGATTTCTGTAGTGAATAAGCTATCCAGTCTCTGGTATTTCACTATAGCAGCTTGAACAGACAATGGCAGAAGGTTTACTTCAGATATGGAAGAAGGCTTCAAGCTCAGGAATTCTGTTAATTAATGGGATTCATTACATAAATATTTTAAAGGAGAGAATCATAGGCTCATCTTTAGAAATTCCAAATTATATTTGACACTATTTGGCATCCATTCTGATCAACAGAACAAACCCCTGTGTATGGTAGATCCCTCCTTATCTTGATAAAAACTGGAAACCAACAAAGAATACCAATGGAAAACTTAAGATGTTCTTCTTGTAGACAGAACCAAGAGCAAGACCAAGATGTCCACCGAGGTAGCTAGTCTGCAAAGACGCCACCCAATGATACATCTCCTGGCATTCATGCCCTTAAGCCATCAGCCCAGACTGATTCCGACCAGCCTGTGACTTGCTTGACATATGGAACACAGCAGAAGTAATGTGGTGCCAGTGAGAGGGCTCTGCCTTTAAAAGACCTGACGGTGCACACTTTTGTGTGCATGGGAGCCATCCACCATGTAAGACATCTGACCATCCTTCTGAAAGAGAGGCCACATAGAAAGGACATAGGGGATGAGATGTCACATGGAGAGAGGCACACGGAAGGGCACCAGGCCTGGGAGTGAAGAAGTCAGAACATGAGGCAAAAGCTGCCATTGTGAAATTTACACTTTAGTGCCAAGGGAGGCTAATCAGCTTCCATAATTCATCATCAAGACACAGGTGCAAGACTGGATAATATAAGTGGAACTTCATAGAGAACCTAGACGAAAACTCAGGTATCTAAGGAATTTAAGGCATAGATATACACACACAAATATATGTATACATGTATATATGTAAATAGAAATCAAGCTGGTGTAGAAAAGATGAATCATGCATGCAACACATGCTGTTGTTTGGACCATTGGCATTCAGAAGGACAAAGAGAAAAAAACAGATTGTGCCCATCATAAATAAAATAAATTCTAGATAGATGAAATATTTAAATGTTTAAAAATGGAGCTCTAAACATACTACAGGAAAACATAGGCAGACATTCTTTTATACTCTTGGCATGGAACAACTATTATAAGCCAATAAAAAGCTCAGAAACCATAAATGAAATGATATGATAAAATTAACTAAATAGAAATAAAACTGAAAACTTTGGCATGGCAAAATTATACTCTAAACAAAATTAAATGACAAACTGAGGAAAATGTTTGCAACCTGATTGAGAGATAGATGAATAATATCCTTACTGTATAATGTTCTCATAAATCGTTATGAAAATGAGGAGTACCCTGTAAAAAGTGAGAAAAGGCTATGAATAAGCATTTCACAGAAGATGAATAAAAATACCCAGTAAAATCATTACCAACTAAAAACAAATAAAAATGAGATTTTATTTATGTATGTATTTATTTATGTATGCATGCATGCCAGTGTTAGCAAACAAAGAATGAGAGCATTTAATTAAGAAATGGTCACTCCCCAGGGCGCCTGGGTGGCTCAGTCTGTTAATTCTCTGAATCTTGATTTTGGCTCAGGTCCTAATTTCAGGGCCATGGAATTGAGCCCTGTGTCAGGTTCTATGCTCAGCAGGAAGTCTGCTTGAGGTTCTCTCTCTCCCTCCCCCTCTCTGCCTCTCCCCCCCACACACACATGGTCGCTCTCTCTCTCTCAAAATAAATAATTTTTTAAAAAAAGCAATGGTCATTCTCTAATTATTTTCTGGGGTTCAAGATCTCTTTCTTAAAAATGTGTTTTATTGAAGAATAATAGACACAGTGAAAAGTGTTCAAAACCTAAATGTAACTCTTCCTAAAGTATCATGAAGTAAACACCTGTGTAACCAGTATCAGGTCAAGAAATAAAACCTTTTCAACATCTCAAAAGCCCACTACATGGCAGCCTCAACTATTACCCCTTCCTTCCTTTTCCAAGGTAACTAAGATTCTGATTTCTTTCTTTCTTTTTCTTTCTTTCTTTCTTTCTTTCTTTCTTTCTTTCTTTCTTTCTTTCTTTCTTTCTTTCTTTCTTTCTTTCTTTCTTTTTTTTTAGAGAGAGAGTCAGGGGTAAGGGGCTGAGGGAGAAGGAGAGGACCCCAAGCAAACTTTGTGCTGAGTGTGGAGCCTGACTCAGGCTCCATCCTATGACCCTGTGATCATGACCTGAGCCAAAATCAAGAGTTGTTTTTAACTGACTGAGCCATATAGGCACCCCTTGGGTTTTGATTTCTAATACTCTGGATTAGGTTCACCCATCTTTGTTTTTGTTTTGTTTTTTTTTTTTAGGTTCACCCATCTTTGAATTTCACCTAAGTGGAATCATTCTCATGTCTACCTTACTTTGCTCAATATTATATTTGCAAGATTAAAGTGTATTATTACATGTAATGATAATTCTATTTGAGAAATATTTAACAAAATTTCATAAGTTGATATACACAACTTACCATTCGACCCTTGGCATTCAAGGTGTTTCTAGATTTTGGCCACTATGAATAATGATTCTGTGAATATTCTTGTATGTGTCTTTTTGTGTATATGTTCAAACATTTCTGTCCAGCTTATATCTAAGATTAGAAATGCTTACTCATGGGGAATGTGTATGTTCAGCTTGAGTAGATAATGCCAGAGAGTCTACCCCAAAGTTGTGCCAATTTACATTTCTATCAGCAATATATCTGGGTTCAAGTTGCTTCACTTCCTCACCCACACTTGATAATGTTATTCTTTTTAATTTTAGCTCTTCTGGTGTGTGCACAGCTTTCATTTTTATTTTCCTGATGACAAAGTCTAGCAGTTTTTCATATATCTATGACCAATTTGAATAACCCTTATAAAAAGTGTCAAAAGTTCAAGTATCTTGCCCATTTTGCCTGGTCTGTGTTTTTCTTACTAAGTTTTACAAACTCTGTCTATACTTTGTATATAACCCCATTGTCGTAAAGGAGGTGCAAATCTTTTCCTCTTCTATGACTTCTTTTCTACTCTTTTAATGGTATCTTGTCATAAAAAAGATGTTCTTAATTTTAATAGAATACAAATTATCAACATTTTTTAATACTTCATGCTTTTTGTGTCTTGTTGAAGAAAGCTTTTCCTGCCCCAGTCATGAGAATAGTCTTGTATATTATCTTTCAGAATTGAGCTGTCCATGACAGTAGCAACTAACAACACGCAGCCATTGAAGTTTAACTAAGTGAAATGAAAAAAAAAAAAGAAAAGTTGAATTCCTTGTTCATTCTTGCCATGCTTTTAAGAGCTCAATAGCCACAGATATAGAACATTTTCATCATTGTAGAGAGTTCTGTTGGTCAGATATGTTCTAGAAGTCCATTTTGTTTTGCCTTTTTATGGCTCTAGAATCTTATGCCCACATAAAATGATGATTAATTATGACATTTTAGACAAAAGCAAAATGCAAAAATAAACTCATGAATCTTTATTAAAAATTCTCAATTTTATTTTAATACTGGATTAATAAAAATAAAAACCTCAAAAATAGAGAACTTATTGTAAAGGCCCTGAGGGTAAGAATTAAAATTCATTTGATTGTAGGCCTAGGCAAAGTTATTGTGAGAATTAATGATGTTACAGCAATAAGAATGTGGGCGGAAAAGTGGCAGGAGGAAATGTGAGAATGTTAATTTCTTCATCTTTAGCAGGAATGCAATCAATGTTCTCTAAAATGAATACAAGTAGAAAAATTTGGTTTTTTGACCTTTTACCATTTTTAAAAATTATGGATTCCCTTGGCTTCTCAAGAATCTTTCAGGAAATATTTCTGTTGTGAAGAAATATTGATATAAAGCTTATTAAGTGTTTCAGTTTTGCTCGTCTCTTTGTCTTCTATTAAATTCAGGTAGAATTAAATTTAATAATTAAGTAACTAAGGATGAGCTTTGTAAATGAATTACAACAGACCTCTGTTTTCCTTGCTTTGACCCTTGCTTCCTTTTCTTCTTTTTCCCTTCTGCTATTCCCTGTTTTCATTTCCCTCCCTCATATCTTGACAAAACACAAAGCTTACAAAAATAGCTTTTGAAAGAATTGTTATGACAGTCACTCAAATGAGATTGTACCAGTGATCCTGAGCAAGAAGCATGAGAATCTAGAACATTCTTTACCTCTTGCAACCACAATTTTTGCAGCAGTTAAAGATTTAAAAAAGAGGGGAGGAAGCAATCCAGGCTTGGCCATGGGGACACATATCCCTCCCTCTCCTTCTATAGAACTCTAACCATGCTTTGACCTGGGGAGTAACCTGATTTTCAGGTTCTCCCTGGTGTGCATCAGCTAATAAAGACTCTGGTTTTTATTTGAATCATTTATACTATTTTTTCCTTGGCATTCTATTTTTTTTCAAAAAAATAATTTATGCCTTCATTTGCATATATGCAGAGAGAGAGAGAAAAAAGATGGTTACTGACAATTTTTTTCTAAGCAGTTAAATTTGGGGTTTAATTGGTATTTTTCTACATCTTAGAATTCATTATAATGATAAATTATTGAAAGAAAGCATATTTAAAAGTAAGAGGATTTAAATCTATATGTTCTGATGTTGTACAAAGCCCATAGTATATTGTTAAGTAAAAATGTACTATTATTATAATGTATATAATTTGCAGAACAATTTGTAGAGTAGGATTCTATTTTAAGGAAACAAAAATCAAATATAAAAACTATGCTATTCGAAAGCAACTGAATTGCGTATGCACACAGAAAGTCTAGAAATAGGTACATCAAATACTAAGTAAGTTAGAAGGTCTAATGATCATCAAAAGCAAATAATGAGAGGAGGTGGTGTGATATCATTCTGTGCTTTTGAAGGAAAAAGAAACAAAATGTAGTCATTTTTATATTTTAATTAGAAAAATCAGTATTTAGGGCTGTTGTAATATCCTGTGGTTCATTGCCATCACCCAAGAGTGCCATTTGCACAGACTACATATAGCAAGAAAAGGAGTTGTTCAGCCCTGTCAATAAAAAATCACGTCCCTGGAAAGAAACTACCTCTTCAGTTCTGCTGCTAAAGGAGTCAAGCAGGTGCCATCTTGTCCCCAGTATGCATGTGAAACAGTTTGGGCTCAGATCTGGTCTTTAATATTATTTGTTATTAGAAAGAAATAAAGACCCTTGGAGAGTGGCAAACGCCATGTCTTGGAGCTTAAGAAAAAATCAAGTTTAGGTTTAGAATAGAATATCTTGTTTTGGCCAGAACACAAATACGGTATTAGAAAATCCCCAAGGGTCTCTTATAGGGCACATGGTTGCCAACATATGGCAACTTCTTTATCCAAAAGCCTGAAAGCAGGTTCCATTTAATAAAATGTATTCAAAGAGAAATGTAAAAGAAAAATGGTGACTATAACAGTAGATGCTTGTTTTTGTTCACTGTAATGTATATGGAGTAGTTGATTTAGGTGGGTAAGTGTTGTTTCTATAAAGCATATGTTGAATTTTTATCTGTGTAGGCAGGAATGGGTACATTTTGGGAATTGTGAGCAAAGAAGATATTTCTGGGAGAAGAAAGGATTTTATTAAGGATAGGAAGGACCAAGCAAACTTGGAGCTCAGGTTAAAATGAATTTTAGACAATGCATCAGGATGGGGGTGCCCAAGGGGAAAGTAGACTAGTTCTCATCTCATGAATCATAAAACTATGATAAGATGGTTTTAATTACAATAAGATTTGAATAAAGTATACCAAATGTCCAAAAATGCTAACAGACCCTATCAAAATCGTGAACAAATTTTAGAAGATTTTGCCATATATAGGCCAGGGTGCAATAGAATGAAATTTTTCTCTTTTGGGGTGGGGGAGGCTTATTTTGTTTAAAGGTATGAGCTTGAAAAGTTCCATTTGCAAGTGAGGGTTGATTGTACAAGAGGAAGAGGGGTCTTATGAACACCCTATAAATTTGAAAGATCTTAGACACAAGCAGATCTCCTTTTAAGGCCAAGAATCAGTTATTTAATACTCTAGAATACATCGTCTTACCACACGCATGTGAGATGGTGTTTTTTGTTGAGTCTTGCAGGATCACTGTAACTTTGGGGAGGTATAACATAGGTACAGAAAAAGTGAATCAAAATTATGGTATCATTGCTTGTTATTAGGGTAAGTAAACCTATAAAAAGTAAATTTTGAAATCTTTTGAAGTCATGGTGATACTCTGTTCTGTTTCCAAGGTGATTGGATCAATTAAAAAGGTGATAAATCAGACTCGATTTTGTTGAAATGTTTTGGAGCATTTTGGTTCCTTACATTTTAAATCAATGTTTGAATATTTAAGATAACTCATGAAATGTGTAAATGTTTATGTGTTTGTGATGTTTAAAGGTCTAGAAACATTGTATTAGGTGGTTTTATAGATTTTAATAAGCTAACTGTTAAATAAAGAAGCACAAATAGAGTATTCTTCATGTCCGAGTTTAGTGTGTTCATAAAACAAAAGCTAACTTTCAACACAACAGATTTAATGAATGGTTAACATGGGGCCATTTCTCTGTGGCGATAGGTTGGTCTGTATCTTGAGCATGGTGATGGTTACTGGGATCTACACATGGGATAAAATTTCATGGTACTGTGTATGCCCTCAAAGTAAATAAATTAAGAAGAGAGCATGTAAAAACTGGTGAAATTCAAATAAGGCCTGTACCTGATAGTATCCTATCAATGCCAATGTCCTGGTTTGATGTGTATCATGGTTATGTAAGACATTATCACTGGAAGAATCTGACTAAAGGATACACAAAAATTCTCCGTGCTGTTTTTGATGCTTCTTATGAATATTAAGGTACTGAAAATAAAATTGTTCTAAAGAAAACATATAGATATCAGTTATTGCATAAAGAACAGGCTTAAGCTCTCTTATTGGTGCAGACTGGTGAGTCTGCTAAAACTATGTCAGCTTGCCATTGACTCTTTACCGCATGTGGCTCCTCTGCTTGTGAACTCAGCTATTGGCATGACATATGAGGTAGATTTTGCTGACTCTACTAGGACAGTTTACTATTTGTTATTGCTATTAATACTCTTGTAGGATTTAATGCAATAGGAAACAGTTACTACCATAAATACTACAGAAACAATCATACAGAGTAAATCTTCCCTCTGGATGGTGCCATCTTGGAAATTAATCCTCAGTCATCCCCCTAGATCATTTCTCTCCACACAAAAGCTTTTTGACTATTCAAGTTGCACACTCTCCCATTTAAAACCACCCAATTATTTTCTCCTGACACTTGGAAAAGAAACAAGTCTCCTTACAGTGTCTGCAGAGCTTATAAAATCTGCCTACTGCTGACATTTCTAATCTCATCTCGTATACTCTTCCTCTTCCTCAGAACACCTTAGCTACACTGGCCCCTTGGCTGTTCCTAGAACATATCCAGCACACTGCTGTTTGTAGGGTTTGCATTTGCTGTTCCTTTTGTCATGTAGTCACATTCTGTCTGAAAAGACCTCGCTTGTCACTCTACATGAAGTGTAACTGTCTAGGTCCCTGTTACTGCTTTTCTTTGTAGCACTTGCAACTAAAATTATTTTCTATGTCTAATTATTTATTTTTTACTGCCTGTCTTCATCTACAGAACCTAACACATAATTGGTCCTCAATAAATATTTTTTGAATGAATGAATGAACAAATGAATGAAATCTCCTATTAGTGGTGCTTATTCTGGGAAGTATGGGTAGAGGTGATAGGACTTAACATTCCTCTTCTCACATATTAGGGCAATTTGATAGTCTTTTTTCTCAATTTGATATTCTTATATCAGGTACATGCTACTTTTGCAACTAAGTTTAAAAAACATATACCCATATATGCACATTTATGCTTGAGACAACTACAGAGGTCTTTTCAGCTTTAGCATTCTATGATCTTAGATCTTCTAAATGATTCTTTTAAGATATAAAAACAGGTGCAGAGCACAGCTTAGCCCTAAATGATAAGGCAAGACAGACTCAATGGATTTCATTTTTCAATTGAGAATTAATGTAAATGCATGAATCAGTGCCAATATCTAAAGGCTTGCACAGCCATATCTTAATACACAAATTAGTATGTGCACCTGTATTCTCATTCTTAATTCCTACAAAGAACACCATGGATACATCAGTTCTTTCTGGACATCAGTCGTGTGTGATAAAAAATATAGGTGATACGATTTTAGAGGGTAGAGGTGTGTATCGAGGGAGTATGATGACTGTATGCAGATTGACTCTTCCTTTCTTCTTCTGGTCCCTGCATATGAGGAAGCAAAATGCATGTTCCTATATCTTGGCCCTCACTTTGAGAGCAATTGCTGTTAAGGTGATTTGACTTATCTACCTTGAGGTAGGCAGATGAAAGTTTAAAGTGGTCATTAAATTTTTGGTAAAATACTTCCTTTTCCACAAAATATTTCAGCATTCTGCAAAGATACAGAAGATATACCAAGACAAGATAAAAGCAGAAGACAAAGAAAAGGGCCATGAATATGAGGGGCATGAATACGAATGGAACCAGAAATAAGAGTTAAACAAAACTGTGTCTCTCAAAGACCTCCACTCTTACAAATAGGGAGCAAACAGTGGCTACAACCTTTCTCAAATCCAGCATAGAAGGGGAAAACTGGGTCGATGACACCTTTTGCAATACTTCTAACGTAAGTTAAATCAACTGCTTGTCAATCTAAGCTATTCCCCATAGCGAAGCAGAAAGGGATTTCTGAAAGTTTCTGTAAAGAAGATGTTATTCTTAATCTCCTTTTTGCAGTGATGTTTAATCTCATTTCTTTTAATATAGGGCAATGGCATAACTCCAAGATGCAATTAGGTTAAGACAATTCTATGGCGACGGAGTGATGGTGGGTGTGCAGTGGGGGTGGAGGTTGTGAATGACACTTTCATATAAATACACGGACCTTTAACATAATTGCATACATTTTCTTTCTCCAGTCATTCCAGGGTGGGAATTGGCAAGCATACTTTTTTTTTTCCTTTTCTGTACCAAATTAGAATGTGCCCCTGGGACTATGGGAAACAGAGCTGGGGAGCCTGATAGTTAAAAGCCAGTAAGAATCATTATTTCTGCCTCACTGGTCAGGCGTATTTTGGGCAAATGAGTCAGCACAGTGTGAGAGGGATGTTTGGGCTAGACTTTATCAGCAGTTACATACATTTTTCAGAGTGACTAAAGCTGTCCAGGCTGGTTATTTAGAGTGCTAAGCAGGAGTGGGACTGAAGAGGTGAGGGAACAGAATGTATTTTGTGACTGGAAAAGCTCAGATCGGGCAACCTCTCTGGTCTAGCTCTTCCTGAAATGCTCTTTTTCTGGGGTTTATACCATCATTGTCTCAAGTATAAATTGCTCAAATTCGCCAGAACCCCTGGGTTCTCAAGTCTAGAACACCTGACAAAGAACTTAGCCCATCAAACCATTCTTTCATATCCTATCAGGTGCTCAGAGCATTTGCTGGCTGGGGGTAGGCTCTCTTGGTGATTTGTTTGGATTCTTTAACTAAGAATATTTAACTAAGTGTATTCCATGTACTTGATATGTACGCGGTGCTTAAGGAGGTGGGGAAAGATCAAAATGGGTTTGCTGTCCCTCAGGAAGCTTATGATGTGGTGGCAAAGACAGGCAACTCTCGGCGAAACCCAGAGTACAGAGTAGAATGTGATCCCAGCAGAACAAGCGCAGGGATTCTGGAGCCTACAAGAGAAGAGAGTGGATTTTTTTTGAAAGGCTTTTGTGCCTCTCTTTTCGTGAGGGGTCTAGCATTTAGCAGACACACAATTTAGCAGACATTCAAAATTCACTGAATAGGTGAATTTCTAGGAGAGGCGGAGATGTTAGGTGGAAGAGACGTTCGAGGGGAGAAATTACATGAAGGCATGAGAAGCGTGGTGAGTAACAGAGTTGGCTGAATTGGGATAAAGAATAGTCTGGAACATTGTCAAAACCCAGAAGAATTTGTTAATCTTCAAAGAAACACTCACCTGTGCTTTAATACTGCAAAAAAAATTTAGTTTGGGAGCACAAATAAACCCTTGGAAATAATGGCCGACAAATGCTGTTGTAAGATTGAGGCTGGCTAATGTAACTGATATAAATATATTACAATGCGTTATGATACAAAGCCAGGATTTTTAAAGGAAGGTTGTTAGACCTACCAGGTTTACCTTTTCACTGCCACCTACTTTTTGCAAGTACAGTCCTGTGGGGGTCTAAGGGTAATACGTCACATCATCAGGGTATAGGTACATTAAAATGGGGGTAAATAGAGAGTTTTATGAAGAGACTAAAAGACTGTGGCTAGGGTTAGAGGAAACCAATGACAGTGGTGAGGCTCCAGAGGTCATAAACACTTGGGATCCATGACTACTACTCTTTGAGGTGACCAGGCCAGGGGTAGAGTGGTTATCAAAACTCAGAAGGGGCTGCGACTCATAGGGGAGGATTCACTGGTAGGAGCCATGGCCTTCTGTGGAGGAACGTCCCTGTGGCCAGCCTGTGACCCAGGAGGGAGCTGAGGGCATAACCCCCCTAGTCCTCCTCTCAGTTCCCTGCTGGCATCTCCTCCTGTGCAAAGTCTCCTCCTAATCAGAAGCCAGAGGGCAAGGAGGCCCGGGAGGCAGCCGGTAGTCCTCAGAGCTCAATGTCCTGGCAGAGCCGGAGGAGAGAGACGGAGCATGAACCCAGAGCCAGCCCAGCCCATGTGGGGAAGGCGAAAACTCATCTTCCTCACAGAATCTTGGGAGGCCCCATTTTATTCACCTCGTGACACCATTGATTATCATAGCATCGTGGGGATGATGTTATGGACATCTCTGTAGAGCTTAAATGTGGGGCAAATTCTCCACCCTTCAATAGGCCAGGCTTTCCATCATGCTGAATTGTCTGTAAGCTCTGGTTCACTCATTCTTCTTTGTCCTAGGCACCCGTGTCCCATAAGCAGTCAGGGCTATCATCATGTTCTCAAGTCTTGATGAGATGTGTAGGTACAATGTCACTGGGTGGTGATAGTACCAGATGACACGGAGGTCTCCCAAGACCGGTGACTCTTGTGAACGTGCTGCACATCTCGTTGCCTCCATCCCCAAACAGCATCTACCCAGCAAAATGCCCAAATCTCATACATTTTATCAAGCTGCAAGGGAATAAAGAATGATCTCTCTTTAATTATAAGGCAGGCTGTAAATAAACCTCCAAGTAAGATATTCAGATGTGTGCTGCCAAGGTCAGTACAATATGCCAGATGTGGGGAAAGGCATGTTATATTAAACAATGTTTTTCTAGGAGAACAAAGGGAGTGGAGGAGGGCTGTCAAGCCTTTGAGAAAGTGTTAGTCATCTCAGAAACCTCTAGCTAGGGTACAAAGAGAGAGAGAGTCAGACAGTTGAAATATTCTCACCCTCACAGAAGTTCTCTCCAGTTTGGTTTGAGTATTAATGTACTAAGGGTAAATTCTCAAACACAAACTCTCTTATATAAGAAATGTTACACTATTGCCTTAACAATAAACGAAATCTGACTTTGTACTTCTAAAATGCTGGGCTAAAAGGACATAAAATGTCAACCCAATTGCTACGCACTCTCCCCACCTCCCAGAGTCCACATTCTGGGCATTAATCCTCCTCGGGCTCCATGGTAACCCCCTCCCCATCTGGCTGCCAGATAGAATCACAGGCTCCAGTACTTGGGGGAAACTATTGCTTCCATTCTCTTCCATGTATTGGGAAACTTTCAAAGGCGCTCCCTCTCTCCCCTTCTCCATGGCATAAGCTCAGTGCATTTAGCTTTTCTTAAATATTGGGAAGACAGGCTGCCCTCCAGAAACTTAGACTTTGAGTACTGCTAAGTGGGCCAGAGATGAGTGAAAATAAAAATACTACAATAAACAAGGTAAAATACCTCTCTCCCTTTCCCAAATCTTCAAGACAGAAAGGACCATTCCAAATTAATATGTACAGGGATCCCTGGGTGGCGCAGCGGTTTGGCGCCTGCCTTTGGCCCAGGGCTCGATCCTGGAGACCCGGGATCGAGTCCCACATCGGGCTCCCGGTGCATGGAGCCTGCTTCTCCTTCTGCCTGTGTCTCTGCCTCTCTCTCTCTCAATCTGTGACTATCATAAATAAAAAAATAAAAAAAACAAATTAATATGTACAAAAGCTATCCCACTCCCCCTGGGCTTCCCCAGAGACCCCCATGCCTGGTGAGCCCCAAAATGGAGCTGTTCTCTCCGGCTCTGAGGGGCACAGAACTGGAAGGTGTTGTGCTAAGCCTGGGGTGTTATCAGTGAGTTTACTATCTAAGGGCAGTACCCAGGCCCACAGCTACAACACCTGCGATAAGTGTTCAGGTGGAAGAAGGTACAGGAAAGAGGGCCTTCTTTCTGGAGCCATCCACCAGAGGGGCAGCACAGCTGGAAGGCATGATATGGGGTCTGCAGATGACGCCAATGGCTGATATGATTGGAGCAGCAGGCATGGGAGGGCAGAAAGGACAGGACAGTGTAGGGAAAGTCATCAACCAGGAGAAAGCCCAGCATGTTATGGGGATTAAAGGTGTCCCTCCTAGGTTCCTGAGGAAACAGGAAGGTGATCCGGGAGTCGTCAGGAAGGGAACCACAGTGGTGAGGGAATAGGGAAGCAGGATCAAGCCCAAGTTAAACCTCCAGGCAGTGGCAGCTGATGTGTTGGCAGACCCCATGGGGAGCCCTACAGCTGGGATGGCTCTGCAGAGGGGTCTCAAACTGAGGCAAGGCCTTTGTAAGCCTTGAGCCATCAGTCAGACGTTGGGGTCGCTCTTGGAATGTTGGGGGTTGTGTAACTTTGGGAGAGGTGATTCCCGTTGGCTGGAGGGAATGCCCTGGAAGGACTGAGCTGGGAGCCTTTCGAGGGCACCACCGCTGAAACCTAGGGAGGTGAGTCCTGAGGAAGGGGTCAGACTGGTAGGGCCCACGGCATCCCCTGCAGCAGTCACAGTCCAGCCCTGCTGTGTCACATCTGGTGGGCCAGGGGAAGACAAAGTGCTAGTCAGGGTGTACAAGTCCACCTGCAGGAACAGACAGGCTCACATCTCATGAGACAGTAAAGGTCTCTCTCGTGCATGGCTCTCCTTTGAGGCTTGTGCAGTTAGTCTTGGTAACTTAGGGATTCAGGCTCCCCCAGTCTATCCAGCCTTGCAGTATAAGAGAAAGAGGGAGAAAAGAGGATCATGCAAGGGGCTCTGTGTGCCTAGCTTCCTCCTACAGCCCACTGGTGGACCCAGTCTCATAAGCACAGCTGAACTACAGGAGAGACTAGAAACACACTCTCTCCTACGTGCCCCAGAAAAGGGGATGGGGCTGGAGCATCTAGCCAATCTCTGGTGCAGGCATTCCAGCTTGGGGTTCAGCACAGAGCAGGATCATTGGGTAGATGATGATTACTAACACCTGCTAACACCGAGTACCACACAGAACAATTCAGGATTTTTCCTTTGTTTATAAAAATGAATATCTAAAGATCTTCCAGATTTGTGTTTTCTTCAGCAACACTTGGAACTGCTCTAAAGTTATAGAAGTTATGCTGAAAACTGAAAAAGCTCACCAAGTATACTGTGCACATTATTTATTGAAATCAGCAAAGCAATATTTTTAAACCCTTGACCAATGCCTCCTTCCTGCCTGGGGATTTGATATTTTTGTGCAGAACATGTCAGTCTAGGAGCACAGTGAGGTAGGAAAGGTGCCAAGGAGGGGGTCGAGAGGGTGGTGGAAGTTCATATACAGACTCTGGAGCCTTTCCAAGGGGCATGAACATTGTTTCATGCAGTCTGAAGTCTCAGCAGGATGATATCCTGGCCCCTCTTATGTGGAATATGGTCAGCCATAGAGGTAAGCACACGTGGTGCTTATCTGGTCAATCATGTGATCGAGATGTGTGTTTGGCAGAAATCTATTTGTACTTAACTAAAGATATCAGGTAGGTCACTATTTATAACAATTCAACTTTATCCACAGGAAAATTTCTTTTGTGTAACCCTCTTACTTGACTGCTTCCAGAATTCAGTATGGTCACAGAAAGCCACCTCTTTTCAAGAGAGAATTTCAAGAGTAGCTTCCCAGCGTGCAGTCCTCCTAACAACCTTCTCCCTTCATCAGTGGAGAGTGGTGGATGTTTCACCCCCATCTGGACAGCTTTTAGAAATCTCTTATCCCATTGTAAACCTGGGACAAGAAGACTCTTCCGACGGGGAACAGATTCCTGAATCATGACTGAGGCCAAGTCCTTGGTGACCGGCTTTCTTCTGCTCATCAGACTGAGCTTGAAATGGACTTCTGACAAGAAGCCTCTCCATGACATCTCCCCTCTCTGCCCCACTCCCGAAGCATCCAGAGATAGCACTTGATTGCTGTTGGTTCTTTATTTTTCTGCAGGTAATGACCACCCAAGAGCAGGGCCCCACCTTCCATATGTTATACGCACCATGCTATTTGGCAGAGCTCCTTGCCCTTTGCAGGGGAGAGATAAATATTTATTATAAGTCCAAGAGTGGGACCCCGGCTGACCCAGAAACTGTGAGACCCCACTGAGCAAATCAGTTAATGCTTTTGGCCCTCAGCTTCCTCATTTAAAAGTTGAAGAGGTTGGGTATTCTCTAGGTACCCTCCAGTTCTCAAGTTTGTGAACACAACAATTCCATATTTTGTGGGGAGACTGGTACAAAGCTGCCTCTGAGTCAGGAAGATCCATGTTTGAATCCCAGCTCTGCTACTGGCGGGGTGACCGGGGCAAATCTTTTAACCTCCCTAGAGAAAATCACGTTTTCAATTTCACGACTTCCTGGTGAGGAGCTTAAGACATTTAGGCAAAGAATCCAGCTCAGAGCAGACATTAGCCAGACACAGTTTTGATACATGAGGCCAGAAGTAATTCTAGGCTACGACTAGAGGTCTCCAAACAAAAGCTCTAAATGCAAATCACGATGTAGATAAAAGCACCTTCTGGTTTCAGGCACCTCCAGTGGCCAGGTCTGGGGTTGACGTTGGAGCTAAAAGATGTATAGGTTTGTCGAGAGACCAGACAATTAACCAGATGGTTATCATCAATTGCGATGAAAATGCAACAGATTTGCTTTTTATTTGGGCTGCCTTCTTCAGAAAGCCAATAACATAAGGCGAAAGAGAAAATAGTCCTGAAAGGCAGAAACTATTTTACGGAGAAAGAAGCCAGAAAAAGAGACTTTTCAATATTTGAACAAGACTTGCTAAGATTGATCCTGGCCTTAGACCTTCACCAATCCAGGGGGGGCTGCGTGGGCTGGTGTGTGTACGTGTGTGTCTGAGACTGTGTGTGTCTGAGACTGTGTGTGTGCGCGCATGTATGTGTGCGTGATTCTGTGTGTGTGTTTCTGTGTGTGGGGGTGTGCACGTACACACATGTTCACACACTTATCCCTTCCAGCAAGCGCTCCCAGGCTTTGCAAGCAGATTCACACACTCAGATGGCAATTGCATCAGCGTCTGTCATCTTTTCACAGCAAGAGCCGTCTAGCACATTGATGTAAAGAGAAAACACATCCCTCAATCAGCTCTGGGTAAAGTGGAGAGATCGATAACTATATTTCTCAAACTGATAACACTCTGCATCTTCTAAGCAATATGGCTAAACGGTTCGCTCACTCATAAATACATGGACTCATAAAGGGGTAGATTTTTCCCAGCAAGGTGCCCCCAAATGGGAGCAGCCTGCCAGAAAAAGGCATGTGAGGCACTGAGTTAATTTAGCCACTGTTTGTACCCTGCTTGGTCCCCTCGTTGGGCCTAGTCCTAGAATATCAAGGTGAGCTAGACACAGCAGGTTTATACCACATACTTGGGCATCACATCCCACTTTTTGGGACAGAGCCGATGAAGAGTATGTGTGGTATCTTGGAAAATCACAATCCTCCCTGTACTCCATCTCCACTAGGTATCAAAACACACCTTAACCTCATGCTTTGGGGACTTTGCATGACTGGACAATATGTTCAGACATTAATTTATTTTATTGGTTTCATTTTCACTGTCTGAGTTGCCTTTTTCTCTTCAGAGGCTGCTTGCTCTGTGCTTTGTTGGCTAATGTAAGGTATGTGGCCGGACAGAAAGCAGAAGTCTGGCCAGAATCCTGGCTTTTTCTTTAGAAGCCTAGGGGTTTGTGGAAGAAATGAAAAGGTCAGGGTTATTTAAGTGGCAGAGGTAGGGTGGCCTGGAGAAGCAGAAGGCACAGTGGGGCTCCCCCATGCCCTCCCACAGTCCACAAAGTCCTGGGCTGTAGGAAGAGAAAGGTAGAGTAGAGGCATTCTGGAACAGTGGAGACAAGCCTGGCTTCCCAATAGCCTCCTGATGAGGGATCAAGACCCTAGAAAGGACCATTATTTCCAGCATCTTGGCAGATGAGACCACAAGTGGTGCTACGAATGGGTCCAAGCAAACAAGGATGATAGGGTAACCCAAGTATGCCTAGAACCAAAGGTCAGATGTCCCTACCCATCACCACTAGTACCCATGCAGGCTAAACCCTGAAGATGACCCAAGTCAAGTTTCACAATAGGCCTGGGATGAGGGAAATGCTGGAATAAAATTGGATTGGCTTCTATAAAATAAAGAGATACGATTTTTTTTTCTTTTTGGCACATCTGAGCTTGTGAGCTGGCATTCCTACCAGATATGGAAGGCTAACATTTTCTGGATTAGCAATTGGTTTTCCTTGTCTGTTTTGATGCTGCTCTAGGCAACTCTGAGGTCCCCTCCACACACCTGAAGAGGAAGCCCTACAGGAGATCTAAGAATCGTGCTGGGACTGTGAATATATGTGAGTTTCTCTCTGGTGGATGATGTGCTCTCTTTCCTTCCATGAGGTATTTGCTTCTGTTAGTTAGGACTGTGTATCCTGAGGGCACAATACATCTCCAGATGGCACCGTCTCATCCGATTTCTCTTGCTTTCTCCTTTGGCTTAGTCTCTTTGATATCTATAATATCTAGATAGTACAGGTATGTTGGGTGAGGGGCACAGTTTCTGAGGACTGCTGTCTTCAGAAAATAGGGCTTGGGGAACCAACTATTTGCACCTTCCTTCCTTCCTTCCTTCCTTCCTTCCTTCCTTCCTTCCTTCCTTCCTTCCCTCCCTTAGTCCATACTCCTCCCTTCCTTCCTGCTTTTCTTTTAACTTTTTTTCACACTCATCGAGTTTCTACAATAAATCATGTTTTAGGTTCAGTGCTGGCAATACAATGATGAGCAAGGTAGCATAATTTGTGCCCTTTGGACTGTATTTTAATGGGTAAATACAGCTAAGTGAACAGGGCAACTACAGTCCTATATCATGAATATTCATTTATAGCACCCAGTGCTAAGAATCTCATAGAAGCACAGCAAACTTATTCATGGAAAGGGTAGGAACCAGAACAAGCTCCCTAAAGGAAATAATTACTAGAAAATGCTAGCCAGGTATAAGGATTCCCAGGTAGAAGAGCAGTGTTAGGAAAGAGGGAATGGTGAGCTGGGAAGAGACAGGGAAGGCATAGAGTGTTAGGGGTATGTCTTTTTACGTATATTTAATGAACCTATAGTGTTTACTATAACCAATCCTATGGATTAGGTAGCATTATTATCTACATTTTAATAGATAGGGAAATTGAAGCTCAACAAGATTAAGAAACTTGCCCTGAGGAATTCAGTGTGGTTGCCCCTGCCTTAGAGTGATTGCCTGGGCCAGGGCTTCTCAGGCACTGTCAGGTTAGGAGAGCCAAAATCCCCAAGAGCAGGAGTCTCAGCACAGGGTTTGATGGATTGACAACCAAGATGGCGCCTGGGAGGAGAGACAGGACATCCTAGTGTGGATCATTGAGTATTGCTGTCCTCAGAGCTGGACCCAGCCAGAATCAATTCTCTTCAGAAGTCCTCTTTGCCCCAAGCATTTCTCATTACCTTGAAACCTATTTTTGTCAACTGTTTGCTGAGCAAGGCTTTTTCACTTAGAAGGTTTAAATAGGAAACTATAGCCAAGAGTCTTACCCAGATTACCATACGCTTTGAGGAAAAAAATCTAAAATTCTTCAGTTGCAGATTCATCACGATCCTCTCACAAATTAATGAAATAAAGCATAGTTTGAAGAACAATAATCAAGTTGAAAATAATTTATGTATCAAATTTGGCAATTTCGATACCCCACCTCTACAGTTAACCACTTCATTTGGTTACTCTTGTCTCATCACTGTGCCCCCACCACCCAGTCTTTCTATGGATGATGTTATTTTTATAATTTCTCTCTTTTTTTTTTGGCTTACTTTTTAAAAAATATTTTATTTATTTATTCATGAGAGATACAGAAAGAGAGAGAGAGAGAGAGAGATTGGCAGAGACACAGGCAGAGGGAGAAGCAGGCTCCCTGTGGGGAGCCCGATGCAGGACTCAATCCCAGGATCCCGGGATCATGACCTGAGCCAAAGCAGAGTTAAACCACTGAGCCCCACGGGTGCCCCTATTTGGCCTATTTGATAACATTTGTGATGAGATGAGGGCATACCTAAAAATGAAATCCTGCAAATAATATTTGGGTAGTTTTCAAATTTTATGATTATGTGCCTCTCTTGGAATTTTGTAATTAAGCAATTCGTAAGGAAGATCATGCCCAGCAAAGTTTGCATGGAACCAAGTCATGCCACATACTCCCTACTCCCCTCAACTATTCAGATGAGAGAATTTTGTTTATAACAACCATCAAGGACTGTCCTGACATCTCAGAAGGCAACTGAGAATTATCGGCCACAGATGCTTTTCGATGTGATGAGAAGCGTTCATTCCTTCATCCATTCATCCAGCATTATTGGGTGCCAAGTCTCTGCCGGTCCCAAGTGTACTTAATCTGCCATCAGCAGACTAACAGGTTCACAGACAGATCAGCTCTAAAATAGATAGATGTGTGAAGTGCTGTCTGCAAGTGTTGGCAATGCTTTTTTAGAGAAAGGAAACTGGGCTGGCCCTTGAAAGAAAAGAAAAAACAGTAGAAAATTCCAGGGAAAGGGAATATTCAAAGTCACAGAGGTATGGAAGGGAGGTAACAGGTTATGGGATACTCCGAAACTGTGGTAGCCAGCTTCCAATGATCCTCACCTCTGATATTCATGCCCTCGCATAGCCCCCTCCCACACTGAAGCAAGGCTGGCCTGTGGGGCTAGTAGACTACTAGAGATGTGATGGCACATGACTGGCAAGTCTAGTCATAAAAGACATGGTGTCTTCCACCTTGGTCTTTTGGATGGTCACTCTAGGGGAAGTCAGTCGCCGTATTGTAAGAACTCTGTGGAGAGGCCCATGAGGAAGGAAGTGAGGCCTCTCACTGACAGCCAGCACCAACTTGCCAGCCCCGAGCATGGGCCATCTTGAAGGAGGTTGATTGTCCAGCCCTACTCAAGGCTTCAGGTGACTGCAGTCCTAGTGGACCTCTGACTACAACTTTATAAGGGACTCTGAGCCAGAATTCCCAAGCAAAGCTACTCCTGAGTTCTTGACATGTAGAACCTGTAAGATAATTAATAATCATTGTTGTTTGAACCCACTAAGTTTGAGGGTGATTTGTTGCACAATAGAGAGGTGATACCAAACACCTTAGTGCATTTCAGCCCGGCCAGCTGTTCACACCAGTCTTCCCAGTGGTTGACCCCATATGCTCAGTGCCAATAACTGTTCTTAATTGTGAACCCTTGGGCCATTCATGGGTGATTCTGCTCAGGTGCTCTATGCCAGGAAAAAAAAAAAAAAAAAAAGCCATTTCAACTACGGGTCTACGGGTCAGCACTCCTCCTTTGTTACAAACTTTATAAAAATGCAAATTCTTTCAGAAAATTTCATCTCTTCTTTCCCCTCATCTGTGATTTGGATAAGCCATGGCACCCGGAGGCTGAGCAAAAAAAGAAACAAAAGGAAAAGAAACAATGACTGTGACTAATCTGCAGACTGGAAAATCCAGTCTGAAGGGCTAAGCAGGAATTAAGGAACCTGAGAAGGGCGGGGTAGTTCACCCTCAACGTCTCTTTCCTGTGTGCTCCGGGGCTGCGCCCCTCAGCCTCCTTGCCTGGTGCCCCACAGAGTCCATTTACCAGGCAGTGGTTGTTCCCAAGACTCGTTCCCTGCCCGTAGCCTGCTTGCTGCTGCTCCTACACGGTTATACCTCATCGGCATCCTGAGATCATTACTCCTTTCCTCTGACTCTTCCTAACCCTCCAGGATATGCCCACTGCCACCAGGGGCAGGCCCATGGATCCTAAAGATAGTCCCAATCAGAGCGGAAATCTCCTTAGAGCCCCCAACTCACAAGTGCATGACATCTGTCAGGTAGGGGCAGGCTCTGAGCATGTTTGAGGCCACTCCTATGCACCATCCCACTTTCTCATTTCTCCTTGCCCTGTGCCAGCCTACTTCTCAAGAGGGGGCTCTTGCCTCAGTTTCTCTGACAAGCACTCTTGATCTCTACTTAGACTAGCATCCTGTCCCACAATCTAGAAGTATGCGAGGTCCCTGCACTGCTGCCTGGCTCTCCTTGAGGACTAGTTGTGGTAGCCCATCATCGCTCTTTTTTTTTTTTTTTTTTTAAGATTTATTTGAGAGAGAGATTGAGAGAGAGACAGAGAGAAAGGAACAGAGGGAGAGGGAGAAGCAGGCTCCATGCTGAGCAGAGTCCATGGGGCTTGATCCCAGGACCCTGGGACCTGAGCTGAAGGCAGATGCTTAACCGACTGAGCCACCCAGGCACCCTTAGCCCATCATCTCTTTCACAAACTGCTGCCTTGTAGGCAGAAGGACACTACCTGGAATCACAGTCTCTATCTGCATGACTCCTTCCTATGCCTCATTCTACCCGCCACACAAGATTCTTCTCAGAAGCAGGAATTGCCTGGGTCATATGGGAGCTCATCAAAATTGTTAGACATTGGACAAGTCCCCATCCTATCAGGTTTCCTGGCTGGCCCACAAATACACATATTTCCTCCCTTTGTTGCAAGTTGCCCAGATAAGCCCTTAGATGTCCCAGCCTGCCCCACACTGGCACTCCATGACCGATAACCACATCTGGACTTCCTAGGGTCCTTTGGGAAAGAAGATAATTGGGTTTAAGGTTTATTTCCTACTGCTCTTACCTTAGCATCTAAGGAGGGGTTTATGATCAAGTCCTGTTTGGTGGAAGGAGAAACAAGAACAGCAGTGAGAAACTCCAGAGATAGGGGCTTTGGAACCAAGTGAGGCACTGTGGGACCAGGTTTTTTAGTGGTACATGCCCTTATTGTCTGTCTTGGGGGAGGATGCTTCCAGAACTCTAGAGCACTCTACTACCTAAGTACCGAAGCATATGTTCGGTGCTTGATTTTTAAAATGGTAATTGGCACTGGACAGGTTAAGTTACATCAACACTCTTGTGCCTTTTTAAAGGCCATACAAAATTTTCTTGTATGCATGTGCTGCCTCTCACATCTCCCCTCTGTCATTTGACTCATTCGTTACCTGAACCTGGACCGTCTCACTCCCTCCTTTGCCCGGCTAACACCTGCTCATTCTTAAGACCTGGCTTCACTACTGCCCATCCAATTTGGGAAGGCTTCCTTGACCCCTTGAAGTTGTTTTACGCAATCCCTGTCAGGAGTCTATGTAGAACCTTGTAAATATATTTTTAACACTCCTGCCCATTGTCCTAGATTATCTGTGTGTGATTGTTCCTTCGTGAGACTCTGAGTCTCTATGTAGCAATTTCCTGCACAGTTAAGGAACAAGAAAATGTTTACGGAATAAATAAAGGAATGAATGGACAATTTTTGCTGACTACCATTTCGACCCCTACTAAATATCTAGGAAAAACTTGCCACTGGGAGAATTATTTTTTCCAGGGGAGATTTTGTAAAGCTCTGATCCTCGAGACCTCCAGATTAGAAATCACAAATGAGGCCAAAGGTGAGGACAGTGTTCCTCACAGAAGCCTCACTCCTGCCTTTCAGCTCCCGCATTCACAGTCCTAGGCTTGAATTTAGAATGAGGGGGCAGGAGTGAATTGTCACATGCTGCCTGCACTCACTTGTAGTTCAATTATAATTTATGGATTGCTTTGGTCATCAGGGGCCATCAGCATAACCAAATGCCATGGCCTTATTATGGCACCTGCACTCATTCATCTTGCACAAATGGACATTCACATACTAAGCGCCTGCTGAGAAGGCCATTCCCAAGCTGTGCAGGTTAATGCTGATTTCTGATTAGTCCTAGATTATGTGTCTGGGCTGACATTATAATTTGCATTCCTTATTTAGGGAAAAAATGACAACATGACCGGTTATAGGATTTGCACGATTTTTTTTTAACCCTTTCAGTTTATTTCACCATCCTCCCTTTCCGATGAGACTAGGACAACTTCTTCTTTTTTGATCATGTTGGTTTTTCTTCTTTGAGAAAACCTGGTTATAGTTGGATATCAATCTCTATTGTGCCCTCAATTTTATTGTCATTTAAAAAATGTGATTTTGGGGATGCTTGGGTGTCAGCCAGTCAGACTGAGTGAAGTATCTGCCTTCAGCTCAGTTAATGATCTCAGGTCCTGGGATCGAGACCCGTGTTAGGCTCTGCACTCAGTGGGGAGTCTGTTTGTCCCTCTCCCTTGGTACCTCCCCTTGCTTATGTACTCTCTCTCTCTCAAATAAATAAAATCTTTAAAAAAATTTAAATGGGACTATTGGGACACTTGGCTGGCTTAGTCAGTAGAGTATGTGTAGTCAGTAGAGTGTGTGACTCTTGATCACAGAGTCTTGAGTTCAAGTCCCAGTTTGGGCATACAACTTGCTTAAAAAAAAAAAAAAGAGTAGGCCTTTAAAAGATAAATAAATAAAAAAAATAAAAATGGGATCATTTGTGATTTTTTTCCTTTTAAGAAATGCACAGTAGCAAAATTGAGATTGTTTAGCCATTTTATGACATATAAAAAGCCATACGTATTTACTGCATGAAACTTTATGGATTTGGGGTTAAGTATCCACCTGTGAAGTCATCACCATTGTCAAGGCCATACACATACCCATTACCTTTCCAAGGTTCCTCCTCCCACAAAAATGAGATCTACAGACAATGTAATAACGTCTATACATAGATATTATATTTACCTAAAATACCATTTCTGTATTCAAAGAGGGAAAAATTCATTTAATTAAGAAATAAGGTCTCTGAGAGTTGTTTGTTCCCTGTAAATGTTAACAGATGATTTGGAATTTACATTTTGCAAGTCGATGTTTCTTACTAAGAAGCTTTGCCATCTAAAAAGCATTTCCTGTTTCCAGTTAAAGTGTTGCAGTCTGGGGTTCTTCCCGTGATAAGCACTTTCCAATCACAGTGAACATGTTCCAGGTGGCCTTGTTTGGTTGTAAGGGACGGAGCCTAATCTCAGAATAACTCAGATAAAGAAAGCTTTATTTTACTTGGCAGGGAGCTCAGCCTCATTGCACCTCATGAGAGCAGGGCTGGAACTCACTCAACTGCATGGCACCTGCTTCTCACCGCACATCTGCTAAAAGCTTCTCTCTCTACTAACTGGTATCCTCTTCTCTTGCTCTCCTTTCTTGCATGTTCTACACACGTATTTTGAATTTCCATGTCCTCAATTCAGCATCATGAGTTTGATTTACCATCTAGCCCACATCTAACTTAGGTTCATAATTGCCTGTATCCAAATTCCCAAGAATGGAATCTGACCTGCCCAGCCCATCTTTCTGAGCCAGACCTCATAAGTGATTGGTCACTGGGCAGCTTGTATATGTCTCTCTCTGGGTGAGATGTTGAGCCTTGTTCCAATCAACTGTGACAGTAGTGGGGGCCATACAATATAAACATGAGCTATTAAGGCAGAGAAATTCAAAGCGACAGAGTGCATTATGAGGTATGGCTGAAGTATAAATTTATCTGTAGTGTTTGCTTAGGCATGAAAACAAATTTTTAAGACTTTATTTATTTGAGAGAGAGAGAGCACAAGCAGGGGGGAGGGGAGAGGAAGAAGCAGACCCCCCACTGAGCAGGGAGCCAGATGGGGGCCTGATCCCAGGACTCTGAAGGCAGATGCTCAACTCTCTGACCCACCCAGGCACCCCCTAGTTCACTGATTTTTATTTTTCTCTAAAGTCAGCTCTGTTACGTGCCTAGTTTCTGACCATAGCAACTGAAAAATGAGACGTGCTTGTTAGTTCCTGTCTGCCCCACTGTCTTCCACCAAGCAGGGAGCCTAATGCAGGTCCAGATCCCAGGACCCCAGGATCTCCTCTATCCCAGGACTCCAGCATCATGACCTGAGCCAAAGGCAGATGATTAAATGACTGAGCCACCCAGGGGTCCTAAAAACAATGTTCGTTTGTGCCTATTATTATTTATCTACGTGAGAAATCAGAACAGGTGAAGTCATTATTCCCCATGACCTGCAAAGACAAGATCCTCCTACCAAGTGGTCTCGAGACTCATCCAGAATGAAACAGAACAAAACCTGAGCATTTACTTCCAGCCGATACAAAAAACTTTCTTGAAAATGACAGAAGCTCATCTCAAACTAGTTTAAGCCAGAAGGTCTGCTGCCCATGTAAACCAATTACAGGAAGTGAGGGATTACAGCTAACCTCAGAAACCCCTAGAACCAGGCTCGGATGCTCCCTGTCTCCACCTTTGACCTCTGCATCCCTACATGTAGGCTTCATTGCTTTCAAACTGGATGATCCTCTGTAGAGCATTTGCTCAGGGATCTACCAACGTCTTTGAAAATTCACAATCAGAGATGAAAGATTCTAAAAATCCTGGAGAAGGCTTCTGATTGACTCAGCTTAGTCATAGTTCTTCAGAAAGACAGAACAAGGAGGGTACATATACTGGTGTATATATCTATGTTAAGGAATTGGCTCATCCAACTGTGGGTACTGACAAATCTGAAATTTGTAGGGCAGGCTGGCAGGCTGGAAATTTAGGCAGGAGTTAATACTGAAGTCTTGGTAGAGGATTTCTTTTGTGGAAAACCCCAGGCTTTGCTCTTAAGGCCTTTGACTGCACAAAGCTCACCTACATTATCAAGGGTAATCTCCTTTACTTCAAGTCAGCTGATTCTAGATATCAATCATATCTATAAAATATCTTTATAGCTACATGTAGATTTTATGTATAATTAAATAACTGAGTACCATAAGCTAGCCAAGTTGATACATAAAACTAATCATCACACACACTCATCCCTTGGCTCAAGTAATGGCACTACAGAGGAACGGGGTGCTATGATTGGAATAATTTAGATCATTTGCCCACCCATATGGTCCCCATAGGTGGGGACTCAGTTAACAGAAATGGATTTAGTAGATATATGAACACCTTAAACCCATAACCACTTCAGTGGTCCATCCATGAGCATACTCTTTTGTTGTACTCAAGCCCTTAATAAATTGAATGATGCCATGCAATCTTCTTTACTCAGTCTGTCAACTCAAATGTTAATCTCTTCCAGAAACACTATTATAGACACACCCCAAAATAATGTTGTACCAGCTGTCTGAGCATCCTTTAGCCCACTCAAGTTGATCCCTAAAATTAACCATCACAGCGGTGACCAGTCTCATGAAGAAACTAAAAGGAAGACCATGATGGAGATTGGCTTGTAGGGGTTGGGCCACTCCAGACCAAGTGGTCAGGAACTGTTTCCCTGGGGCATATTTGAACCATGATGGGAAAAGTAGGAAAGAGCCTCCTATGTAAAGATATGAAGCTACTGACAACCGCATATGTCCATTTCTATGTGAACCTATGTGTATATAAGCTAATTCCTCATTGTTTCTGCCTCCTCATATCTCTTTCTTACATGGTGTCTAGACTCTCTCAGTTTCTCAGGAACATTAGATTTAGCTCCCACTACTGATGGCTCTCACTGGGTTCATTTTTTAAAGTTCATACTCCTAAGGGGGATAACCTGATTGGCCCAGCTCCCCCTGTCTTCACATGGGCCAGCCATCCAATGACTTACTTCATTGCTCTTGGTCACATGCACCACTTTTAGTCTGGTCGGCAATGGTGGAGGTAGAGATCTCGCATTCAGAATGGGCTGCGCGTTTGGCAGGGGCACAGGTAGGCTGGTTGGGCTGAAAAGTGTTTTTGAGTGCTGATACCATAACCAAAATATCTGAAGTAAACACCTACGATATGGCTGCTGTCATATCAGAGATGGTTTGACATGAAGTTCACATTTAGTGAGGAACTCCACATGGCATCACCTTCCAACACAAATATGTCTTGACCTCCCTAGTTGTTCCTGTGTCTTCTTAGTATAGTATTATCCTGGCCCCTCTTCACCTTATTGCTTATATGTCTTATATGTCTTATATCCCATTTTACTTGAAACTGAAACCAATGCAGTTTAAACAAATTGCCCAAAGTCAAGATCTTCTAATTTTTAGCCCAAGGCTATTTAGAGGGTGGTTTACAATCCTGCACTATTGTTGGGGAGATTATGAGTAAATTATTAGACTTACTGAATCAGGTTTATTAAGACATCAGATTTACTGAATCAGGTTCGCTAGGGTTAAAACAGGAAGCTGTTTTAAAAATCTCTCCAGGTGACTCAGGCACCACCAAAGTTTGGGTCCCAAACTTTAGGCTACTCTTCTTTGCCCCCTCTACATAAGCTGGGTATTAGTAAACTTTGGTTTGCTCATTTCACCACCCCAAACTGTCTCAGAAGAACTTCTTCAAAGACTTTGAACCCTCTGCTCTGTGTTGTAAGGCATCCCATCACACCAGCCAGTTAGCACCTGCATTGCCAATGGCTCTCAGCTGGGAGTGATTTTGTCCTGCAAGGGACATTTAGCACTGTCCGTCGACATTTTTGGTTGTCACAACTAGAGCGTGGGTGATAGTACTACATCCAGTAGGCCACTGCCAGGGATGTTACAAGCATCCTACAATACACAGGACAGCTCCTCACAACAAAATTATCCAGCCAAGAATATCAATAGTGTTGAGGTTGAAAAGCCCTGCCCTAGAGGATCCTAAATGATTGATAAGCAAGATGCCTCAAGATGACATTTTGACCTGTCTTTCTCCTTCTCCACTGCTCAAATTATTAATAGCCACTTGAAAATGGCTTGGTTTGCTTGCTAGGCAGAGAAATATTCTGATTTTGAACTTGATTCAGCAAAAAAAACACAGCCGCTTGATTGGGGAACCACAATACATCACTCCACAGGCATCCGTCATCTTCTCTTCTCTTTTTTTAAACATTTGTAATGAGTCAACAGCACCCCTATTAATATTTCACATAGACATGTTATACATTTAATAAAATACACGGCCCTTGAAAGTCATAATGTCCCCACCAGGACTTGTATATGATACAATATAATTTTCCTTTAAACTGGGATCTGGCTTAGAGAATGACTTCAATTTGTTTTCCAGAAACATGTGACACAAATCACTATTCACGGATTCTGATCATCATACTATTGCTGGCCAGCAATAAATGTTTCCCAGGTTGTAAACCTTTTACTATGGAAAGTTCTTATTTTTAAAAGCTATAAACTAAAATGATGGCTCTTGACAGGCAATGAAACTTACAACATTACTTGTTGAAGTTCTAATTTTTACTATATTTTAGCAATAAAACAAATAATTGAATAGAGAAGATATAAGTTAAATAATGCGTGTCTTAGCCTAGTGTCCCCCAAAGCAGAATTGGAGGTGAAGGTTTATGATGAGTAGTTTTATCTGAGAATGTGATTATAGAGAGAGCGGAAGCAAGGGAGGAGGGAGGGAAGGAGGGAGGAGGGAACTCTAGCACCAACTGGAAGTTGATCACCCAGTGGACGACCGGTCACTTCATATCATGGGCCTTTGGGAAAACCTATAAAATGTATCTCAGAATCATGGATCTGGAGAAACAAGGGGGAAGCCTTTTGTCTGCTAGCTGCCTGTCTCATCAGTCAGGGTTGTTTTACAAGTCATTTGCTTCCCCAGGTTTCATTTGTGAGTGGTCATTGTTCTAGAGATGCAGAAGGGTAGGACGTGAGAGGGACCTACAACCAGAAAATACTAGGCTGCACCTGTAAGGAACTTGTGGAAGGCTGTTCAGAACTTGTCCCTGTAGAGGCAGCTATAATGAGAGATAAGGCCGGAGTATGTGAAGAGGTGAACAAGAGGTATTTGGAACAGAATCCTTCAATGGTGTATTCAGATTAGGTTGAGCTATATTACTGATACATGTGTAGTACATATGGTGAATATATAGATGTCTGAGGCATGTCCCATATATCCACAGGTACCTATATACTTGTCACTGTATATCCCTATAAATATAGATACACACACATACACACATGTACTCATATACATGTGCAAATATAATTTATAAGTATATAGTTCAAATTAGTATTTATGCATACATTACTTATATAATATTTAATAATGATAATAGAGATTGTCAATATTTTTGTTATCTGCGGCTTTTTGTTGCCTAAAAAGTATGGTCACTCTTATTTTGGCTTCATCTGAAGGGAATTCCTGTCTGACATTGAAATGTGTGGCTGTACTTCTGTTTGGAAATCCATGACAAAGTGGGCCTTTCCAGGCAGTGGATGTTATCTTCTTGTATTCTTTGGATAAGATATTTAATATTGACTCTTTTGGCTGGTCAGGCTTAAAAATTGGACTCCTTCTGTTTAAATCCTGTCTGTACAACACACTCGTTGTGACCTTGGGCAAGCTGTTTAACTTTTCTGTGTTCTAATTTCCTCACCGGGAATATGAAGACAACAGCACCTAACCTCATGAGATGATTGTGGGAACAAATAAGTTGAACATGCAAAACACTGATGTGGGGCCTGGTACATAGTAGCAGCTCCTTGCATCTTACCTATTCATAGCTAATAAATGTTAGCAATTATTACTTTTACTCATGCACACCAAAACTGTGTGGAAGGTGCTGGAAGAAGAGAGAGGATGGAATTAGTTGACTTTATTTTTTTCCCATCAATAAGCGATCTCCAGTGTATTTGCAAGCTGAGCAAACACTCTCAATTGCACATCTTTTGTTTGTTTCTTTTTAAAGCACTTTGCTTATTCTAAGTTTTGGTCAGAAATAAACTTTTAATGTATCGTAGACAGCATTTTGTATGTCGTTTGAGAATTGCTGAGTCAGACGAAAGGGTTTTGAATGGAACAGAGCCATTAATGTAAAAATCCAAGAGCTGTTGAAAGCAAAACATGTGTTAAGTGACTCCTGATGAGTGGAGTTGGAGAACACACTTGCAGCCATGCAGCCAGAGGACAGGAAAACCTTCAGATAGACAAAGGAGTGATGTTCCCTATGCACCTACTTGTGCTAAGCCCTGTGCTAAGATGGGATGTGTGAAGCTAGTAGGAGAGTCCCCAACACAGGGAACGCATAGCCTAGTAACCCCGGTAGTCAGTTTTACACAAAAAGTATAAAGCAAATATATGAACCAAATGTATGGACCTGTTTTACGTTTAAAACAAAAGCAAAATAGATCAAAATGAATCAGAAGTTTTATCTGAGTGGTCTCAGTAAAAATTTAGCCAGACTAATTACATACATAAAAATATGATTCAAGGAAGATTATATGGGGTTTTTTTAGACATGAAGGAGAGATGTGAAGACCTAGAGGGGGATGGGAAAGAGGATCATTAATGAGTGAAACTTCTAGGGCTCTTACAACTGAAACACTCACATTCTGAGTCAAGAAACATCACATTAACTGAGCATCTACTATGTACCAGCTTGCCAACCCCCTTACAAGAAATGTATCATCATTTTCATTTTACATTTCCAAAGTAAGATCTCTAATACTGTAGAAGTTAAGTCAGCAAGCTTCAAGAGATTAAGATAAGTAGCCAAAGCAGAATTATAACGCTTACCTGTCCAACATTCACATCACGAGATTGCCTTTTCTGTAGGCAGGAAAGACTGAACGCCAGCTTGCCAAACACACAGTGGCCTTTCAGATCCAGCTGGTCAATGACAGTGTGAGGTCATCAGCAGTGACTTGGGGTCAGCCATTTTTGAGCCCCGGCAGTGACCAAAAAATGCTCTTGGTATACCATGAGCTTGACAGGGCATACAAGACAGCTGATACCAATTAGAGATGTAAGTTAGGATTTTCCGGCCAATTTAAAAAATAAACAAATTGTATGCATAGCCCTCCACAGCTTGGAGTGAGAATCATTTATTGAATCAAGTAATTGCCTCTCAGTGTCTGTAGCCAGTTAACTACCTAAGGAAAATGAGATAAAACACCCTACAGGAAATTTTATCTTCTTATCCCGTCAAGTAGACTTTTAATTGCAATAAGTCCCTCTGCCAAATCTCTTTGACATTTAAAGGCTGGTGATCGATTCTGTACTTATGATTCATGTTGACAAAAATTTACACAAAACAAAGGAATGACCTTCTACTAATGGTTAATTCTGTAAGAGAAAGCAGAATGGTGCAGACAAGGCGCTCCATATTGTCTGTCTCCTGCTATATATTAGGCTAAGCCCATGGTGCCTTCTTTCCAGAAGTACTGAGGGATGGAGCAGAGATCCTTTATCAGAATCCTGCATCTGTCACTGCTCTGCAACCTTGGGGAGACCCTTAACCTCTCTGCTCATTCAGATGTAGTTGGTAGTCATTCGTGCACTTAGTCCCTGGCAGGAATGTCACATGCATAACCTCAGTTATATACTTACTGTATGCATTCTCCCACAACTCCTGCCATGATGATGATACTGTCCCCTGCTTCTCAGAGAAACTAAGGTTTAGAGAGGGGAACTGTTTTGCTCCAGGTTGCAGTAAAGACCTGAGGTCAGCCAATCTCAAATTCCATGCACTGCCCATCATTTGTTTGTTGGTCATGGCCCTCTCCACTCTGGTAAAATTGAATTTTTCTCATTTCAAAATAAGGAGCAATCAACTGTTAAGACTGTTCAAATTTGACCTTCTGCTTAGTGAACTTTGCTCCACCAGCACAATCAAGGACTTTGATTTAATGCCGTCCCAATACCGTCCCTCTCCCCGCCATGGTATGAAACATTGCAGCTTTTGATTCTCTGTTCCAAACTTTTTTCTCTTTTCTTCCACTCTTATCCCACTGCCTTGGTTCTGAGACTGTCTCCTAGAGCTGAGCAAGGGCCTTTCCTGGCCCCTGCCCCTTCCTCACCTCCCTCCAATCTATTCTTTTCTTGCTGTTGACTGTTTGGCTTTCTTACAATTCCATCTGTTGTGTGAAGTCCCTGAATCACTCCCCTCCACTGTCCCAGGATCAGCTGTCATACAGTCTCTTGTCACCTCTCCCAGCCACAACAATAAGTCAGCTGCTCTCAGTTCCTTGTGCTGCTTCACACCTCTGCTTGGTTATCTCTGCCTAGAGCCCTGGTGCCCCCTTCTCCAAGAAAGGACTTTCTTTACCCTTGAAAGCTCAGCTAGCCCCTCCTTCTCCTTTCTAACACCCCACCTCTCCTTCTGCACAGATTTACTACTTGCCTGCCCCCAATTGTCAGTTCACAGGGATTGCACAGTGAAGAGTTTCCCAAAACTGATAAACAAGGGAAGTAAAATGATTCTCTTGAGAGTTCAACCTCAAAACCAACAAATAAAAGATCAAGGCAGATAAGTGCAAAGTCATCTTAAAGAGACGGGAGAGTTTCCAAGCTTGGAAAATTGGGTATTATAAATATGAAACCCTAGGGGCAGGATTTGCTTTAGAATTCAGATTGGTTTTTTGTAATACAATGCATATACCACACGTTATATGATACCCTTAGCATAATGTGTCATGAAAATCATCAGCATTTGTGCAATGGAGGTATGAATCTCACACCAGGATGCATAAATGTAGATGATAAATAGCTTCAGGTAATTTCAGAAGGGGGTTATTTGGGAGATTTCAGAATCGTGGATAATGGAATGTGGGCCTGAATATCTCTACATTAAGAAATTCTCAGTCACAAAGGGGAGAAGGGAGCCATGGAAGTACAGGAAAGGGAGAAGCATGGAGAATACGGGAGCAGTGACCATTCAAGCTCTATCCAGCAGGGGGCAGGGTTTGTTACATTCCAAATCCATTGTCAAGACCAGTACTATAAAAAAGAAAAAAAAGAAGAGGAAGAAGAGAGAGAAGAAAAATGAAGAAGCAGCAGCAGAAGTGCTGAGCCCCCTCAACTGAGATCACTGAACAGTTGGCTTATTTGAATGGCCTTTCCGAATTCCCATACTCCCCAAGCCACTGGATTATTATCGATCTCGGCATATATAAGATACCTGCCAAAGAGAATATTCCTTTCACAACTTTGAGTTTCTACTCCTATAGCATGGCTGTACAGGTATATACATAAGTATATAATATATATTAAATTAATACTCTGACACTGTGGTTTCATAAACCAGTCCAGCTTTGAGATACATCCTTCCCTCCATTTATTCATCTACTTGGCAAGAGTGTACTGAGCACTTTGATGAGCAGACAACTCAAAGCCTAGCCTTGGACCACACATAGAAATCTGCTGACATGATGGATGTTATCACCCTGTGAGGTTTGCTAGGAGCCATGCTGCTGGGGTCCCCACTGGGTGGAGACACCTGGGAGGTTCCTTCTGCTATTGAACTTCCTGCGGTAATCATGTTGGTTTTCATAACAACCAGTCATCAATTATTTTCCATTATTTAAAGTGCAAGCCATATTACTTTTTTAAAAAAGTGTCTAATTTAACTAAGAATTGGTTTGATCCCCCTTCTACCTTCCTTGGACTGTCAAGGAAACAAAACCCGAAACCTTATGTAGTCCAAGGGTTCTATGGAGAGGGTTCAAGAGATGAGGTGAAGGGTTTGGCAGTCTGACTTTCACAACCAAGAGTTAAAGATTTCTGTTTATTGCTGTCATCACCCTATCATGTCACTGTCCCTCTGAATTTTCACTCTCAGCTGCTCCAGCTTTAGTGACATCTTGGCTACCAAGGCTTGTGAGGTCCCACACAGGATGATGGGTTTTGATGAACAAGATTCTTGTGGCAATGTCCATTTCTCATCCTAAAACTGAGGAGCTAATTTTCTTTTAAATCCTTAAAACCACAAATTCCCCACCAACCACCTTTGGAGAATAAAGCAGAATTCTTTCAAGGGACCCAGAGGTCTCAAAAACTCAGGGAAATTTCTATATTCAATCATGATCTATTCTTTTCATATCTTAGGGGAGATGAACCTGAAAAGAGTATTTACTTAGATGCTTGGAAATATTATTTTATGTGTGATCCCGGGAGGAAACATCTGGCATAGTCTAATTAAAATAACTTGAAGGAGACAGTTAAAAGACTATTTACATAGTGTGACCACTATGTTCAGAAATTACAAGGTGTATTAGTTATTTATTGCTGCATAACAAATTGCCTCCAAACTCAGAAGTTTAAAGCAACAAACATTTATTATTTCATATTTTCTGTGGGTCGCAATTCAGGCACAGCTTAGGTAGTTGTCTCTGGCTCAAGGTCACTTGTGAGACTGAAGTCAAGCTATTAGCCAGTCCTGGGGTCTCAACTGAAAACTCAACTGGGGACAAAAGGTTGCTTTTCAGCTCACTCACATAGTTGTAGGTAGGCCTTAGTCTCATGCTGTGAGGATCTTTCCATAAAGCTGTTCTGGGACATGGCAGCTGGCTTCCCCCAAGTGAGGGATCCAAGCAAGAATGGCCAAGATAGAATTCATAGTCTTTTCATAACCTTATCTCAAAAATGTCATTCTATCTCCCCTGTGTATTCCATTAGAAGTGAGTCAATAAATCCAGCCCACTTTCAAGAGGATGGGATTCTACAAGAGTGCAATTAGTAGGAAACAGGATCACGGGGTTGAGGGGGCATCCTGGAGGCTGCCTATCCTACAAATGGATTGTGAAGTCTTCCAGCTAAGCTTTTTTCATCCCTAGGCAAAGAGGCAAGGGCAGGGAGTACTTTACACAACTTGGCAGGATAGTGTCATTGGAGAAGGCAGACTTGAAGACCCTGTACCCTTGGATCAAGGGAACAGACATCTCCAGGTGACCCCATAGGGAGGAAGCAGAGGTTAAAAATATCTTGACTTCTTTTTTCTCACTGTCTCCATCTCCTGGTGGGCCTCTGGGCTAGCAGAACCCCATCAGATGTCATGAAGCAAAGGAGCACATTGATGTGGCCCATACAAGTCAGCCTGCCAGAGCACAGAGTGGGTCTGTAGGCATTAACAGAAGACACCAGCACATTACGCTCTAGTAGCTGGCAAATTTCCCATCAAAGACATTCAGGTTCCAAGGAATCTGCATTTATTTTATTTTTTTTAAGATTTTATTTATTTATTCATGAGAGACAGAGAGAGAGGCAGAGGGAGAAGCAGGCTCCATGCAGGGAGCCCGACATGGGACTCGATCCCTGGTCTCCAGGATCACGCCCCGGCTGAAGGCGGTGCTAAACCACTGAGCCACCCAGGGATCCCCCAGGAATCTGTATATAAAAGGTTAATTTGAATTATTATTTGTTTTTGAGGCATGACTTCTCTTAACGACTACCTTATGAATTTTTAGTCAGCGAGAAGAGAGTCACATTTGTCTTTGAACACCATGCACAACCTTGCCTACGCCAAACACGGGTTCTTAAAAATCACAGCCACAGTATTTGCAAGCTGGAGAGATCCTTAGATATTATTTAGTAAACACTTATTTTAGGGATGAGAAAATTGCTAAGATGTTAACTGAATTGCTTAAGATCACACAATGCTGAGCCCACGTGTCCCAACACTATCTATAATTTACTAATTCCTGAATAGTAATGTTAATGATGATAACAAATTGCAAGTGCACAACATTTTAAAGTTTACAAAGAGCTTCCACCCACATCATCTCATTTGAATCTCACAATAGTCCCGAGATACCAGCAAGGTAGATGTTGTTATTTCCAATATACAACTAAGAAAGTGACCTGCATAGATGTTAACTATT